>NC_140993.1:139698874-140268935 GCF_052327205.1 Somniosus microcephalus
TGTGGCGTGTGTGCCCAGTCAGTTATGCCCCTGACTGTTTGTGAGCAGTTCGAATCGCTCCCACGCCCCTGGGTTCTAGACACCGGACTTAGGTACAGGCAGCTATACAGAAAACTCGAGTAGACAGGTGGTTTGGATGCAAGCAAAAACCAAGATTTTATTGAACAGGAAAATTAATACAGTCTTAAAAAGAAGTTACCACTATAACATTACAGGCAAATGCACTTATACAATGAATGGGGAACACACGGCACATTGAGGGGAAAACAACTATCTTAACAATCCCCTTATCCTTATCCCACCCACTATACCTAACTAGATTAAGCTATGAGGGGTCAGAATCCATGCTCACCAATCAAAAACGGGGTTCGCTCAATTCAAAACAGCGGTGGGGTTCGGGGTTCGCTCTTGGTGCTCTCTGGAGCCTGCCGTCGTCACGTGGTTCTCTGGGTGCTGCAAGGGCGTTGTCCAGGTTCGAGTACCCCAAAGTCAAAGTCTCTGTTTGGGTACTTTACCTTGCAGGGATGGTTTTCCGTCGACAGCCGCCAGTTTGAGTTGGGTGTGCAGATATTCGAAGGTCGGCCGTGGCTGAAGGCTCGATGATTCGAAACCTCCCCTTGTTTGGTCTTCTCCAGCTGGTCTGCCCCTCAGTGGTTTTCCCTTCTCCCCCTCATCGCGTCCCGCCTCGCCTGGCCTGACTCTGTCTGTGTCTGCCCGACCCGGTGCCGGGGCAGTTCCAGATGGAGTGGGAAAAGGGCACGGGCAGAGGCCAGGAGGTAAGCACTGGGTGGGGAAAAGAGCGGCAGCCACGAGGGCGAGGGGCCCGAGGAGCAGCACCAGCACACCAACCAACAAACTCTACGGACCTCCTCCGAACAAACGAACTAGCTGCCCTAACTCTTCATGAACCTGAAACCAACTCAATGCTACCCGAGGCCTTCAATTATACCTTCGTCGAAAACCCCTTATCTTCGCACCAAATCAGGTTAGTTCTTTGTCTTAAACTTGACGGGCTAGTTTAAAATAATGGTAGCAATTCATACTGACGGTTTTTAGATGGCCAGTAATTGCATCTACCGGCCCGATAATTGACTTAGATTGTCCTGAAAGTTCCTTGATGGGCTTGTCCAAACCTCGATGGCTGTGTTAATCTGTTTTCGGTAATGTATGCAGACTGTTTGATGGCTTTAACTATAGGCCTCACTGAATTAGATCCATCTCCAATTCAGTCTAATACATAATTCAGAGTCCTGTCTCCTTCCATAATACAAAGTTTCTCTTCACAGAAAACCTGCAGCCTTAGTTTCGATTTCTCCCAAGCTGTCTGCGCTGCAGAATCCATTTTGGAATCCCACAGGCTTTCTGCCACAAGGCACGGACGCCATCTTGGGTACCCCTTTTAATTTAAAATGTCCATGCAGGGTCCCTATTATTAATAACTAGCTGGAGTGCCCGGCGGTGCCGAGGATTTTTTGAGGGCATGTTGTTGTTGGAAGAGAGAGAGAGAGAGACTGGGGGGAGAAGAGAGCGACAGGGGGGAAGAGAGAGAGAGAGACTGGTGGATTTAGTTCGGGATTAGCCTGGAGAGAGAGGGGGGGAAGGAGCTCCTCAGGCCTGGCCCGATCGACCCCTGCGAAGGAAGGAAGGAAGGAAGAAGGTGTGCTCTCCCTCCCTGTCCCACCCCCTCACTCTTTCCTTCCCTCACCCTCTCTCTCTCCCTGCCCCATCTCTCCCTGCTTTACTCTCTCTCCCTCCCTCCCCTCTCCTCTCCGTCCCCTCTCCTCTCCCTCCCTGCCCCTCTCCTCACCTTCCCTCACCCTCTCCTCTCCCTCCCCCCTCCTCTCCTCTCCCTCCCCCCCTCCTCTCCCTCTCCCCTCCTCCTCTCCCCTCCCCCCCTCTCCACTGCCCCCTCTCCTCTCCCCTCCCCTCCCCCCCTCTCTCCCTCTCCCCTCCCTCCCCCCTCCTCTCCCCTCCCACCCCCCCTCTCCTATCCCCTCCCTCCCCCCCTCTCCTCTCCCTCCCCCCTCTCCTCTCCCTCCCACCCTCTCCTCTCCCTCCCCCTCCTCTCCCCTCCCTCCCCCCCTCCTCTCCCCTCCCTCCCCCTCTCCTCTCCCCTCCCTCCCCCCCTCTCCTCTCCCCTCCCTCCCCCCTCTCCCTCCCCTCCCTCCCCCCCTCTCTCCTCTCCCTCCCCCTCCCTCCCCCCCTCCTCTCCCTCCCCCCCCCTCTCCTCTCCCTCCCCCTCTCCTCTCCCTTCCTCTCTCTTTCTGCCTTTCCTCAGAGCCCGGATGCGGTGAGCCGAATCGGCCGGTGTGCGGCCTAGCGCGTGAGGCCCGGCCAGACTCACCTTAGCTCAGGTCGTGCTCCGGGCCGACATTGACACGCGTGCTGACTCCCGCCCCGCCAGCCTTTACTAAGATGGCGGCGATGGCAACTTTTTTTTTGCTGGAAATCTATATTTACACGCAGAAAGTGGGAAAAAGAAATCAATAGTTTGGAATCAAGATGACGGCCACTCACCTCAGCTCAGAAGGATTAGGCCCACCCACACATGCAATGAAATGCCCCCCGTGATGCACCGATTGGTCAACCATCAGGTTAATCCCCTGTACGATTGGTCAACCATCTCATCACTCAAAGCTAATGAGCGGAATGTTGCCATTTTTTGAAACTTTTTTGTATACTCTCTGAACAATTTTTGTCTGACCAAAAAGTAAATATGCCTATTAGGCTCCCCTAATGATAAGCTTTCTTTTGATATAACATATGTGTAGGTACGCTCTATAACTTTTGATTGTATAGCCGGACAGACAGACAAACAGACAGAAAGACAAAAAGACAGAAAGACATACAGACCAACCGTTTTATATATACTAGCTGGAGTGCCCGGCGGTGCTGAGGATTTTTTGAGGGCATGTTGTTGTTGGAAGAGAGAGAGAGAGGGACTGGGGGGAGATGAGAGAGACTGGGGGGAGAAGAGAGAGACGGGGGGGAAGAGAGAGAGAGAGACTGCTGGATTTAGTTTGGGATTAGCCTGGAGAGAGAGGGGGGGAAGGAGCGCCTCAGGCCTGGCCCGATCGACCCCTGCGAAGGAAGGAAGGAAGGAAGAAGGCGAGCTCTCCCTCCCTGTCCCTCTCCTCACCCTCCCTCCCCCTCTCCTCTCCCTCCCCCCCTCCTCTCCTCTCCCACCCCATCCTCTCCTTCTCCCCCTCCTCTCCCTCCCCCCCTCTCCCTCCCCCCTCCTCTCCCTCCCCCTCTCCTCTCCCCTCCCCTCTCCTCTCCCCTCCCTCCCCCCTCTCCTCTCCCCTCCCTCCCCCCTCCTCTCCCCTCCCTCCCCCCCCTCCTCTCCCCTTCCTCACCCCTCCTCTCCCCTTCCTCCCCCTCTCCTCTCCCCTCCCTTCCCCCCTCTCCTCTCCCTCCCCCTCCCCCCTCTCCTCTCCCTGCCCCTCTCCTCTCCCTCCCCCCCCCTCCCCCTCTCCTCTCCCTCCCCCTGTCTTTCCCTGATTTTCTCTCTGTCCCTCCCTCCCCCTCTTCTCTGCCTTTCCTCAGAGCCCGGACGCGGTGAGCCGAAGCCTCCGTGTGCGGATCAGGGCCGGCCGGTGCGCGGCCTAGTGCGTGAGGCCTGGCCGGACTCACCTTAGCTCAGGTCACGCTCCGGGCCGACGTTGACGCGCGCTCTGACTCCCGCCCCGCCAGCCTTTACTAAGATGGCGGCAATGGCTACGCTCGGCTCAGTCCTGCGCCGCCAGCCTTTACCAAGATGGCGGCGATCGCGGGGGCGGGACGGGCGGTGCCTAGCTCGGGCGTGGCTGGTGAGGAGAGGCTGAGGCTTCGAGGCCTGAGGCCTGCAGGCAGCTCATCCACCGCAGAGGGGGGAAAGCCCAAGTCCCCTTTGCAAAAGGATTTTTTTTTCTTTTAAAAGCAACTTTTTTTTTGCTGGAAATCTATATTTACATGCAGAAAGTGGGAAAAAGAAATCAATAGTTAGGAATCAAGATGGCGGCCACTCACCTCAACTCAGAAGGATTAGGCCCACCCACACACGCAATGAAATGCCCCCCGTGATGCACCGATTGGTCAACCATCAGGTTAATCCCCTGTACGATTGGTCAACCATCACATCACTCAATGTTAATGAGCGGAATGTTGCCATTTTTTGAACCTTTTTTGTATACTGTCCGAACAATTTTTGTCTGACCAAAAAGTAAATATGCCTATTAGAGTCCCCTAATGATAAGCTTTCTTTTGATATAACATATGTGTAGGTACGCTCTATAACTTTTGATGATTGTATAGCTGGACCGACAGACAGACAGACAGACAGAGAAACAGACAGAAAGACAGAAAGACAGACGGACCAACCGTTTTATATATATAGATAGATAGATAACCTTCGGGGAGATGCAGAAATTTTGCAAATCTTACAAATCTTACAGTATAGTGTAGCCAAAAGCGGCCAATTCCATCCTCCAGAGCTGTATTTTGTTATTCTTGATCTTTGTGCGTTTCCGGTTATCCAGCATAAAGGCCACGGAGCGCTGATCGGTTATAAGCATGAAATAGCGACGAGCGAGAAAATGACTCCGTTTACATACTGCTTCGATGATGGCCGTAGCCTCCTTCTTGACAGGAGGATAATGGAGCTCGCTACCCTGCAAAGTTCTGGACAGAAATGCAACGGGTCGACCAACTTAATTCAAGGTAGCAGAGATCGCCACATCCAATGCATCACACTCGACCACGAAAGGGAGTTTTTCATCGATGGAACAAAGCGTGGCCTTTTCAAGTTGTTGCTTGAGGAGGTCGAAAGCTGAAATAGCCGTTGCCTCCAATGGAAATGACTTCGCGTGTAGCAGGGGTTGGATCTTGTCGGAAAAATGGGGTATCCACTTCGTATAATAGATGAACATGCTGAGGGCCCAATGAAGAGAGCTGAGATTCGTAGGGGGAGGGAGCTCCTGAATGGACGAAGTCGCTCCGGCTCCGGTTTGATGACACCGTTGCCCACCCAGTAGCCAAGGATGTTGACTGATGGTACTGATTTCACAGATTTGGACTCATTTAAGGTTAAGTTGCGATGACGGAGAACGTCAAGAAATTTCTGGATGTTGGCATCATGCTCCTTCTGGTCATGACCAGCAATGGTGATATTATCCAGATATGGAAAAGTGTCTGGTAAGGTCTCCTGTTTGACTAGGCTGTCCATTGCCCATTGAAAGGCGGCCACCCCATTGGTGACCCCAAATGGAAGGCGACAAAACTGGTAAAGCCGACCATTGGCCTCAAAGGCCGTATACTTTTTGTCAGAGTCCTTTAACGGTACTTGGTGGTATGCGCACCTTAGGTCAAAAGTTGAAAATACCTTGTAGTTGGCAAGGTTATTGACCATGTCATCGATGCGTGGTAGTGAGTAAGCATCCAGGTCGGTATGCTGGTTAATAGTTTGCGAGTAATCGATGCAAAGACGTTTCTTGTGTTGCTTCAGAGGATTTTTAATAATGACGACTTGAGCCCGCCAGGAAGATGAACATGGCTCAATGATACCATCAGCTAGAAGGCAAGAGATCTCTGCCTCGATAAAGGATAGATCATCTTGGCTGAAATGTTGTGATTTAGTGACTATGGGCTTACATCGGGGGGAAAGATTGGCAAACAAGGAGGGCTCGTCGAGCGAAGCCGCCGAAAGCGCACAAAACGGTACTTTGGAAATAGTAAGCTCCGGCTTTGACCCTCCAAACTCGAAAGTGAGTCTTTTGTGTTGTTTCTGGAAATCCTGTCTCAGGAGCACATCACTGCATAGGTTTTTGAGCACCCGAGCCGGGTGGAGAAATAAGTGCGGCCATTGAGAATAAGCTCGACAAGACAAAAGCCAGAAGAGTTGGTCAGTGTCGTCAGAGCCATTGCAATTTCCCTGTCCGAGGGGTAAATACGCAGTTTTACCTTACTGACAGCCTGTTCACTGATGAAGATGTCAGAGCTACATGAGTCGATTAGTGCACTCAAAATGTGTCCATTTACCGAAACCTTCGTGGTTGCATGGGACAGGCTTTGGGTAAAAACAGCCGTGATGGGAGGAGGAGCAGTTTTACCCTTGCTGGCTGTAACCTTAGTAGTAGCCCTTGGGAGGGGGAGCAGTTTTATAGATAGCAGCTGTAACATTAGTAGTGGCTCTTGGGGGAGGAGCAGTTTTATAGATAGCAGCTGCAAAACTAACAGAGGCTCTTGACTGGCATACCTTAGAAAAGTGACCTTTCTTACTGCAATGATTGCAGATTTCATTACGAGCATGACAAAATTTCCTATAATGGAATGCACCTCCACAGAAGAAACACTTCCTTCTAGATTGCCAAGATGCCGCTAGGGCAGGGTCATCATCAGTGAGGGCTTCTAGGGTAGGGTCATCATTAGCTAGGATAGAGTCATCATCAGTGAGGGCTTCCGCCCGAGGCCCATTGGAGGAGTCACCAAAAGTGATAGCAGCAGTCCCTGCACGTGGTAAATGATAGGCATCTGCATTTTTTTTGCTAAGTCCAGGGAACATGCCTGGTCATAGGCAGCTTGTATCTCGAGGGTTTTATTCTCCAACAGATGCTGACGTATGAAGTGAGATGCAATTCCGTTAATAAAGGATTCACGAATTAACTCCTTCTGGTACTGCTCAGCCAAGACAGCTTTGAGATTACAATCCTTGCTGAGCCTGCGAAGCTTTTGAAGGAATTTGTCAAGTGATTCCCTGGGTTGTTGTCGAGTTGTGGCCAGTAGATGCCGAGCAAAAATTTTGTTTGGGGCCTTAACATATAGTTGCTGTAGTATTTGGATAGTGGAGTCATAGTCTACACAGTCTTCGATATAGTCAAATACACGAGGGGATACATAATTGGCAAGTATCTCTAACTTATCAGGAACATTCTCACCACACACCCTGAGGAAGTTGCTGAAGGTGCGATACCAGTGTTTCCATACCTTAGCAGTTGTAGGTGAATTCGGGTCCAGGTCAAGACGGGTGGGTCGGAGTAGTTTCTCCATGATGGATTGATTACTACCTCTGGTTCCCTTCTACCATTTGAGTGTTCCCAAAACCACTCAGAGCGTGGGGCATGTCCAGTTGATTAAATTGACGTAAGAAAACTACTAGGCACTTGGTCCAAGTATTAAACAAGGCTTTAATCAACTGTTTCACAACATGGAGGTCTAGTTGTCCTTCACTAGTTCCTGTTTACAAAATGTCCTGAGCAAGCTGGGCCCGTGCCCGAGTATTTATACTCTCCCTGGACAGCGCCACCAGCAGGCTGCTCAGTATTATTCCATAAGTCATTTCTACATGAATGGCAAGATTCATGTCAGTACCCTTGTTACATGCATCTCTAATTCCCTGTTTGATGCCGTCCCCTACATTACCACTACTCTTTGGAGGCCTATAGACAACTCCCACCAATGTTTTCTGCCATTTGGTGCTTCTTAGCTACACCCAGGCTGATTCTACATCTTGATTTTCTGAGCCAATAACCTTCCTCACTATTGCTCTGATTTCACCCTTTACTAACCGCCACATCACCTCCTTTTCCTTTTTGCCTGTCCTTCGTAAATATCAAATATCCCTGGATATTTAGCTCCCAGCCTTGGTCACCCTGCAGCCATGTCTCCGTAATCGCAATTATATCATATCCGTTTTCATCTATTTGCACTGCTAATTCGTCTACCTTATTACGAATGCTTCGTGCATTCAGATACAGTGCCGTTAGATTTATCTTTTTAACATTTTTAGACATCTTAACATTTTTTTGTAATATGGCCCTATTTGTCTTACCATTTTTTCTTACCCGGACCCGATTTGTTAGTGCACTCTTTTGTATGTACACTCTGTCCCTTCCTGACACAATCTGGTTATCCTTACTGCAATCACTTTCCTGCACTGCTTCCTTGTCTTTTCTTTTTAGCATTCTAGAATTTTCTCCACTGGGAACCTCCCCCACCTTATTTAGTTTAAAGCCCTATCTACCTCCCTAGTTATTCGATTCGCTAGAACTCTGGTCCCAGCATGGTTCAGGTGTAGTCCGGCCCAACGGATCAGCTCTCTCTTTCCCCAGTACTGGTACCAGTGCCCCCAAATCGAAACCCACTTCTCCCACACCGATCTTTGAGCCACGCATTCATCTCCCTGATCCTATTGACCCTATGCCAATTTGCTCGTGGTTCCGGTAATAATCCAGAAATGATGACCTTTGTGGTTCTGTTTTTGAATTTAGTCCCTAGCTGCTCAAACTATCTCAGCAGAACCTCTTTCTTAGTCCTACCTATGTCGTTGGTACCTACGTGGACCATGGCAACTGGATCCTCCCCCTCCCACTCCAAGTTCTTCTCCAGCCCGGAGGAGATGTCCTTTACCTTGGCACCAGGTAGGTAACATAGCCTTTGGGACTCATGCTCCTGGCTGCAGAGAACAATGTCTATCCCCACTAACTATACTGTCGCCTACTACAACCACCTTCCTTTTTACTCCCCCCACTTGAACGGCTTCCTGTACCACGGTGCCGTGGTCAGTTTGCTCGTCCTCCCCGCAGTCCCCGCACTTGGCCACAAGGGTTGCAAGATCCTCAAATCTATTGGTCAAGTGCAGGGACTGAGGCTCCTGCAATACTACCTCCTGGCTCCCTGTATCTGCCTCACTCGCAGTTACACCCTCCTGTCCCTGACCACGTGTCAATTCTAAAGTATTTAACCTAAGGGGTGTGGCTGCCTCCTGGAGCAAAAGGTCCAGGTACCTTTCTCCCTCCCTGATGCCTTGCAATGTCTGCGGTTCGGACTCCAGTTCCTGAACTCGGAACCAAAGTTCCTCGAGCTGCAGGCACTTACCGCAGATGTAGTCACCCTGGACAAAAATGTCCACAAGCTCCCACATATTGCAGCAGCAACACATCTCCTGTTCTCCCATTATTTTATTTATTTTATTAATTAGTTTAGTGTTAATCAAATTATTTACCTCATTTAGTTTATTAAATTAATTAAATGAAGTTTAGTTTTTAAGTAGGGAAGATACAGGGAAACTACTTCCTTTGGTGGGTGAATCCAGAACAAGAGGGGATAATCTTAAAATTAAAGCTAGGACATTTCGGAGTGAAATCAGGAAGCACTTTTTCACAAAAAGGGCAATGAAAATCTGGAACTCTCTCCCTGTTCGTCTCAGGTGGTGGCGCAAAGCGGGCGGAATCGGATCGGCCGCCCGATATGCGCAGCGCCTGATGTTCAGCTCCATTGACTGCAATAGAACTGAATATCAGGCACTGCGTATAACGGGCGGCCGATCCTATACCGCATCTTTTGAAACATACGGGATTCTGATTGACAGGGTTGATGCTAAGAGGTTGTTTCCCCTGACTGGGGAGTTTAGAACTAGGGGGCATAGTCTCAGGATATGGGGTCGGCCATTTAAGACAGAGATGAGGAGGAATTTCTTCATTCAGAGGATTGTGAATTTTTGGAATTCTCTACCCCAAAGGGCTGTGGATGCAGAATTGTTGAGCATATTCAAGGCTGAGAGAGATAGGCCGCAATTTTCCAAGTGGAGGCGGGTTGGAGTCGGGTTGGCTGTTCAGTGGGTTCCGGTCCCGCTGCCAGTTTAATCCGTGCTGAAATAACGATTTTGCCTTAAGTGGGCTGATTAAGCCCATCGTGCGCGCTACCCGGCCCAATCAATGGGTTCGGGTCTGTTGCTCGCCTCTGCTGATGTCTTTCATCCAGCTGCATTTAAGGGGCCCATGCAGCCTTGTTGTTGTTCAATATAATAGCAAAATACTGCGGATGCTGGAAATCTGAAGTAACAACAGAAAATGCTGGAAACACTCAGCAGGCCAGGCGTTAGCTCTGTTTCTCTCTCCATGGATGCTGCCTGGCCTGCTGAGTGTTTCCAGCATTTTCTGTTGTTGTTGTTGTTCAATCCTATTCTGCTGCTTCTCGGTGTGGCACATATCGAAATGACTGCTTCAAGACCAAAGGCATCTCCAAGATTTGATGATGACTCCCTCCATGCTCTTGTGGAGGGAGTGAGAGGGCGCAAGGAGGTTCTGTTCCCCTCAAATGGACGTAGGAAGCCTCCTCGGCAAACCAAGGCAGCCTGGCTGCAAATTGCTGAGGAGGTTAGCGCCAGGTCTTTGTGTTCACGCACCTAGGTTCAGTGTCGCAAAAGGTTCAATGACCTGCTACGCTCAGCAAAAGTGAGTATAACATCACACTTACCTTCAATCTGCTCTCCATCTCCTCTCATCACCAGCACTCTTCATTGTCAACGTACTTCTGCACATCCCACTTTACCCTACATCCCTTGTACCATTAACCATCCCTCTCTCTCTATGTACAGAATCACTCCACCATTCTACTATCCACCCCTCACACTCGCCATCACTGTTATGCAATGACAGCAACTAACAACGCACAGTGAGGGCCCTTGGTATTGGCACCTCAGTCCATCTTTGTCTCCCTCTAAGCATCTATGCTATGGGTTCTTTACACTCATGCCAACATTCTCACTCAAACGCCACTTGTGTCCCTCATTGCAGGAAAAGAGAGACCACATTAAGACGGAGAAGGGCAGGGCAGGAGGAGTGCCACCTTCGATTGCCCACTTGACCACCGCTGAGGAGGCTGCTCTCGACATCATCGGAGGTGCTGAGGAGCTGGAAGTGGGGGGACGGTGAGATGGGCGCAGTAAAGCAAGCTGGTAACAGAATAGATTTGCAACCCTCTCATTTAGATTGCATGTGTGACTGATATGGCATCTGATGTTCATGCAGATTGAGTTCTGATCATCTGCACAATTTGATGTGCCTGCTACGTTAATATTACATGTCTAACTCATGTCTTTACTCCCCCACAGGACCATCGAGAGCACCCCTCCCCACTGTCCAGGAGGAAGAGCCGGAAGACTCCTCAGAGGATTGAAACCTCTGAGGGTGCAGTGTCAGCAGAATTGTGCACACCCAGCACCAGCGCAGATACACACACCTCAGTGGGTCATTCACGAGATAGATTAGTGTTGTCACCTGGTGCGTCACAGCTCACAAGTGAGCATCAGCAGGTGGTGGAGACAGGGATAGCAGTGGAGAGTCCTCATCCGAGGTCACAAGACGCTTCTAGCTCTGCTCAGCTGCATGTAGACCTTTGCCTCTGAGGCTATCCAGAAAGAGAGTGGTGCTGGAACTTCAGCAACACGTGCTGGGGTCTCTGACAGGTATTGCATCCATGGTAACTGTGAGTGTGCAGAGAATGGAGGAGTCCATCTCAAACATATGTAATGCCATGTTGGAGGCAATGGCGCATGAATGTGCTGCCATGGAGAGGGAGGTTAACTCACCAGACTCAACAGAGCATGGTGACTCTTCTAAATAGATGGTCTGCTATAGAGAATAGATGGGCATCTATTGAGGAGAGACACCAGAGGTACATGGATGTCCCCGTTATGAGGACTGTTAGTACAAAGACAGAGTCTTAGACTGGGTATTCTGTAATGAGAAAGGATTAATTAGCAATCTTGTTGTGCGAGGCCCCTTGGGGAGGAGCAATCATAATATGATAGAATTCTTCATTAAAATGGAGAGTGAAGTAGTTGACTCAGAGACTAGGGTCCTGAATTTAAATAAAGGAAACTACAATGGTATGAGGCACGAGTTGGCTAGGATGGATTGGGGAATGTTACTTAAAGGGTTGACGGTGGATAGGCAATAGCAAACGTTTAAAGATCGCATGGATGAACTACAGAATTTGTTCATCCCTCCTGTTTGGCATAAAAATAAAACAAAAAAGGTGACTCAACCATGGCTAACAAGGGAAATTAGGGATAGCATAAGATCCAAGGAGAGGACATATAATTTGGCCAGAAAAAGCAGCAAACCTGAGGATTGGGAGCAGTTTAGGATTCAGCAAAGGAGGACAAAGGGATTAATTAAGAGGGGGGAAATAGATTATGAGAGTAAGCTTGCAGGGAACATAAAAACTGACTGTAAAAGCTTCTATAGATATGTGAAGAGAAAAAGATTGGTGAAGTCAAGCGTAGATCCCTTGCAGTCAGAATCAGGGGAATTTATAATGGGAAACAAAGAAATGGCAGACCAATTAAATACATACTTTGGTTCTGTCTTCACAAAGGAGGACACAAATAACCTCCCAGAGATGTCGAGGAACATAGGGTCTAATGAGAGAGAGGAATTGAATGAAATCAGTATTTGTAGGGAAATGGTGTTAGGGAAATTGACGGCATTGAAGGCTAATAAATCCCCAAGGCCTGATAATCTACATCCTAGGGTACTTAAGGAAGTGGCCCTAGAAATAGTAGATGTATTGCTGGTCATCTTCCAAAATTCTATAGACTCTGGAGCAGTTCCCATTGATTGGAGGGTAGCTAATGTAACCCCACTATTTAAAAAAGGTGGTAGAGAGAAAACGGGGAATTATAGACTGGTAAGTCTGACATCGGTAGTGGGGAAAATGCTAGAGTCCATTATAAAAGATGTAATAGCAGAGTACCTGGAAAACAGTGACAGGATCGGAAAAAGTCAACATGGATTTACAAAAGGTAAATCATGCTTGACTAATCTACTGGAATTTTTTGAGGATGTAACTGGTAGACTAGATAAGGGAGAACCAGTGGATGTGGTGTATTTGGACTTTCAGGAGGCTTTCAATAAGGTCTCGCATAAGAGATTAGCATGCAAAGTTAAAGCACACGGGATTGGGGGTAAGGTACTGTTTTTGATAGAGAACTGGTTGGCAGACAAGAAGCAAAGAGTTGGAATAAACCGGTCTTTTTCCAAGTGGCTGGCTGTGATTAGTGGGGTACCACAGGGATCGGTGCTAGGGCCCCAGCTATTCACAATATATATAAATGATCTAGACGAGGGAACTAGATGTAATATCTCCAAGTTTGCAGACGACACAAAGCTGGGTGGGCGTGTGTGCTGTGAGGAGGTGCAGAGAAACTCCAGTATGATTTGAACAGGTTGGGTGATTGGGCAGATGCATGGCAAATGCAGTATAATGTGGATAAATGCGAGGTTATCCACTTCGGTGGCAGAAACAGGAGGACAGATTATTATCTGAACGTCAATAGGTTGGGAAAAGGGGAAGTGCAACGAGTCCTGGGTGTCCTTGTGTACCAGTCGCTGAAGGTAAGCATGCAGGTGCAGCAGGCGGTTAAGAAGGCAAATGGTATGTTGGCCTTCATAGCGAGAGGATTCGAGCACAGGAGCAAGGATGTCTTGCTGCAGTTGTACAGGGCCTTGGTGAGACCACACATTGAGTATTGTGTGCAGTTTTGGTCACTTTATCTGAGGAAGGATGTTCTTGCCATGGAGAGAGTGCAGTGAAGATTCACCAGGCTGATGCCTGGGATGGCAGGAATGACGTATGAGGAGAGATTGGGTCGATTAGGCTTATATTTGCTAGAGTTTAGAAGAATGAGAGGGGATCTCATTGAAACTTATAAAATTCTAACAGGACTAGACAGACTAGATGCAGGAAGGATGTTCCCGATGGTGGGGGAGTCCAGAACCAGGGGTCACAGTCTAAGGATAAGTGGTAAGCCATTTAGGACTGAGATAAGCAGGAACTTCTTCACACAGAGAGTGGTGAACCTGTGGAATTCTCTACCACACAAGGCAGTTGAGGCCAATTCATTAAATATATTCAAGAAGGAGTTAGATATATTTCTTACAGTTAAAGGGATCAAGGGATATGGGGAGAAAGCAGGGACAGGGTACTGAATTGGGATGATCAGCCATGATCTCATTAAATGGCGGAACAGGCTCGAGGGGCTGAATGGCCTACTCCTGCTCCTATCTTCTATGTTTCTTTGTTTCTCATGGCCCCACTGATGTGCAGCAAGGTGCTCTCCAGCTGCTTGCTGGCAGTGACGTGTGGGCGACCTATGAGAGAGACGTTGGTGGTAGACAACAACGAAGTATGGGCTCCTCTCCAAGTGCCCACACTCCCATGGCACTGCGGAGCCCTCGGTCAGAGCCCCAGATTCCTCACCCAACTGAGATGGCTGTCTCAGCCCCTGCACTGCCGCAGGAGGAGCAGACTATTGCCGAGCCCTCCCAGGCTCCCAAACCCAGAGGACACCCGCCAAAGGTGTCGAAGCAGGAGCAGCATGAAAGTGAGCAAGGTGCCTCAACATCTGCTGAAGCCACAGGGGAAGCACCACGTAGAAGCATGCGTAAGAGAAAGTTAACACACAAATAGTCACAAGGGTAGTCACTTGGGTGTTTTAATGTAATACAAATTGATTATTATCATCGTCATTTGAATTGTAATAAAGAAATGCGATGGCAAACATTCAAAGAGTTGGCTTATGTGTGCCCAGAAATGGAAGTGTCACGGTGAGGTGTCAGGGTGCTTTTCATCTGTAATGATGGTGGTGAGAGTGATAGGAACCCACAGTTTATTGTGCAGATGGTGTATGGTGTGTTAATAAGGTGGCAGCCACATGTGTTTGCTTCGTAAACTTAAGCGAATCTGGCATGGATTAATGCATCCCTTGCCTCATGGCCAGCAATGTGCTCACATGCTGGTGGAACTGGCACATCCACCTCCGCAAGGTCTTCCTCCTCCTCCTACTCCTCCTCCTCCTTGGATGCTGTGCACTGAGCCACTTGTTCCTCAGGCAGCGGTAAGCCACGCTGCTGTGCAATGTAGTGCAGTGCACAGCAGACCACGATGATTCTGGAGACCCTGGCTGGTGAGTACTGTAGGGCTCCACCTGATCTGTTGAGGCATCTGAATCGCATTTTGAGCAAACTGATGGTTTGCTCGATGCTGCCTCTAGTGGAAATGTGTTGGCATTGCAGCTTCGTTTGATGACCTCCTCAATGGCGTCATTAGCCACGTCTTCAGGGGATAGCCCTTGTCTCCAACTAGCCATCCGGAAAGTTGGGTTGGCGGATTGAACAGCTGAGGCACAGTAAACTGCCGCAGAATGAACGAGACATGGCAACTGCCAGGGAACTTGGCGTAAAATGCATAATGTTCTACCTGTGGTTAAACACCTGTTGTGTATGTACCTTTAAGGGAATAACTGGTCTTAGACTGCAGTACCGGCAGTGACCACCCCTGTATAAAAGGCCCTAGCAGGCTTCTGTATTTTCAGTCTGACGCTGCCTCCTGTTCAGTAAAGTACCTGTTAAACTGTTCTCCCAAAGTCCGTGTATTATTGAGGCGCGGACTTTACAGTGGCGCTACTGGTACTGCAGTGTACAGGGCCTTGATAGCCTTCTTAAATGTTTGAACGAACCTCTCAGCCAATCCATTGGTGGCTGGATGATATGGGGCGGATGTGTAATGCTTAACACCATTGTTCTTTAAGAACCTCCGGAACTCTTCAGACACAAACTGTGGTCCATTGTCGGAGCAAATCTGTTCAGGCAGCCCATTTCTGGCGAATATGGTTCGTAAGACTGTGATAGTTTTTTCTGTGGTGGTTGAGGACATTTTTATTACCTCTGGCCACTTTGAATGTGCATCCACCGCAATTAAAAACATCGAGTCCATAAATGGACCAGCAAAATCAATGTGTACCCTTTGTCATGGAGATGAGGGCCACTCCCATGGATGTAAAGGGGCTTGTGGTGGGGCGTTTTGGACCTTCTGGCATCCTGTACAGCTCTTGGTCATCTCTTCGATTTCTCTATCGATTCCCGGCCACCACACAAACGCTCTGGCTAAGTTCTTCATTTTTACCCCTCCCAGATGACCCTCATGAAGCTCATTGGGTGGAATTACTACTCTGGATCCACACATCAAGGTTCCTCGGCACACTGACAGCTGTTCTCTTCTCGGCGAGAATGCTGGCAACAGTGGTTCGCCATGTGCTGGCCATCCCTTCACCGTTAAATCATAGACCCTGGAGAGTGTCGGGTCATTTCGTGTTTCCTTTTCTATGTTTGCATTCGTCACAGGTAGACATTCGACTATGGTCGAGTGGAATATCTCCACAGGATCCACTGCAGGTGCTTCTTCCACCATCGGCAATGGTAGGCACGACAATCCATCAGCATTCCCATGCTGTTTAGTTCCTGTTTAGTTCCTTTGTACTCGATGTCATATTGGTGTGCCCCTGGGAAAAGGGACCACCTCTGTAGCCGTTGTGCTGTCATTATCGGGACGCCCTTCTTAGGGTTGAAAATGGAGACAAGAGGTTGATGATCAGTTAGTAGAGTAAATTTCTGTCCGTGCAGGTAGTGATTGAACTTCTTCACCCCCCACACCAGGCTGAGGGCCTCTCTGTCAATCTGGGCGTAGTTACGCTCGGCTGCAGTTAACGAGCGTGACGCAAAAGCTATCGGCCTCTCTGACCCATCAAGGGATTTATGTGACAGTACCGCTCCGACGCCGTAGGGAGACGCATCACACGCCAGTCTTATCGGTAGTGATGGGTTGTAGTGAGCCAATACTTCTCTTGAAGTGATCAGGCCTTTACACTTCTGAAAGGCCCGCTTACATTCATCGCTCCATTTCCATGCTACTCCAGTTTGTAGCAGGGCATTCAGTGGGTGCAGAGTTGTGGACAAATTCGGCAAAAACCTATGGTAGTAATTCACCAATCCGAGGAATGACCTCAGTTGCGACACATTTTCAGGCGCGGGAGCCTTAACTACTGCTTCAATTTTGTCAGGGGACTTATGTAACCCCTCTTCATCAATCACGTGGCCACAATACGATATTTGTTTCTTAAAAAACTCGCACTTGGGGTGATTGGCTCGTAGCCCATGTTCTCTTAGTCTAGTGAGCACCTGCTCTAGGTTGGCAAGGTGTTCACTGTCATTTTCACCTGTCACTAGGATGTCGTCCAAGTAACACTGAGTCCCCGGAATCCCTTGCAGGACTTGTTCCATCGCTCTTTGCCATATAGCCAGACCTGATGCTACTCCGAATACCAGTCGATTATATTGGTAAAGACCTTTGTGAGTGTTTATCGTGAGATATTTCCTAGAGGATTCTTCAACCTCCATCTGCAAATATGCTTGCGCTAGGTCAATTTTTGTAAAACGTTTCCCTCCAGATAGTGAGGCGAAAATATCTTCTATCCTCGGAAGAGGATACTGTACTGTGTGAAGGACTGGATTCACAGTCACCTTGAAGTCCCCACAGATGCGAACCTTCCTTGGCTCCTCAGACTTATTGTTTAACGTTTTCTTCATGACAGGAACGATGGGTGTCGCCCACTCGCTCCAGTCTACCTTAGACAACACGCCTGCATTCTCCAGATTCTCCAGCTCTGCCTCGACGGCTGGGCAAATTGCATACGGTACCGGTCTTGCTTTGAAAAACTTGGGAATTGCATTCTCTTCTATTTTTATTGAGGCGGTTACGCCTTTAAGAGTTCCCAGTTCTTGTTGAAATACCTCTTTAGCGTTAGCCAAGATTTTTGACAATCGTCCAGGTGTGACGTCGTCATCCTTTTTACCAGCCACAGTCAGTGCCTGAATGGAGTGCCAGTCTAAACTTATCTTTCTGATCCATTCACGTCCCAATAACGGTGGTCCACCATCTTGCAGTATGTACAGATACAATTTCTGTATTTCCTTGCCGTTGTATTCAACAGGCACCCTTATTTTCCCTCTGGGGTATACTTTCTGCCCCGTATATGTCTTCAAGACAATGGATGTGTCTTTCAAGGGTATGTGTGAGAATAGCCGCTCGTAGTCTCGTCGATTCATGATGGTCAGGGCTGATCCTGTATCCAATTCCATTTTGACTTGGGACCCTGCTATCATGAGGGTGACCCAAATGGTTCGGTGATCCTCTTTTGCGATTACGTTGTGTAGTTTGAGACAGCTTAGTCTCTTGTTCCCGGATTCACTATCGCTCTTCTGGTCTTCGGAACTACTGTCCGTCATCTTTTGTACTTTCCTGTACTTTTCCTTAGTAGTCTTTTTGTTGTTGTTAGTCTTCTTCCCGGACCTGCAAACTCGTGCAATGTGTCCCATCTTTCTGCATTGCCTGCATGTTTTGTCCTTGAAGCAGCAGTCCTTCTGGTCATGGGTTGTTCTGCTGCAGCGATAACATTTTTCAAATCCCCATGTCATTTCGTGGGTGCCGTATTCCTGTGGCTTTTGCTGTATTTCCGCAGCTCCCCTTGCTGCTGCTTCGTATGATACTGCCATGCTGAAAGCCTTATCTAGCATCAGCTCTTTCTCCGAGAGTAACCTCTTCTGGGTTCCTTCACTCAGGAGTCCACAGACAAATTTGTCCCGTAGGGTATCTGCCAGTCCTGTTCCGAACTGGCAGTGCTTTGATAGCTTGCATAGTTCCGTAAGGTAATCAGCATTGCTCTCATCTTTATGCTGATTTCTCTTGTGGAATTTAAATCTTTCTGCTATCAGCAGCAGTGTAGGATTTAGGTGTTCCTGTAGGATATCAACAATATCGTTAAAACTCTTCCCCATCGGTTTGACTGGAGTGATCAGGTTCCGCAATAGGCCGTACGTTCTTGCGCCCATTAAGTTTAGTAGTACCGATGCCTTTTTCTCTATCAGCTACTTCATTTGCCTTGCAATAAACTTCGACTCTTTCCACATATGTGGTCCAGTCTTCTATTTCATTATCGAAGGCAGTGATATTGCCAGTCTTCGGCATCTTGGAGATCTAAGATGGTGCCTCCCGCACTTTGTCTTCTTCCCCGATTGAACAAAATGGCGCCTCCCGCGCTTTGCCTTCTTCCCCGATTGAACAAAATGGCACCTCCCGCGCTTTGCCTTCTTCCCCGCTGGATTAAGATGGCGCCTCCCGCGCTTTCTGTCTTTTTCGCTGCTGCCAGCGCTGTTGCTGGCGTTTTTATGCCTTGATGGCGACGCCCTATGGTCTTCGCGCGCTTCCCCCCGCGCTGCTGCCAATGCCGCTCTCCGCGGTCCCCGTGGCAAACTGCAGCTCCTCGCGGCTTTCTGCGCTTCTAACTTCTTTTTCCTTTATTTTAATTACTGTTCCCGCCATCAGAGCAGACCCTATGGGACACTTTCCTCCCTCTTCTCGGGTCTGTACGCTGCCCGGCTTTGTAGCACCGGCCGCGCCCTGTGTGCTCCACCCTCTCTCTCTCTCTCCTCTTTCCCGACAACGCTGCTCAGCCCCGTTGAAAAGCCACCCGATCGAGCTCTAGCCCGCCGCAGCCCAGGAAGGATCAGTGTACTACCTGCCATCAGCCCGATTAGCTGGAACACCATAGACTGGAGAACCAAGCCCAGCTCTCGACAGCCTCTCCTGCAAATCTTCGAATTCGATGAATCAGAGGGCTGTTGCCCACGGTCGACGCCCGTTTCCTCTGTCTGTTTTTTTTTCCTTCTGGCTTCGACCTCCAATAACTTCGCTTCAGGGATGGATCCCCATGAGGTGGTGCAGAACTGTAGGTAAGTTCGGATCTGTTCGTCGCCAATGTAATGTCCGTGTGTAATTGAGACACGGACTGCAGAAGTTGGTTATAACAGGTGTTTACTGAATGGAGACAAAACTGGAACTACTATACAAAGTTACTACACAGGCTTATATACAGGGGTGGTCACTACTGGTACTGCAGTATACAGGGGCTGCAGAATATAGTTCCTTCTTCAAGGTACATACACTACAGCGACGAGTAAGTTCGAACTCACCTGCAGTGTGGCATCATCTCACGGGGATCTCGCCCTGAGAGGAGGGTTCTGGAAGGTCGTAGTTTGAGCAACAGGCGTCGACCGAGGGCAACCACCCAAAGAATTCATCGGTGTTCGGAGAATTGCGGGAGAGACTGTGGAGAGCTGTGCTTGGCTCCCCAGTTAAGGTGTTCCAGCAAATCGTGCTGGTAGCAGGTAGCGCGCTGACCCTTCCGGACTGCGGCGGGCTCAAGCTCGATCGAGCGGCTCTACAAAACGGGCCGCACAGCGTTGCCGGGAAAAGAAAACGAGAGAGAGAGAGGGTGGAGCGCACAGGGCGCGGTCGGTGCTCAAGAACAGGACAGCGGAGAGAAACTAAATGGGGGGGAAGGAAAGCGAGATGCACCGAAGCTGCGGGTCGCTGCCATTACCCCGTAGAACGCTAGGAACAGCGTGGCGGCAAGGGGAAGGAGCGAAAGCGCGGGAGGCGCCATTTTATCCCGTTGGGGAAGAAGCAAAAGCACGGGAGGCGCCATTTTATTCCATTGGGGAAGAAGCAAAAGCGCGGGAGGCGCCATTTTAAATCACCCAAGATGCTGAAAAGTGGCAGTATCACTGCTTTCGACAAT
This sequence comes from Somniosus microcephalus, assembly GCF_052327205.1. Taxonomy (NCBI): domain Eukaryota; kingdom Metazoa; phylum Chordata; class Chondrichthyes; order Squaliformes; family Somniosidae; genus Somniosus; species Somniosus microcephalus. The sequence continues at coordinate 139,719,108 of NC_140993.1, forward strand.
GAGGTAGAAGACGGGGCCCCGTATGTGGAAAGAATTGAAGTGTACTGCAAGGCAAATGAGGTGGCCGATGGAAAGAGGGCGTCGGTATTATTAAATCTGATGGGTGCACGTACGTACGGCCTATTGCGGAATTTAATTACCCCAGCTAAATCAATGGAGAAAAGTTTTGCGGAGATTGTTAATATCTTACAGGAACACCTAAGCCCTACACCACTGCTGATAGCAGAAAGATTCAAGTTCCATAAAAGAAACCAGCACAAAGATGAGAGCAATGCTGACTATCTTACGGAACTACGCAAGTTATCGAAGCACTGCCAGTTCGGAGCAGGACTGGCAGACACCTTATGGGATAAGTTTGTCTGCGGGCTCCAGAGTGAAGGAACCCAGAAATGACTACTTTCAAAAAAGGACCTGACGCTAGAACAGGCTTTCAGCGTGGCAGTATCCTACGAAGCAGCAGCACGGGGAGCTGCGGAAATACAACAGAAACCACAAGAATACAGCGCTAACGAAATGGCGTATGGAGCAGAAAAGTGCTATCGCTGCGGCAGAACAACCCATGAGCAGAAGGACTGCTGGTTTAAAGACAAAATATGCAGGCAATGCAGGAAAATGGGACATATAGTAAGAGTCTGCAGGTCGGGAAAGAAACCCAACACGACAAGAACTACTAAGGAACAGTACAGGAAAGTAAAGAAACTGACATACAGTAGTTCAGAAGATCAGGAGAGTGATAAGGACTCCGGGAGCAGGAGACTAAGTTGTTTAAAGTTACACAACGTGATCGCAAAGGAAGATCACCGAACCATTTGGGTCACCCTCATGATAGCAGGGTCCCCAGTAAAGATGGAATTGGACACAGGATCAGCCCTAACTGTCATGAATCGATGAGACTATGAGTGGCTATTCTCACACATACCCTTAAAGGACACGTCCATTGTATTGAAGACATACATGGGGCAAAATGTCTACCCCAGAGGAAAAATAAGGGTGCCAGTTGAATATAACGGAGAGGAACGACAGAAACTATACATGTATATACTACGAGATGGAGGACCACCATTATTGGGATGTGAATGGATCCGAAAAATACAATTGGATTGGCATTCCATTCTGGCACTAACTGTGACTGACAAAAAGGATGATGACGTCGCACCTGGACGTCTGTCACAAATTCTATCTGACGCGGAAGAGTTGTTCCAACAAGGACTTGGGACTCTAAAAGGAGTAAAGGCAACCATGAAGATTGAGGATAACGCAACCCCAAAATTTTTCAAGGCCAGTCCGGTGCCATACGCGATCCGCCCAGTCGTGGAAGCTGAACTGGAGAGTCTGGAGCGTTCGGGGGTGCTGTCTAAGGTGGACTGGAGCGAGTGGGCCACACCCATCGTTCCTGTAATGAAGAAAGCATTGAGCAGCACACCTGGGGAGCCAAGGAAGGTTTGCATCTGTGGGGACTTCAAGGTGACTGTGAACCCAGTCCTGCACACAGTATAGTATCCACTTCCGCGGATAGAAGATATTTTCGCCTCACTATCTGGAGGGAAACGTTTTACAAAGATTGATCTGGCTCAAGCATATCTACAAATGGAGGTGGAAGAAGCATCTAGGAAATACCTCACGATAAACACTCACAAAGGCCTTTACCAGTACAATCGAACACCTTGCCAACCTGGAACAGGTGCTCACGAGATTGCAGGAATATGGGCTACGAGCCAACCGCCCCAAATGCGAGTTCTTCAGGAGACAAATCTCGTATTGTGGCCACATGATTGATGAGGAAGGGTTGCATAAGTCGCCGGACAAGATTGAGGCTGTAGTCAAGGCTCCAGCACCGGAAAATGTGTCGCAACTGAGGTCGTTCCTCGGGTTGGTGAACTACTACCATAAGTTCTTGCCGAATTTATCTACAATTCTGCACCCACTGAACGCCCTGCTTCAAACTGGTGTAACATGGAAATGGAGTGATGAGTGTAAGCGTGCCTTTCAGGAATGTAAATGCCTAATCACTTCAAAAGAAGTATTGGCCTACTACAACCCAACACTACCGATTCGGTTGGCATGTGATGCGTCACCTTACGGCATTGGAGCGGTGCTGTCACACTAATTTCGTGATGGTTCAGAGAGGCCAATAGCCTTTGCATCGCGCTCGCTAACCTCAGCTGAGCGTAACTACGCCCAGATTGACAGGGAGGCCCTCAGCCTGGTGTGGGGGGTGAAGAAGTTCAATCACTATCTGCACGGGCAGAAATTCACCCTACTGACTGATCATCAACCCCTGGTCTCAATCTTTAACCCACAGAAGGGCGTTCCGGTGATGATGGCGCAACGGCTGCAAAGATGGTCACTTTTTCCAGGGGCACATCAGTACGACATAGAGTACAAAGGTACGAAACAGCATGGAAACGCTGCTGGGCTGTCGCGCCTACCGTTGCCTATGGCGGAAGAAGCACCTGCAGTGGACCCTGTGGAGATATTCCATGCGACCATAGTCGAATGTTTGCCTGTTACAAACGCAAGTATTGAGAAGGAAACCCAAAATGACCCGACACTCTCTCGGGTCTATGATTTGATGGTGAAGGGATGGCCAGCATATGGCGACTCACTGTTGCCAGCATTCTCACCAAGGAGAGAACAGCTGTCAGTGTGCCGGGGAACCTTGATGTGTGGATCCCGAGTGGTAATTCCACCCAAGTTGAAAGATAGAGTGCTCAATGAGCTTCACGAGGGTCATCTGGGAGGGGTAAAAATGAAGAGCCTAGCCAGGGCGTTTGTGTGGTGGCCGGGAATCGATAAAGAAATCGAGGATATGACCAAGAGATGCACAGGATGCCAGAAGGTCCAAAACGCTCCACCACAGGCCCCGCTACATCCATGGGAGTGGCCCTCATCTCCATGGCAACGGGTACACATTGATTTCGCTGGTCCATTTATGGACTCAATGTTTCTAATCGCTGTGGACGCCCATTCGAAATGGCCAGAGGTCATTAAAATGTCCTCCACCACCACGGCGAAAACTATTGCAGTCCTAAGGACCATCTTCACCAGGAATGGGTTGCCAGAACAGATTTGCTCCGACAATGGCCCACAATTTGTGTCTGAGGATTTCCGGAGGTTCCTGAAGAATAATGGGGTGAAACATTGCACATCTCCCCCATATCATCCAGCCACAAATGGATTGGCTGAGAGGTTTGTTCAGACCTTTAAAAAGGCCATAAAGGCAATGTATAATGACGACATACCACTGCAACACTAGGTGGATAACTTCTTGTTTGCTTACCGGAATGCGACACATGCAGTAACCAACCAAACTCCAGCCGTACTGTTTTTCAACCGGAGACTAAGATGTCGCTTTGATTTGCTCAAACCAAACATAAGACGAGATGTTGAGGATAAGCAGTTCCAGCACATAAATGAGAAGCCAACCAGGAGCTTCAAGATAGGGCAACCAGTCTTGGCCCGCGACTACCGAACAGAAAAATGGCAACCAGGAACGATATGCACACAGCAGGGACCACTAATGTACACAGTGGACGTTGGAGAGAGCATCGTGAGATGCCATGCTGACCAGATTCTAGAGTCACAGGAACAAGCCAAACCTATACCACAAGCATGTGCACCTGGTAATGAGCCCGAAGTACAGATTGCGTCTACCTCAGAAGGAGGGGTATTGGAAGCTGATGAACCAACCAATGACAATGAGCCAGATTTGACTCCACCGCCAGAACGGGATACTCGAGAAAGGCGCTATCCAGTCAGGATCAGGAAGCCTCCTCAAAGACTGAACTTATAAATTACTATTTCAGTTGATGTATATAGTACCGAGAAAATTGTAATTGTAATTAGTTATTATTTAGTTGTTAAATGAATGTTATGTACTGTTTATCTAAAAGGGGAGGAATTGTTGTGTATGTACCTTTAAGGGAATAACTGGTCTTAGACTGCAGTACCGGCAGTGACCACCCCTGTATAAAAGGCCCTAGCAGGCTTCTGTATTTTCAGTCTGACGCTGCCTCCTGTTCAGTAAAGTACCTGTTAAATTGTTCTCCCGAAGTCCGTGTATTATTGAGGTGCGGACTTTACAACACCAGCTGGACATTAAGGGAGTGGAAGCCCTTGTGGTTGACAAAAACAGCTCGGTCGTGATGGGATGCCCTAATAGCCACATGTGTGCAGTCTACGACGCCCTGCACCCTTGGCAAGCCTGCCATATTTGAAAAGCCAACCGTCGCATGGTTACACTTGCTTCATCCGTGGTGAAGTTGATGTAATTGTGCGCCTTTGCAAAGAGGGCATTGATAACCTGTGTGATGCAAGTGTGTGCGGCCGACTGGGAGATGCCGCTGATGTCTGCTGATCATCCCTGGAAGGCCCCTGAAGCAAAAAAATTGAGGGCTGTGGTGACTTTGACAGCCACTGGTAAGGGGTGTCCACCCGCTCCTCTGGACTCCAGGTGTTGGTGCAGCATTGTGCAGATGTCAGTGACTACCTCCCGCGAAAGTCTCAGCCTCCTTTGGCACTGCTGCTCAGTCATGTTGAGGAAGCTCATCCTCTGCCTTTAAACCCTGTGTTGGGGGTATCTCCGGTGGTGAGGTGCAGCCCTGTGCTGATGACATCTGCCCTGTGCAGCATCAGGTGGGTGAGGAGGAGGTTGACACTCCTGTTGTTGCTGCTGCTGTTGTGCCTGGTTCTGCTGCTGCCATGGCTGCTCTTCCTCCGATTCTGAGGACCAGGGTGAGAGGATATAAATGGTTTCCATCCCGCTGGTATATATCTCAGTTGAGGAATAGATGTTATAAGTGCTCAGTCAATGTGTGGAGAGGGTTTTCCAAGGAGGTCACAGTGCATATGAATCTCAGGTTAAACACTTACAAGCTCAATAGACCTGCAAAATGTGTTCCAACACCTCAAAACCAAAGTTCTGCCATCTGAAGGTCAGCCATGTTACAGGTCCGCTTTTATGCTGGAGCTGCAGCTGTCAAGAATTCAGGTAGTTGCTGAACCTGGCACAATCAGCTGGCGTGTTTTGCAAATGGCGTGGAACATGCTGAAAATGCCGTAAAATGGGAAGAACCTGGTAAAATGGGATTATGTAGCCAGTTAACAAGCTGTTAACTGCCTTAAGTGCCTCTCCCGCCGCTTGGTGTCGGGTCTGATTGGAACTCCCAGACCTGACACTTTGCAAATTTGCGTGGAGGTGGGATGACGGCAGGTTCGGAACCCGCCGTCAATCAAAACAACTTTAACCTCTGACCCGCCTCCAAACCCACCCTCTGAGCACTGGCAAAATCACAGCCATAGACTTTTGGACTGTAGGGAAATCAAAGGATATGGGGATCGGGTGGGAAAGTGGAGTTGAGGTTGAAGATCAGCCATCAGCTTATTGAATGGCGGTGCAGGCTCAAGGGGCTGTATTGCCTACTCCTGCTCCTAATTGTCTTTACAGAGAACATTAGTGATGTTTGAATGCCAGGGCAGGTGGTATCCTGGTAACGAGAGCCAGAAGTCAATAACAGCAACATCAACAACAACAACAACTTGCATTTATATAGCATCTTTAAAGTAGTAAAATGTCCCAAGGCGCTTCACAGGAGCGATTATCAAATTTGACACTGAGCTACATAAGGAGATATTAGGGCAGGTGGCCAAAAGTTCAGTCAAAGAGGTAGGTATTAAGGAGCGTCTTAAAGGAAGAGTTAGAGGCGGAGAAGTTCCAAAGATTCACAGCCCTCTGAGTGAAGAAATTTCTCCTCATCTCAGTCCTAAATGGTCAACCCATTATTCTGAGACTATAGAGTGGATAATTCACATTAGGATGCAGACTTGAGGATGGGTTAAGACTCCATCTAGCCTTTGGTAGAGTTCAATCTTGGTGGGGTAGGATCCCACTTAGAATTCTCTACCCCAGAGTGCTGTGGATGTTCAGTCATTGAGTATATACACGGTGAGATCGATAGATTTTTGGACTCTAGGGGAATCAAGGGATATGAGGATTGGGCGGGAAAGTGGAGTTGAGGTCGAAGATCAGCCATGATCTTATTGAATGGCGGAGCAGGCTCGAGGGGCCATATGGCCTACTCCTGCTCCTAATTCTTACGTTTTTATCTTTTGCGCCACCACCCGAGATGAATTTCTAGGCTATATGTGTGCTGGGTCAATTGAAATTTTCAGGACTGAGATTAATAGATTTTTGTTGGGTAAGGGATATGGAACAATGGCAAGTAAATGCAGTTGAGTTACAGATCAACCATAAGCTAATTGAATGTTGGAATATGCTCGATGGGTTGAATTGCCTACTCCTACTCCTAAAGCCCGATGTACCCGATGTTCTGAATGGACTTAAATTTGCCCAAAATGTTAGACGCAGCAGGACCCGAGGTGACTATTTCTGATGTTTATAGTGATTTTTCTAAGCAATTTTTCTTAACTCTCTTTACTGTCACCTGCACTGCATTTGCTATAGCTTTGAATGCTTTTTAAAAAAAATGGCATCAGAATCTGTTATGTTAAAAAAGGTGTGGAGATGCCGGTGTTGGACTGGGGTGGACAAATGTAAGAAGTCACACAACACCAGGTTATAGTCCAACAGTTTTATTTGAAATCACAAACTTTCGGAGCACTGCTCCTTCATCAGGTGAAGTGGAGAGATGCATAAAGACACAGCTTACATAGTCAGAGAATAATGCCAGATGATTACAGGTAATCTTTCTAACTGCCATTTATCACACCTCGGCAGAGAGATAATCACAGCAATCAAAGGTGTGAATGGTGTCCAAACAGGTTAGTCAGGAAAACATTACATCAAAGAACAATGAGGTGGGGTCACAAGGGGTCAAATGTTGCAGATGCTGGGGTCTGTATGAAAAACAAGAAACAGACAAAAAAACATTTTTTTTGCTGGAAATCTTAGCAGGTCCGGCCGCATCTGTGTAGAGAGAACAAGCCAATGACGACTCGAGTCTGGATGACCCTACATCAGGTGGGGTTACATGTAGCGTGACATGAACCCAAGATCCCGGTTGAGGCCGTCCTCATGAGTGCGGAACTTGGCTATCAGTTTCTGCTCTACGATTTTGTGTTGTTGTGTGTCTCGAAGGCCGCCTTGGAGAATGCTTACCCGAAGATCGGAGGCTGAATGTCCTTGACTGCTGAAGTGTTCCCCGACTGGGAGGGAGCACTCCTGCCTGGCAATTATTGCGCGGTGTCCGTTCATCCGTTGTCGCAGTGTCTGCATGGTCTCGCCGATGTACCATGCTCCGGGGCATCCTTTCCTGCAACGTATGAGATAGACAACGTTAGCCGAGTCACATGTACCTGGTAGGTGGTGTCCTCACGTGTGATGATGGTATCTGTGTTGATGATCTGGCATGTCTTGCAAAGGTTGCCGTGGCAGGGTTGTGTGGTGTCGTGGTCGCTGTTCTCCTGAAAGCTGGGTAATTTGCTGCGAACGATGGTCTGTTTGAGGTTAGGCGGCTGTTTGAAGGCAAGTAGTGGAGGCATGGGGATGGCCTTAGCGAGGTGTTCGTCGTCATCGATGACATGTTGAAGGCTGCGAAGAACATGTAGTTTCTCCGCTCCGGGGAAGTACTGGATGACGAAGGGTACTCTGTTGGTTGTGTCCCGTGTTTGTCTTCTGAGGAGGTCTATGCGATTTTTTGCTGTGGCCCGTCGGAACTGTCGATCGACGAGTCGAGCGTCACATCCCGTTCTTACGAGGGCGTCTTTCAGCGTCTGTAGGTGTCCATCGCGTTCCTCCTCGTCTGAGCAGATCCTGTGTATTCGCAGGGCTTGTCCATAGGGGATGGCTTCTTTAACGTGGTTAGGGTGGAAGCTGGAGAAGTGGAGCATCCTGAGGTTGTCCGTGGGCTTGCGGTAGAGTGAAGTGCTGAGGTGTCCGTCTTTGATGGAGATTCGTGTGTCCAAGAATGAAACTGATTCTGAGGAGTAGTCCATGGTGAGTTTGATGGTGGGATGGAACTTGTTGATGTTATCGTGTAGTCTTTTCAGTGATTCTTCGCCGTGGGTCCATAGGAAGAAAATGTCGTCGATGTATCTGGTGTATAGCGTTGGTTGGAGGTCCTGTGCAGCGAAGAAGTCTTGCTCGAACTTGTGCATGAAGATGTTGGCATATTGGGGTGCGAATTTGGTCCCCATGGCTGTTCCGTGTGTTTGGGTAAAGAACTGGTTGTCAAAGGTGAAGACATTGTGGTCAAGGATGAAGCGGATGAGTTGTAGGATGGCGTCTGGAGATTGGCTGTTGTTGGTGTTGAGTACTGTGCTGTGATTATCTCTCTGCCGAGGTGTGATAAATGACAGTTAGAAAGATTACCTGTAATCATCTGGCATTATTCTCTGACTATGTAAGTTGTGTCTTTATGCATCTCTCCACTTCACCTGATGAAGGAGCAGCGCTCCGAAAGCTTGTGATTTCAAATAAAACTGTTGGACTGTAATCTGGTGTTGTGTGACTTCTTACATATGTTAAAAAAGAAAAGCTTCCAGAATTGATTTCCACTTGTTTGGTTTTTACATTCCAGCGTATGCTAATGAGATTCTCAGGAAATTTCAGCGTAAGTTGTGGTTCGCAAGAGCGGCATAAAACTGGCGTAAAATCTGTTGTAATTTCTGTGTAAATGCAATCCAAGAAATTCTGCCCCTTTGTTTTCTGCCTTGTTTCACAGATTAGATTTATTTTAGCACCAAGATAACGTACTCGCTACACAATCATAAAGTCTCCTAATGCAATTTAAAAAAAAGAGCTTAGAAAATAAGGGATGTATATAATAACATATAAAAAGAATTGCTTGCATGTGCTTGTTCACAAACAGCAGATGCTATTTACCATACAGTGCACAATGTCTGTACAGTTATCATTTTAACCTATAAAAATCATTTTGTGTCTGCAGTATGAATACATCTATCTATTTTATAAAACATTTCATGTAATCATAATTTCATGGTTCTGTAGCTGGCCTCAAAACATATTTTACAGACAAACAATTATATTTGAAGAGGTGAAGTGATTAAGAATATTTGACTTTGTTGCTATGACAGCTTGCATTTTTCATCACACAGAGTGTAATTAACTACAATTTCAATAATGTAAAATCAAGAAAGATAATAACAAACTGCAGAACCATGGTGATATTGCCATTGCAACAATGTTTCCATGGTAACAGTGATAATAACACCAGTGATAAATGTTTTCTCCTGCTTTTCCATTTTGTATGGTATGGCTAGTTTTTACTGCAGCTTTTTATAGTTTATTATGCTGTCAGAATTGTTTATGAGATGTTGTTGTGGAGGAAATGACTTCTTTCCATTGCTTAATAAAAATGCTGAAATATGCTGTTTATGTGCTCTCTGATACAAATAGCTAGTTCAAATATTTATTAAAAAAATTAGGAACAAATATTTTTCTGCCCTTAACAAGATATCAGCTGGTCTACATTTGTATTTTTAATGGTAAAAGGTCATATGAATGTCATTGCACTTTCCTATTTATCTCTCTCTCTTCCTCACCAGAAAATCAGATGGAATTTTCCAGTAGGCAATAAGAGAAATGTATACATTTAATATTCAATTAACAAGCAGGCTCTTATTCAGTATTCATCTATGATATGACTGTCTTTGTCAAAGAGTAAATTTTGTTCTTTGCATCACCTATTCTTGAGGAGTTAGCTCAGCTTATAAATCACATATGCACTGACATTAGATAATATTCACTAATTCACACTGCGCAAATGTCAAAGTACTGTGCAACAAATATTAGTAGAAAATGAGAAAGAAAGCAAACTAATGGGAAAAGGTAATGGCATATCAACTAATATCCAATATTTGAGTTCTTTAATCAGTTTGTTAAAAATTCTGTACTTATTAAATATTCATAGGCCAAATGCTCCAATTTATATTTAATTTTATTGCCTATAAAAAGTAATCACAAACCAAGGAAAGCTTCATTTAATTTTCATTGCTCATAAACTTTGATAAAAAATAAACTACAGAATATGGCATCATAGCTGCACATCACCTTTGGTGTAGAAGATAATTGTTCAATGAACACCATGGCATTATTTTGTTTGGAGATATTTGCAATATTAGTACTTAACCAATAATGTCATGTTGAGAAATTAAAAACCTCACGCACTAGAAACAGAATAACTATGAGGTGATTAGACGGGTCATTAGCACGTCAGACATTTATGCCAATTAAATGCAAACTAGAAGCCTTAAACACTAACATAAACATGGTCATTTTTTTCTACACATTTCTGATACACTACTCTCAGCACAGCTATTATTACAGAATTCGAAATAAAATGTAGAAGCTCGATAATGTAAGATTGTACCTGATACAAACAAAGAGTATGTCGGGCATGTATTTCTCATTTTTTTGGTAGGTTTTAGTACAAAGCTTTATAGGTGCAAAGGCACTAACTGCAGCTCTGGGTCCCGATCTGTAAGTCCATGTGCTTTTATATTTGTTAGTTTGGGTTGATAAACTCGATGCTGCTGAGATGTTGTTCATTTGAAAACTTAAACCGACTGAATCATTAAGACGGTTCTGTTTCTGCATCTACCACTGAACCCTTAACAGGGTGGCACTTTTTAAAATTGATTCTTGGGATATGGGTGTCACTGGCAAGGCTGGCATTTATTGGCCATTCCTAGTTGCTCAGAGAAGGTGGTGCTGGGTCTTCTTCTTGAACTGCTGTGGTCATAGTGGTTTTTTGACACAACTGGGTAGCTTGCTAGGCCACTTCAGAGGGCAGATAAGAGTCAACCAAGCTGGTGTGGAATTGGAGTCACATATAGGCCAGAATGGGTGAGGATGGCAGGTTTACTTCTCTAAAGGACACTGATGAACCAATTGTGTTTTTACGACAATCTGACAGTTTCATGATCACATTAGCTGGTTCCAGCTTTTTATATCCAGTTTAAAAAAAACTGATTTAGTATTGAAAGGGGTATATAAATGTACATACATTCAAAATGGTGTCATGATTGAGACACTGAAGGTATGCTGGGGTAAGTGTGATCTAGGCATCAATGACCTAGTATAAAATTATGGTAGGTCAGTACCAGATTAATATAATTATACCATATTAAATATATTTATTTTTGTGTAACATTGCTGTGTGAAAATTCAGTGTTGTGATTGCCTACATAACCACACTTTAAATGTAATTCATTGGCTGTGAATCATTTTGGGGTGTTCTTAGGATGTGGAAGGAAATATATAAATGTAAGTTCTTTCTTTTAAAAAAGGGTAATTTTTTAACTTCATGCTCCTGCTGGGGAGTCGTCCCTGCTGCAGCTGCTTATTGCCAGTACTGGCAAAAGTGGTCTCAATGGTCGGGAAATTGTGTACAGCATGTGCCAAGTTTCCAATGTGGGCTGCCAGTGAGCGAGGCTCCCCACCAGAACTGCAAAGTCAGAAAATGATCCATTATTTCCTTATAGGAATGTGCCTGCTCAAATTTCACATTCAACCCTCTGGCTTTTTACAGCACCTACTCCCAATTTGTGTTAAACTACAGAGTAAATTTAGCAATCTCATGCTCCCAACATTAAGCCACACGTGAAAAGAATGTGGGCCAGAGTATTAGGACTAGTATTGGAGCCCTATCTCTGACCCATGCTCCCTTCAAGTGCAGCTCAATGTTGGGACTTAATCTACTTGTTTATTTATCACTTTATATTTTATCGCCTTCAATTTGCCTCTTAAGTGTCATACGTCAAAATCTTATTTGCCAAGGCTTATTGTAAGATAATCCTAAAGTAGACCTGATACTGTCTCCACCAGTAATACTAGACCTGTAGGCCAGTGATACAATAGTACGGTGAAGATTGGTAGGTCTGCTCTTCCACACATAACTTAATGGAGTTCCTTTTACTAAAGACTAAGGGGGAGAAATTCAGTTGTGAGCGCCACCCGTTAGCACCTTAAGAGGGCGATAAGTGGGGCGCTAACCAACTAGCGCCCGGGCGCGGCGATACCTGCGCCTCTCGCGAAATTGAGCAGGCATTTAGCGGTGGCGCTAAACCATACTGCCCGCTCTCCTGCGCACGCAGATCTTGATATCATTCCAGAGTGCAACGCCCTTGGGGTGCCCCGGACCGGAAATTCAGTGGCGCCCCCCCTCCTTTCTGTCTGTCGCTACCAACGACAGGTTGACTGGAACGCTCCCCAGTCGCTGTGGGGCTGGGGGGTGGCACTATTTAAAGGGGGCTCTTCCTGTCTTCTGTGTGGTAGCCATTTTTGGACCACTCGTTCTGAGAGAGCGAGAGAGAGAGATTTGCAGAGAGACAAAGGGAGAAAGAGAAACTTCTGCATTGAGTCAATGCTGTCTGAGGTCGTTTTGGCTTCTGACCATAACTTTGTAGTTGCTTTGCTTTTTCACCGGCATAACTTTGATTGCCCATATATTATGGGGGCTGCAATGGATGGAAATGTTGTGCTTCTCCATCACATTGAGAGGGCACAGAGACACAGAGAGAGAGTGGCAATCATGGCCAGACGGAGGAGGGCCAACAGGCCTCGGTACAGGAGACCTTACCGTCCCAGGGTTTTTCGACAACAGTTCTCAAACATCAATATGTCTGAGGAGCAGTGTTTGTGAAGGCTGCGATTCAACAAGGAGGTGGTCACTGAGCTCTGCCACTTCCTCCAGCCAGATCTGCAACCTCAACTGAGGAGCAGGACATCTCTGTCGGTGGCAGTGAAGGTAACAGTGGCTCTCAACTTTTATGCCATCGGCTCCTTTCAATCTGCGACTGGAGACATTGCCAATATCTCCCAGTTCGTGGTGCATTGCTGCAACCGTCAAGTCACAAATGCCCTCTTTAAAAGGAGACGAGAGTACATCTCTTTCCCCATGACCCCGGACAAGCAGCAAGAGCGCGCAGTGGGCTTTGCAAGAATAGTGGGCTTCCCCATGGTGCAGGGCGCCATTGACTGCACCCATGGGGCTTTGCAGGCACCGCAAGAGAATGCCGAGGATTTCCGCAACCGAAAGGGCTTCCATTCCTTGAACATCCAGTTGGTCTGTGACCACAGACAGCTGATACTCGCTGTCAATGCCCACTTTCCAGGCAGCAGCCACGATGCCTTCATCCTGTGCCAGACTTCTGTGGCAGACCTTTTTGAGGCACCGCTTCACCCAGGAGGCTGGCTTCTCGGGGACAAGGGCTATCCTCTGTGCACCTGGCTGATGACACCGCTCTGTTTGCCCAGTACCCCTGCAGAAGAAAGATACAACGAGAGCCATCAAGCTACCAGGAACATTGTTGAGCACACAATCGGTGTGCTCAAGCAACGGTTCCACTGTCTGGAGCACTCTGGAGGAGCCCTGCAGTACTCGCCTGAGCGAGTCTCCCACTTCGTTGTTGTGTGCTGCATGCTGCATAACCTAGCAATCCTCAGGACCCAGCCAATGCCACCGGGCCTTGGAGCACCAGCAGAGGAGGAGGAGGAGGAGCAGCAGCACCAAGACGGGAGGGAGGCACAAAGTGCAAGGGCCGTCCATCAAAGGCTTATAGCAATTCGCTTCTAGGCCCCCTCTGAGGGAATGGCTTCTGCCATTCAAAGAACCTGAATGGAACCATGCCGCAACCCCTAAGCCAGTCAAGGCAACAATGAGTGCAAGGAACAAAGACACTTGAATAAAGACACTTGTTTATTTACAAAACTGTGTATCCTTCCCACATGACAAAGTAATAGAAAGAAACACACAAAGAAACAGTCAATCACATAACTGGCTCTTACAACCTGGAGACAATGTCCAAAACAGTAACAAAAATATGACCACGATCCTCGGCCTTCAATAAAACAATGAACAACATTTTGCCACACCTTCTACTTTTTGCCCTTCGAGGGTGATCTGCCTCCCTTGCAAAATTGCCCCCTTCCCACCCTGCAGCTCCGCCGCACTGGGACCCCAGTGGCTGCAGCAAGGCTGGGGGAAGACTGCTGAGTGTCAGAAACTGAGACTGCAGATGCACTTGAGGGACGGTCTGGACCAGCTCTGGGGCTGGAGGGCCCGGCTGCTGACTGCTCCAACTCTGCCTGGGTGGCAGCAGTCTGTCCTACAGGTGGTGGCAACTGCAGTGGAGAAGTGACAGTGCTGGCAGCAGGAATGCTGTCATTCTGAGAGAGGACAGCAACTCCCCGCTCGACTGACACACTGGCACTCCCACCGTGGGGCAGCACTTCAGCATGCGGAGCAATCTGCGGGAGCACAGATTGCTGGCCTGCTGCGGTGCGGGGAGGGCCCTGGGGAAACCTGCCCGATCCAACGAGGGTGACATCAGTTAGCGCTCATGTGGCCTCAATCTGCGTCTGCATGAGACCAACCACTGACTGCATTGCAGCACTTAGCATTTGCGTGGCAGACGCCTGTGCTGCACCGAAGTCCTGGAAACTCCTTGCCAGTGACTCAATGGATTCGGGCATCCTTGCCACTGCAGCCATGAGCTCAGTGTGCCTTTGCTCTGCCTGGGCGCTCATTTCAGCGAGTAGCCACACCTCTTCTGCGCTCACTGTAGCAGGACTCGAGGCCATACTCTCCCTCCGGGGAGAAGGCCCCCAAGCTTTCCTACCCCCCTCGCATTGCTGCAGCCCGCTGGGTCCTGGAGCTTCACCTTCATCAGACCATTCCCCCCCCGCTCCCCTCCAGGGAAGGCATGTCCCCAGTATGGCCATGGGCTGCCTCGGCAGAGGGTTGCGCTGATGGTCCGGCTTCCTCTTCCTACTCGCTTTCAGCTTCACTCTCATTGGCAGCTTGAGGGCCCGCCTCCTCACCTGGTGAATCAGCATCTGAAAGCAGGGAGGTACAAGAGTGGCTTTAGCGTGAGGACAGGGTGGCAGCAAGGGAGGCATGAGTGCAGCGATGTACTGATTTGGATCGAGAGTGTCAAAGGATGCTGTTGTGAGGAACAAGTGGAAGGAGAGAGGTCAAAAAGGTGATGACCTTACTATTGCTGGCCAGAACGGGGTCGGCGTCTCCAGTGGCGACGGGGCCAAGCATCTGGCTTACCACAATCCGGTGGACTCGCTGCTCCAGATCGGTCAGGGCTTGAAGGTGAGACTGGCCTCCCCCTGGCCATTGTTGCTGTCTCCTATTATGCGCCAGCTTGCCATGCAAGAAAAAGGACGGGGTTTGAGTAAAGATGCAGCCATGATCTTGGCTGAAATGCCTCCCATGGTCGAATAGCCCTTACTGTATGCAAAGTGCTGAATGTGCGTGTGAGTTTCCTGAAAGGGCCATAGGTGTTGGAGGAGTGCTGGGCATTGGGGCTTTCAAGACCCTTTGGCCATAAAGCAAGGTCGAGATGGAGGGATGAAGAGGTTTCTGAAAAAGGCACTCACCCTGACGACCCGAGTGAGGTCGTTGAACTTCTTCCTGCATTGCACAGGGGTCCTAGGCACCATGCTGCTGGAGGTCACTCTGTGAGCCACCTCCCTCCAAGCTTTGCGGTGCTCGCTGGGCAGAGGCCTCCTGCCACTCTCCGGGTACAGGAGAGATCGCCTGCGCTCCACCGCGCCAACCAGAGCCTCCAAGGCCCCCTCGCTGAAACGTTGCGCTCGCTCCCTGGCCCTCTCCATGGTCCTTGGCTGCAGGATTTGGCAACAGGTCTGTCCAGGCCGAGATTCAGGGCTTCGATGCGCAGGATGCGGCTGGAAATCAAGATCAACCCTCCCCTTTAAGAGCTGACCGGCACCAGTGTGTCTGTGTGCAATCGCTAACTGACAGCACCTGCGCTGCGCCCACCCTCTGAGTTAGCACCTCGCTCCTCTGGCTTAGTGCCTTAAGAGAGTCATGCAGCGCCTGATTTAGCGCTGCAATCAGCTCCAGGGGCGAAACAGACCAATTTCGCAGTAGGTGGCGATAATTTGCACCGGGCGCAAAACTTTGTGCCCAGCCGATAATTGCGCCCCAAATGGGGCGATACTGAATTTCTCCCCCTAAATCTACCAAATCAAGAGATAAATTGGCCCAGATTTTGTGGAGGCTATCAGCGCTCACCTTTATTAAGGAGTAAATCAGGCAGAAATGTCCGGCACCCGCACATGCGCAGTTAAACGCGGAAATCAGGAAGTTGCTGTCCGAGTAGCCCTGCTCCTCTACAACAGTACCTCACCGAGATACTCGGCATTCACATACATGGAAGGGCATGAAGTTGCGATACTTACCCACTAGATACCCACTAAACATGCCAGAAAAAGTTAGGGCTTGTCCATTCAAGTGTAAGTGAATTTTTAACGGCATGGTAAGTCTTAATTACTGCCAAAGAATCTCTCTGGCACTGTAAATTTACTTTTAAAAGCGTGGAGTCTCATTCCTTCAGATTTTAATTATTGTTGGAGATTTAAAAATATTAAAATAATATATATTCCTTCAGACTCCCCCCCACCACCGTGCTGCTCCTCTAGCTCCCGATCCTCTTTGGACCCTCCACTGTGCTGCTCCTGCGGCCCCTGATCCCTTCAGACCCCCATCGTGTTGCTCCTCCGGCCCCCGATCCTCTATGGATTCCCCCCCACCACCGTGCTGCTGCTCCGGCCCCCGATCCTCTATGGATTCCCCCCCACCACCGTGCTGCTGCTCCGGCCCCCGATCCTCTTCAGAACCCCCCCGACTGTCCTCCGGCCATCCCCGGCCCCTGATCTTATACCTGGAAACCGCCACCCCCCCCCCACTACTCCGATCTTCTTGTCGCTCCCGGCCCCCAAAGTGATCTTTTACCCATTCTCCCGGGTTTCCCGACTGCCTCGGAGCCGCAGCACCCCACCCCCCACCCCACCCCCCCAACCTGCCCCCCCATTAAAATTCAACCCTGCATGTCTCAGTAAGGATTCTTCAATCTAATCGGTTAAGGAGACACGCTGTTGCTTGCCCTGTTCACACAGATCCCAGATGCCCTATAGAGGGCGTCGCGCTGTTTTGGCTCTCTAATCACTGCAAGTTCCAATGCAAAAGCCTACAGAAAGTCTGTGGGCAAGTGTAAGTGCAATGAACGGGGATTGCCGTTTGTGCGCCACCAATCGCTAAATCAGGGCCAATGTTAACCTCAGATATAACTGAATGGGATGAGCACAAATCACTTAGGAGGCTGTTTTCCGCTACATTTAATGGCAACAACGGTGAAGACAGACATTAAAACTGTTGGAAGAGATAAGATTTCATTCTCCTCATGGGAAATTGAAAATCTAATGGTTTGGTTGTTTTAATAAATCACTACAAGTAACAAAAAGGTCAGAACGAACCAAGAAATGAATTTAAGTATAACTTTCAATGCAGACTACACAAGCAGGCATTGGACACAATTTTTAAAACTTGAATTTTAGTTTACTCTTTGCTTCTGATTTTAAAACTCAGAGGTTGATTGCAGAAATAAGAACAAATACTTTGGTCCTAATCCCTGTAGATCAATAAATTAACATTTCAAAATCTGGAAATAGTCATGCCAGTGAATTGGGCTGCCAAAATTCTGCTCACAACAATATTTATATAATGTACAAAAAGTGTCCCAAGTCCTGCAGTTTCCCATTTTGAGGAACTCAATTAAAGGCCTAAATTTTAATATGGAGGCTGGCTGGGAGCGGGGGGCCAGAAAGCAGTCGGGAAACCCAGGAGAATGGGTTTCCTACTGGCCCTGCCGAATTTGCATTTCAAACCTCTGTTTCCCGACTGTAGCCAGCCAGCCTCTCCATCTGGCCTGCAGCAATAAGTCTCAGAGGGAATGGGGGAGGGATCGAGTGGGGGTCAGGGGGGTGGTCGGGAGCCGCAGGAGGATCGGGGGGAAAGGATCGGGGCTGGAGTACCAGGGTTGACAGGGGAAGTCCGGGAAGGCAATCAAAGGCGTCGTGTGGGGGATCGGAGGCCTTGCGGGGGGAGTCAGAGGCCTGGGGTGGGTCGGAGACCTCGTGGGGGGAATCGGAGGCCTGGGGTGGGGGGAATTCGGAGGCCTTGTGGGGAGGTCGGAGGCCTTGTGGGGAGGTCGGAGGCCACATGGGGAGGTCGGAGGCCTCATGGGATGGGTCGGAGGCCTCATGGGGGGAGTCGGAGGCCTGGGGTGGGGGGAAATCGGAGGCCTCGTGGGGCGGTTGGAGGCCTCGTGGGGAGGTCGGAGGCCTCATGGGAGGAGTCGGAGACCTCATGGGATGGGGCGGAGGCCTCGTGTGGCGGTCGGAGGCCTGGGGTGGGGGGAAATCGGAAGCCTGGGGTGGGGGGAAATCGGAGGCTTTGTGTGGTGATCAGAGGCCATGGGAGGGGATTGGAGGCCTTGGGGGGGGCATCTCGGATGCTGGGGGTGGGTGAGCCAGGGACGCTGGATCCAGGAGGCAAGCATAAAGGCATTAACCTTCTGGATCCAGAAGTCCTTGCCTTAGTTTAGCAGGCGGGTTCTCCGAGGCCTGAGAAACCCAGCCAGCCACAGTTAAATTTGAAATGGTAGTGAAATCTGAGGCCCGCCAGCCTCATTATAATATTTAAATGGGTGACCCGCCTCCTGGGAGTGGGTAGGCTGCCCGCCCCCCCCTCCCGCTTCCGTTAAAACCGGAAGTCATAGAGTCATAGGCCTAGAAATTGGGTATAGCCCGGCTTGAGGCGTTAGAACTGGCGCTGCGCAAAGTTTATAGCCAGACAAAACTTATCACTGCCTGGCACGATATTGGGTTGCATCGCCCCTAAAGGTGATTGAGGCGCGAATTCAGGCATTACACGGGACTCCTAAGGCGCTAAACTTCTGGCGCAATCCAATATCGGAGCGGACAGGCTCAGCGCAGGTGCTCTCAATTACTGATGACCACGAGACTTCCAGGCGGCGGCTAGCTCTTAAAGGGGTGGGTCAGTCAGCTTCAGCATCCACACTCTGCGCCTTGCAGGCCTCAAAATCGGCGCAGGCCCTTCTCTGGCGATAAAAACTTGGACCAGATGGAGAAGGTGAGACAGAGAGCAGAGCGCTTCATCAATGAGGCTCTGGAGCAATTGGTGGCCTCAGTGGAGCCCCGGCGAGATGTTCTCTACCCAGACAATGGCAGGAGGCCGAATCATAAGGACTACCGACGAGCTTGGAGGGATGTATGCCAGAGGGTCAACTCCAGCAGCATGGTGACCAGAAGCCCTGTCCAATGCAGAAAGAAATTCAACGACCTCACTCGGGTCGTGGGGGTGGGTGTTGTTCCTGCAAACTTTTGCATCCCTTCATTTGCATTTGACTTTATGGCTACAGGGTGGCCTGTGCCCCATTGGCCATCTGCCAGCAAGCACCCATGGCCCTTTCTGGGCACACACATGCACATTTGACTCAGGGCGTCATGTAAGGACTCTTGCACCATGGGGGGCATGAGATGGTCGCTCAGGGCATCAGGTAACATAACTTCCCCTCCTTTCCCCTGCAGTCCATGCTGGCGAGGATTGGCAAAGACCAGCTTCGCACCGGTGGAGGACCTCCACAAGTGGTCACTCTCACGGATCTCGAGGAGAGAGTCCACCAGATTCTTGGAGGACGTCTGAGTGGTCCTGTAACCACTGCAGCTACCGACCCCATTGTCGACATCGATGGTAAGGTTCTCACCTCTTACAACTGTCTCCTTCTACTTGTTCCCCCCGCCAGCATGCTTTCTCACTGTGGACCCATGTTATAGCCTTGCCGCACTCTGGCATCCCTTGCTGCGAACCTGTCCTTTTGCTAAAGCCACTCTTCCACCTCCCTGCTTTCAGATGCTGCATCACCAGCTCGGGAGCCGGGCCCTCAAGCTGCCAGTGCCAGTGTCTCCGAAGGCTCAATGAGAAAATTACTGTCCAACATAAGGTCAGCAACTCTCTCCAGCAACGATCAGGATGGCCAGCCCAAATGGCTACAGCTTTTATACTAGTGCTGTCCCCTTTAAATAGCGCCCCCCGAGTCTGAGAAGGGCCTGGGAACGCTCCATCCAACAGTCACTAATAGCGCCAGGTGGAAAGGTTGTGGGCGCCACCGAATATCCGGTCCGGGGTGCAAAAATGGCGTTGCACACTGAAATGACGTCATGATCTGCCTGCGCCCGCGGGCGCGCGCAAAGAGTTAGCGCCGGCCCTAAAATCATACTCAATATGGGAGGTGGCGCTATATTCACAGCGCCCGCCCGAAAATTGGGTAACGCCCCAATTCTCGGGCTCTTTAGGCGCTAATCGCTGGCGCTACCAACCAAATTTCTAGGCCATAGAGTTGTACAGCACAGAAAGAGGCCCTTCGGCCCATCGCGTCCACGCCGGCCATCAAGCCCTGTCTAATCTAATCCCATTTTCCAGCATTTGGTCCGTAGCCTTGTATGCTATGGCATTTCAAGTGCTCATCCAAATGCTTCTTGAATGTTGTGAGGGTTCCTGCCTCTACCACCCTTTCAGGTAGTGAGTTCCAGATTCCAACCACCCTCTGGGTGAAAAAGTTTTTCCTCAAATCCCCTCTAAACCTCCTGCCCCTTACCTTGAATCTATGCCCCCTTGTTATTGACCCCTCTACTAAGGGGGAAAGTTCCTTTCTATCTACCCTATCTATGCCCCTCATAATTTTGTATACCTCAATCAGGCCCCCCCTCAGCCTTCTCTGCTCCAAGGAAAACAACCCCAGCCTGTCCAGTCTTTCTTCATAGCTGAAGCACTCTAGCCCAGGTAACATCCTGGTAAATCTCCTCTGCACCCTCTCCAAAGCAATCACATCCTTCCTATAGTGTGGTGACCAGAACTGCACACAGTACTCCAGCTGTGGCCTTACCAGCGTTTTGTACAGCTCCATCATAACCTCCCTGCTCTTATATTCTATGCCTCGGCTAATGAAGGCAAGTATCCCATATGCCTTTTTAACCACCTTATCCACCTGTTCTGCTGCCTTCAGGGATCTATGTACATGCACACCAAGGTCCCTCTGATCCTCTGCCTTCCCTAGGGTCTTACCATTCATTGTGTATTCCCTTGCCTTGTTAGTCCGTCCAAAATGCATCACCTCACACTTTTCAGGGTTAAATTCCATTTGCCACTGTTCCGCCCATCTGACCAACCCACCTATATCGTCCTGTAGCCTGAGGCTTCCCGCCTCGCTATTTACCACCCCACCAAGTGGGCGGGTTGATGGCGGGTTGGGGTCGGGATTGCGTTTTTTAACACTTTAACCTCCCACCCAACCTAAACCCACCCATTTTTGGGGGTTAAAATTCCCCCCCTCCCCAAAAGTCTTTGGCCTTTACTTAACTGGATAAGTGGCTGTGAAGGCATTTGAAAGGCTCAAAATGAGTATTACTGAAAGCTGGTCCTGATTGCCCAGGTGTCAATAAGGGTAACAATACTCTCGAGAACAAATTCACCAGACGGAAATCTTAAGTAATTAGCATTTCTATTCATTGCCATTAAAATAAATAAAAAAGCAAGGTTAACATCCCAGTTTCTAAGTGTGGAAAACATCCACCTTAGTGTGCGCTGGGAATAATTCTGAATGTGAAATATTACTTGTTCTTAATACTAGGAAATATTTCTGAAGGCAATCTGAACACTTCAGTGCCGCTTGAGTAAATATTAGCCATATCAATTTTAGACCTCTAGTAGACACAATGGCTGGAATCTTTACCATGGAGTCGAGTTGCATGCGTGCGGGAAGCGTAACGGATCAGGAACGCGATGTTGTGAGCAGCCCATTGTTCAGTGCAACTTTTACTTCATGACCCCAATTAAACCAGTCATGCGCGTTTTCCGGCCCAATTAAATGGAGCGGGTCTGATGATGTCATCGATGACTCGTTTCCAGGGCCGATATTTAAAGCAGGATGTCGTGTATTGATTGCGAGTTTGACACCAGTCAATACAGTAATGTAATGTGCATTGCATTATGGGAATTACCCGGGAAAACGGCAGTCAGCCATTTTACGCAATAAAGTGAACATCGCAGTTATAAGCCTGTCTGCCTGACTCTGATTTAATTCGACGTATCTACATGCTTGATTGAACGCATTAAAGCATAGATACAACATTGGCGACGAGGATAACGAACGGAATCATTTTAGATAGGTAGTTGCCCAAGTTTTAGTTAGCTAGGATGGAGAAGACCAAGATTCAAAATTTTGCATGCTTCGCTGAGCCAGCCACATTGGGTCCAAGATGGACGAGGTGGTTAACGTCTTTTGAGCTTTATGCCAATGGCAAAGGACTCATTATCGATGATACCTCTACAGGTGCCACAAAGCAGAGGAGAAGAGCTCTACTTCTACACCTAGCAGGACCAGATGTCCAGGATATCTTTTCGACTACACGGTGGCAGTTAGTGCTTTGAATCACTACTTCATGCCCCAGGTCAACGCAGGATTTGCTAGACAGACTTTTCATAAGTTGCCCCTGAAGACAGGTGAGACTGTGCAACAATTTGCTACTCGCTTGCGGCAGGCTGCTAAAGACTGTGCTTTTGGGGGGGATGCGGATAATCAAATAAGAGACGCTATCCTGAGTAGGTGCACGTCAGCCTATGTGCGGAGAAATTGCTGGAGGAAGGGCAAGGTCTAACGCTCACCCGCACGTTACACTTGGCCTCACAATGTGAAAACGTCGAGGAGCAGATGTCAGCCATGTCATGTACAGAGAAGGCGGAGACAGATACTGTTCGTTGTGTTACACAGAAAAGAGGGTATTATGCGAAAAGCTCGACAGAGAAACCAAAGGGAAATGGCGATAGGAATGAAAGGAAATGTTACAGATGTGGACACACAGACCACATGAGCAGAGATCCGAAATGCCCAGCACGCGGACAAACGTGTCATAAGTGCAAGGGAAAGGATCATTTCTCCAAAGTATGCCACACAAAGGGTACAAAGAAACACAGTGTGAACAATGTAGAGGAACAAAATGACTTTGCATTTGCTGTTACTGGAAATAACGTGACAGAGAGACTTACCTTTTGTGTGGGGGGAGGAAACCTGAGAATGTTAATTGATTCGGGTGCAACTAGTAATGTGATAGATGAGAATACATGGGAAGGATTAAAGTCAGAACACATTAAGTGTCAGTCACATGTCCCGAAGACAGAGAGAAAGTTATTCTCTTATGCTTCTAGCCGACCACTGTCAGTTAAAGGTGTATTCACATATGGGAGTACAATAGGTAAGAGAACTGAGCAGGCGGAGTTCATTATGGTTAAAGGCCATGGAGAGCCGTTGCTAGGAAGGGAGACAGCCATGAAACTGGGAGTTTTAAAAATAGGCGCAGATGTCTCAGCTGTGGTAGATGTAAGACAGCTACTAGAACAGCGGTATCCAAAGGTGTTCCAGGGAGTAGGAAGGCTGAACACAAAACAGATCAGTTTGTATATCGACCCACAAGTGAAGCCTGTGGCCCAGCCACTCAGGCGTATACCATTCAACTTAAGGGGGGCAGTAGAGGCCAAAATAAAACAATTGAGGGACATGGACATTATCGAACCTGTAACTGGTCCCACCCCATGAGTAAATCCTGTGGTTATTGTACCAAAAGCGGATAAGGATGTAAGGTTATGCCTAGACATGAGACGAGCAAACCAGGCAATAGTGAGGGAACGATATCCAATCCCCACCGTTGATGAGATACTCCAAGGTATGAACAGCTCGACAGTGTTTATTAAGCTAGACCTGAAATGGGGTTATCACCAGCTAGAACTGACCCCTGAGTCACGAGAAATCACAACGTTTGCAGTACACAATGGAGTATACAGGTACAAGAGGCTGATATTCGGTGTATCCTCAGCTAGTGAGCAATATCAGCACGAGATAGCTAATGCCTTAGCTGGAATAGAGGGTGTTGAAAACATCTCAGACGACATTATCGTGCATGCACACGACCAGGAAACGCACGACAGACGCCTGCACGCTGTCATGACCAGACTAATGGAAAGTGGACTGACACTAAACTCAGAGAAGTGCCAATTCAACATGGACCGATTGATTTTCATGGGAATCCTGTTGTCTGAAAAGGGCATCGGACCAACAGCAGAGAGAGTGCGAGCGGTGGCAGAAGCTCGGGAACCAGAGAATGCTACAGAGGTGAGGAGTTTCTTGGGACTCGTTGGGTACAGTAGCAGATTCATCCTGCAGTTTGCAACGCTATCAGCGCCACTGCGATGCCTGACGAGAAAAGACACACCATTTAAATTTGGACCACAACAGAGACAGTCATTCAGTGCACTCAAGGAAGAGTTGGCCAGAGCCGGCACTTTAGCATATTTTGATAAGGACGCACCAACCAAGGTGATAGCAGATGCCAGTCCTGTAGGTTTAGGCGCAGTACTAGTTCAGGACCAACAGGGACAAGAGGTGCCAATATGCTATGTAAGTCGTAGTTTAACAGACTGTGAGAGGAAATACTCTCAAACAGAGAGAGAGGCCTTAGCTCTTGTATGGGCTTGTGAGAGGCTACATCCATATGTGTATGGCCGAAAATTTAACTTGGTAACTGACCATAAGCCATTACAAGTGATATACGGCCCACACTCTAAACCCTGTGCCCGTATAGAGCGATGGGTACTTAGATTACAGCCGTATGATTTTAAGGTGATACACATTCCAGGCAAGCAAAACATTGCAGACCCACTGTCACGATTGCTGGGGGAGACAGCAAAACAGGAGAGACATTCTCATGGCTCAGATGAATACATGAGATTTGTAGCTGTGAGTGCGACACCAAAGGCACTCACTACTAGAGAGGTGGAGGAAGCCTCTGCTACCAACCCAGAGCTGATTGAGGTACGGAAGGCAATCACAAACGGACATTTTGAGAACTGTAAAGTTTATGCAGCAATTGCAAACGAGCTGTGCGTAGTGGGGTACCTAGTTCTTCGGGGAACACGCATCGTGCTACCCACAGTGTTACACGCACGAGCCCTGGTGTTAGCACATGAAGGACACTTGGGAATAGTTGGAACAAAGCAACATCTCAGAACCAAGGTTTGGTGGCCTGGCATGGACAAGGCAGCTGAAAAACACTGTAAAGCATACCACGGCTGTCAGATAGTAGCCAGACCCGACCCACCTGAACCGTTGAGACCAACACCATTACCGCAGGGCCCCTGGCAGGATGTAGCTATAGACTTACTGGGACCCTTACCATCCAACCACTCCATTCTTGTGGCAGTTGATTATTATAGTCGCTACTATGAATACGACATCATGACCTCCACAACAACAGAGAAGGTTATTGATAGTTTACAGTCAATCTTCAGCCGTCATGGTTTGCCAATCACCTGCAAATCTGATAATGGTCCCCAATTCAGATCTGAATTATTCAAAGAATACTGTGAAAACAACGGGATCAAACACCTGAAAACGACAGCAAAATGGGCTCAGGCTAACGGAGAAGTCGCGTGCCAGAATGCATCGCTGATGAAGAGAATCAGAATTGCTCAGTCAGAAGGACTAGATTGGAAACGTGAACTTAGAAAATATGTGACTGTGTACAGGAGCATTGACCATGCCACGACAGGAAAGAGCCTGGCAGAGCTGCTCTTTAAACGGAAAATGAGAGGAAAGCTGCCAGACATCACAGACATGGAAGTACGTGACCGGGATGCAGAACAAAAAGGCAAGTCCAAACTGTACGCAGATGAACAGCGGAGAACACAATACTCAGAGATGGAAGTTGGCGACACAGTGCTGGTACGGCAGGACAAAGTGGACAAGTTCACCACTCCTTTTAATGCCACACCCCACAAAGTTTTGAGTAAAACAGGGAGTCAAGTAGTAGTAGAATCTCCAGACGGATCACGCTACTCGAGAAACACTACGTTTGTGAAGAAATACAGAACCAATGGACCAAAGGAGACACTCCATGAGCAGGAGGAAACACAAGGGACTGAGGACAGTATGGTAGACTCTGAAGCACATACCACTGCGACACAGGCAATACCCACTGACACCAACATGTTAGACATACCCAATACAGCCAGACCTCAAAGGGTTAAAAGAAAACCCCAAAGACTGTCTGATTATGTCACAACCTAAACTGTGCGAGAACTGCATGGGTGATGTTAAATGTTTAAACCTGGGAATTATTTAGTTGTGTGGTAAGACACAAGTTTGTAAAAAGTTTATAAACCAAATAAGTTATGCAGTGTTATTGTAAGCAACTGTTTGTAAACTGCAAGTTTGTTTCCAAGGAAAAGGGGGATGTCGTGTATTGATTGCGAGTTTGACACCAGTCAATACGGTAATGTAATGTGCATTGCATTATGGGAATTACCCGGGAAAACGGCAGTCGGCCATTTTACGCAATAAAGTGAACATCGCAGTTATAAGCCTGTCTGCCTGACTCTGATTTAATTTGACGTATCTACATGCTTGATTGAACGCATTAAAGCATAGATACAACACAGCCTTGCACACAACTCATTTAAAGATTGATGAAGGAGTGTGCAACATCATTTCCAGAGGTCTGATTACTGTTACAAAGCTGATAAAAGTGTCGCTCATGGATACACAAAGGCAGAGGGCAAGATTTAGTGAGGCATCCCTCGATGTTCTGGTGCAGGCAGTGAGAGCCTGCAGGGAGGTCCTATTCCCTGCTGATAGGCGCAGAAGACCACCCAAAGTCACCAAAAGGGCCTGGTTGAAGATTGCAAAGGAGGTCAGCAGCAAGGATGTTGTCAGGAGGATGTGGATCCAGTGCAGGAAAAGATTCAGTGAGCATGTCCACCAGGTCTTCTGGGCAGCAGGTCTTGTTCCAGCAAGCTACAAATGTCTGTGACGCTCTGGCGTGATAGCTTGAGCCTCCTGAAGCATTGCTGTTCAGTCATGTCCAGGAAGCTCATCCTCTGCCTGTATACCCTGTGTTGGGGGTATCGTCTCCGGAGTGGTGCAGTCCTATGTTGAACCCTCTCTCCTGTGGAGCATCAGGTCATTGAGGAGAAGGCTGCTGTTGTAGTTGCTGCTGCTGGTGTTGTGGCTACTGCTGCTGGTGTTGCTGGTGCTGTTGGTGCTAGGGCTCATCTTGGTCTGATTCTGAGTTCCAAGGTAAGAAAGTATAAGCAGCACCTATGCTGATGTAATAGATGGCCGGTAAATTGGAGCCCAAACCCTCAATATTGTGATACTGACTAGCAATGTTGAGAGTGGCTTCCGAAGTTGCAGAAATGACCTGCAAACTGCTGGCAGCTTAATCTCTGCACAAAATGGAGTCAGCAAGAGCCTTTCCATTAGCCAAGTAATCAGGTATAATGTGGGAGTATTTATGTGTTTTTCCAGCTCTCAATTAATGAACTCGCACAATGTCCACTGAGCTTCTGCCTTCCCTTCACAAGCGAGGTTCCCGAGGTGCGTGAATCCCATGCTCCTGAAGTTAAAGCCAAACCTACTGTTAAAAACCTTCTTAAGGGTCTCTCAACAAGCATTTAAGTACTTCAATGAGGTCGTTGCGCGCCTTCAAACACGCCCGAGTAAAATGCGGAAGTTGGCAGGATGACGGCGGGTTCCCGATGCGCTGCCAATTTTGCTGCCGACCTGCCCCCAAACCCGCACGCTCGACAATGGGAAAACCCGGCCAATAGATTAAGCATTCACTGTAGGATTCCTAAGGTATGATATGATCTCCTGGACATAATGGAATTGATTTTGTTCAGACTAGTAGAGACTTGAACATATGAAATGTGGTCTTCAAGCTGGTGAAAAAATGTGTTGTCATTTTTCAGAAGAATCTAAGGTGCTTTTTGAATTTTTTCGTAAAACTGAGATGCCTGCATTTATGGCAAATAGTATTGACTGCTGATTGTGGTTGCTACATAGCGTAGATTTTTACATGTTAACAATATTGGCTGTGATCAACACCCCTACTGTCAAATTATTGAGATAGATCTCTTCTTCCATCAAGGATTGTGTAAGCTGGATATTGCTAACAGTGCAATCACTTGCTAACACTGTGACATTCAACAGTACCAATCTGTGATAATCATCACCAGAACACCCAGAGTGTAGCTGGAAAATGATTGACTTGGAGTCAAGGACAAATATGCATTGCATACACCAGTAACACTCCATGTCTGTCATAAAGGAATAAAAACAGAAACATCTAAGTTTTATATGGTCTTTTTGTTTAACTGCTTATATGGCAACTGGGAACAATTTTATGTGAAAAGGTAATTTTGATGACATGGCTATATAAGTTGGAAGCAATTTATCTGCAGAACTCTTGTTTTCTATCTAAGACTAAGGTTGGATATCAACAGCAACTATCTTTTCATGTAAGCTGCAAAAAAATATATTATCAACAAGAAATATAGCAGATGATTTGTGTAGTGTATCTACCTTTAAGAGAGAACTACTTTTACAGCTCTTGTATACTGTAGTACCGGCAGTGACCACACCTGTATATAAGCCTTGAGCATGCCTCTGTACCCCCAGTCTTGAGACTACCCTACTCCAGTAAATACCTGTTGATTGTTAAGTTACAGCATCCGTGTGGTTATTGAAAAACATCATACTCTCAGAATCATGGATCTAACAGTGGCGACGAGTGTCGATTCGAATCTACCTGCAACTCTGCATTTCCCTTCGAGGATTCGCTCCGGGAGGGCGGTGGAAGAAAGTCGAGGCCAGAAACACGGGCGTCGACCACGAGCAACCGCCCAGTCATCCGGCAGAGAGTGAACATCGCAGGGGAGGCTGTGGAGAGCCGGGCTTGGTTCCCCAGTCATGACGATCAGCAACAGACTGACGACAGGTACCAGGTACAGCGTAGACCCTTCCCGGACAGCGGCGGCTGGAGCCGACCGACGGCTGAGAAAAAGCCGAGCAGCGTCGACGGGGTAAGATAGAGGGTGACGCGCACAGGGCGCAGCCGGGGTTTGAAAACCGAGCGGCGTCGAGGAAAAACAAAACGGAGAGAGAGAGGGTAAAGCAGCAGCCGGGTTCAGGACCGAGTGGCGGAAACGGGAAAGGCGCACAGAAAAAAAAATGCGCAGAGTGCAGCCAGGGCTCAAGGGCTGAACAGTGTCCGCGGGGAGAAGAAGGGAGAGCGCGGGAGATGACATTGAGCCGCAGAGAAGAAGGAAGAGTGCGGGAGATGCCATTTTTAGAAGCCGCAGCGGAGAACAAGGGCGAGCGTGGGAAGAAAGGAAAGCGCGGGAGACGCCATTTTGTGCCAGCGGAGAAGAAGGGAAAGCGTGGGAGACGCCATTTTTGACAGTTAAATTGCACCCAGGGATGCCGAAGAGTGGCAGTATCTCTACATTCGACAATGAAGTCGAAGATTGGGCGACATATGTGGAATGTATTGAGGTGTACTGCAGGGCGAATGAAGTGCCAGATGCTAGGAAAGCACTGGTTTTGTTAAATTCCATGGGTGCAAAAACTTATGGGTTACTGCGAAACCTAATAACCCCAGAGAAGCCTGTGAATAAGAATTTCGAAAGCATAGTAGAAATCCTACAGGACCACTTAAACCCCACACCGCTGCTGATAGCAGAACGATTTAAGTTCCATAAAAGGAACCAACACAAAGACGAAAGCAATGCTGAGTACTTAACGGAACTGCGCAAGCTATCGAAACACTGCCAGTTTGGAGTGGGACTAGCAGATACGTTAAGGGACAAGTTTGTGTGTGGGCTTCAAAGTGAAGAAACCCAGAAACGGCTTCTATCAGAAAAGGATCTTACGCTGGACAGGGCTTTCAGTATGGCAGTATCACACGAAGCAGCCGCAAGGGGCGCTGCAGAGATACAATGGAGACCGCAAGAATATGGCACCAATGAAATGTCCTATGGAACAGGGAAGTGTTATCGCTGCGGCAGAACAACACACGACCAGAAGGATTGTTGGTTCAAGGACCAAGTGTGCAGACAGTGTGGAAAAGCAGGACACATAGCAAGAGTCTGCAGGTCTGGGAAGAAAACCAACAAATCTCCACAGGAGAAGTACAAAAAGGTACACAAGGTGATGGACAGTAGTTCAGACGAACAGAAAAGTGACACAGACTCCGGAAGCAAGGAGCTGGGTTGTCTGAAACTACATAAGGTAACCAAAATGGAGGATCACCAGACTATCTGGGTTACACTCAAGATAGACGGAGTCCAAGTGAAAATGGAATTGGACACAGGATCAGCCCTAACAGTCATAAACCAAAGGGACTACAAGCGGCTATTTTCACATATACCCATGAAAGATACAGAGATTGTCTTGAAGACGTACACGGGGCAAAAAGTCTACCCCAAAGGAAAAATAAGGGTGAAAGTGATATACAAAGGCCAGGAAATACCTAAAATGGACTTATATGTATTGCCAGATGGAGGACCACCACTGCTAGGACGTGAATGGATCCGGAAGATATTATTAGATTGGCATTCCATACAGGCACTGAAGGTTGAGGCCTAAAAGGATGACGACGTCACACCTAGACGACTGTCAAAAATGCTAACTGACGCAAAAGAAGTGTTCCAGGAGGGACTCGGAACACTAAAAGGCATAACAGCAACGATTAAAATAGAGGAAAATGCAAGCCCAAAGTTTCTTAAGGCCAGACCAGTGCCTTATGCGATCAGACCAGCCGTCGAAGCAGAGCTGGAAGGGTTGGAACGTTCAGGAGTACTGTCCAAAGTAGACTGGAGCAAGTGGGCTACACCCATTGTTCCTGGAATGAAGAGGTCATTGAGTAATACACCTGGGGAACCAAAGAAGGTCCGCATCTGTGGGGATTTTAAGGTGACAGTGAACCCAGTCCTTCACACGGTACAATATCTGCTTCCACAAATTGAGGAAATTTCGCCTCGCTATCTGGAGGTAAACACTTCACCAAAATTGATCTAGCCCAGGCGTACTTGCAAATGGAGGTAGAAGAAGCCTCGAAACAATACCTCACGATCAACACTCATGAAGGTCTCTATCAATACAACCGGCTGTGTTCGGGGTAGCATCGGCTCCGGCTATTTGGCAAAGGGCGATGCATCAAGTCCTGCAAGGGATTCCAGGGACCCAGTGTTATTTGGACGACATCCTGGTGTGGTGATTATTCTTTATGTTTAGTAAGAAGTATTGTGATTAGTTGTTTGTTTCCTGCCTTGGGATATATGCTGTAATCTCATTGGTAGTTGATGTCATGTGATTTGTGGTGGCCATCTTAAATTCAGTTCTTTCCAGCCTTTAGTTGGGACTGGGTGTTGAAAGATGTGCTACAGGATTTTTAAGTTAATAAAGCCTAGATTAGAAAGGCAAATCTATTCTTTACTTCAATTTATTAACTTTATGTCAGAATGGAGCGATATCTTCAACCAGAACGATTCAATGCTGACCCTAATTCTGCAGGAGTGGATGATAAATGGAAACACTGGTATTGTACATTTTAAAACTTTTTGGGCGTGTTGGATCAAGAGTCTCTAAATAAGCTGAATATGCTGATCGACTACATTGCTCCGGATGTGTATAAGTATATTTTGGACTGTAAAACTTACAAAGTGGCTATTTCTACATTGGAAAAGATTTTTGTTAAACCAAAGAATGAGGTATTTGCACGTCACCTTCTATCTGCCCATAGGCAGCAGGTGGGAGAATCTTTGGATACTTATTTATAAGCACTTCGGTGCCTTAGTATTAACTGTAATTATAAGGCCGTGACGGCTGAAGAATATAAGGAAGAATCGGTACGGGATGCTTTTATTAATGGATTACTGTCTAGATCAATTCGTCAGCGGTTGTTAGAAAATAAGACTTTGGATCTTAAGAGTGCTTTTGAGTAAGCTTCTACATTGGATGTGGCTCAGAGAAGTTCGGATTCTTATGCTCTTTTTAATCGGCCTGTGACTGTGGTTTCGGCAGTTCCGGATGAAAAGGAATTATGTGGACTTAATAGGAGCGGTTTACTAGATTCTGAAACAGTTTCTACTTCAGCGGCTGTTGCCTCTCAGATTCAGAAGTGTTATTTTTGTGGGAACGTCCGGCACCCTCGTCTGAAGTGTCCTGCTCAGGAGGCTGTGTGTAGTAAGTGCGGCAAGAGAGGTCATTACGCACGTGTGTGTAAATCATCAGGTTCAATTACCTCCTCTGTGACTATTCAGCCTTTAGGTAGGGCGTTTATTGCATCAATTTCTGCTGCATTTGCTCATGGCCTAAACAAAGCTATAGTTATGGCCCAAGTTAATGGGTTGGAAGTGAAGGCCCTTAGAGATACGGGCAGTACCGAGAGTTTTATAAGTCTTCAGTTTGCAAAGGAGAAGCATTTGAAAATTTCGCCTGTTTCCTATCAGGTGTGTATGGCTCAGACGACTCTCACTTCACAAGTAGCTGGTTGTTGCCTTGTGAAATTGATTCTTCTAGGTAATACGTATACTGATATACGCCTATCTGTTTTGCCTAATCTCTGTGCGGATATTTTGATTGGTCATGATGTGCTTCAGTTACATGAGTCTCTCAGTCTTTCATTTGGAGGGACTAAGCCACCTTTATCTATTTGTGGATTAACCTCTTTATCCATTTCTCCATTATCACTTTTTTCCAATTTGATGCCGGATTGTAAGCCAATTGCTACCAAGTCAAGAAGGTATAGCAGTCAGGATAGAGAATTTATTAATTCTGAAGTTCAACGTCTCTTATTGGAAGGAATCATTGAACCTAGTTGTTCGCCTTGGCGGGCACAGGTAGTTGTCACGACTAACGAGAGACATAAGAAACGAATGGTGATAGACTATTCCCAAACTATTAATAGGTATACTCAATTAGATGCGTACCCTTTGCCTAAGATTGATGAGCTTATCAATAAAGTATCTCAGTATAAGGTTTTTAGCACTATTGACCTAAAGAGTGCTTATCATCAGATTCCTATTGTTGAGAAGGATCAACCATATACGGCCTTTGAGGCTGGTGGAAAGCTGTATCAGTTTTGCCGAATACCATTTGGTGTTACTAATGGTGTTGCTTGTTTTCAACGGGCAATGGATGCTTTTATAAGTGATAACTCTCTCTCTGACACCTTTTCATACTGAGATGACATCACGGAGTGTGGCAAATCAAGGGTGGAGCATGATTCTAATTTAGAAAGATTCCTTCAAGCTGCGGAAAAAGTTGGTTTAACTTTTAATAAAGAGAAGTGTACCTTTTCGACCACTGAGGTAAATCTACTGGGGTACATTATCTCGGGAAACAAGATTAAACCAGACCCAGAACGTCTGCGACCATTGATTGATTTACCTTGTCCTACTAATTCTAAGGCTTTGCAAAGAGTTGTTGGACTGTTTTCTTACTATTCTAATTGGATTGCAAATTTTTCACAGAAGATCCGGCCTCTTATTCGGGTTACGACATATCCTCTATCATGGGAGGCCAGGACGTGTTTTGATAATTTTAAAAAGGATATCCTTGGAGCAGTTGTGCATTCTATTGATGAGCAGGTTCCTTTTGTGATTGAGACGGACGCTTCTGATTTTGCAATTGGGGCTACTCTGAACCAAAATGGAAGACCTGTGGCCTTTTTCTCACGTACCTTGAACAATAGTGAAAAAAGGCATTCTTCAATAGAGAAAGAGGCGTATGCAATAGTAGAAGCACTGCGTAAATGGAGACATTATTTATCGGGGCGACATTTTACGTTGGTAACTGATCAAAAGTCTGTGTCCTTTATGTTTGATGTCAAACATTTTGGAAAGATTAAGAATGATAAAATAATGAGGTGGAGGATTGAGTTGGCATGTTACCATTTTGATATAGTTTATCGTCCGGGGAAGGATAATGTTGCTGCTGATGCGCTGTCGAGGGCTTATTGTTCTGTGATTCACGGAGATACGCTTATTAATCTTCACAATGCCTTATGCCATCCTGGGGTTACGAGGATGATACACTTCGTACGCAGTAAGAATTTGCCCTTTTCAGTTGAAGACGTCAAGCGGATGACTTCATCATGTTCTATCTGTGCTCGGTGTAAACCGAATTTCTTTAAGCCTCAACGAGCTCATCTTATAAAGGCTACTTCTCCTTTTGAACGTTTGAGCATCGATTTTAAGGGGCCTCTTCCTTCAACTACTCAAAACCGATATATATTTACTGTTGTGGATGAGTTTTCAAGGTTCCCTTTTGCTTTTCCTTGCGCAGATGTATCAGCTGCTACAGTTATTAAATGTCTGACTCAACTTTTTGTCATCTTTGGGATGCCTGCGTATATTCATTCGGATCAGGGAAGTTCTTTTATGTCTTCCCAGTTGAAGGAATACCTTCAGAGTCGGGGAATTTCTACTAGTAGAACTACCCCGTATAATCCCCAGGGTAATGGACAGTGCGAACGATACAATGGGGTGATCTGGAAGGCAGTTATGTTGGCTTTGACATCCCGGAACCTTAAGAATACACAGTGGGAAATGGTACTGCCTGATGCCCTGCATTCCATTAGATCATTGCTTTCAACGGCTACTAATGTGACCCCCCATGAAAGGCTCTTTAACTATCCGCGGAGATCTACTACGGGATATTCGGTACCTTCATGGCTTACTATGCAGGGACCTGTGCTGCTTCGACGCCATGTTAGATTGCCAAAATATGATCCTTTAGTGGAGGAGGTGGAGCTGTTGGAGGCAAATTCCCAATATGCTCATATTCGATTCCAAGATGGGAAAGAAAGTACCGTTTCAATTAAAGACTTGGCTCCTTGTGGTGGCCAGCCCTCTTCTGAGGATATTAACAATAGTCATGATTCAGATAATGTGGATGCTGTTACAGATACTACGAATATTTCCAATCCGACTGCAGATAATTATACTTCTATTAGTCAGCCCTCGATGGATGTTCATGACCGTCCCAGTTTACCTCCTGATGGGATTTCTAATCCGGAAACCGTTGAAAATCGGGATATGGATAGCCTTCCTGCAGAAGATACTTCTGTGTCTCCTGGTGTGGGAGGGCAAGGAATTTCACCAAGGTTAAGAAGGTTGACATGAACAAGATATCCGGTCGACCGATTGAAAATGGACTTTTAAATTGATAGTAATGTTTTAAAATTGTTGAAATATTATATTATATTGTTTTAGTTGAGAGATACTTAACACTTATGTGCAATGTTACTATTTGTTGTTGCTCACTTAGTATTGTGTCATGTTGAATAGTTTTATTTTGTCTGTGCATAGTTTTAGTTGTAAATAATTAATTATAAATTGTAAAGGTTATTTAGGTTGGAGTATATTTTAAAAGGAGGGGTGAATGTGGTGATTATTCTTTATGTTTAGTAAGAAGTATTGTGATTGGTTGTTTGTTTCCTGCCTTGGGATATATGCTGTAATCTCATTGGTAGTTGATGTCATGTGATTTGTGGTGGCCATCTTAAATTCAGTTCTTTCCAGCCTTTAGTTGGGACTGGGTGTTGAAAGGTGTGCTACAGGATTTTTAAGTTAATAAAGCCTAGATTAGAAAGGCAAATCTATTCTTTATTTCACCTGGTCACGGGCGAAAATGACAGTGATCACCTCGCCAACTTGGAGAAGGTGCTCACCAGATTAAAGGAATATGGGCTACGAGCTAATCGCCATAAGTGCGAGTTTTTCCAGAAGCAGATCTCGTATTGTGGCCACGTCATCGATGAAGAGGGGTTACATAAGTCCCCTGAAAAGATTGAGGCAGTAGTCAAGGCTCCAGCACCGGAAAATGTGTCACAACTGAGGTCGTTCCTCAGGCTGGTAAACTACTACCATAAGTTCTTACCAAATTTGTCCACGGTATTACACCCACTGAACACCCTACTGCAAACAGGGGTACCATGGAAGTGGAATGACGAACGTAGACGAGCTTTCCAAAAGTGTAAAGAATTGATCACATCAAAAGAGGTGTTGGCCCATTTCAACCCAGCACTACCAATTCATTTGGCATGTGATGCATCATCCTATGGTATTGGAGCGGTGCTGTCGCACAAATTCCCAGACGGGTTGGAGAGGCCAGTAGCCTTTGCGTCTCGGTCACTAACCTCAGCTGAGCGCAACTACGCCCAGATTGACAGGGAGGCCCTCAGCCTAGTATGGGGAGTAAAAAAATTCAACCACTATCTGCATGGGCAGAAGTTCACCTTGCTGACTGACTACCAACCACTTGTCTCCATCTTTAATCCTAAGAAGGGCGTTCCAATGATGACTGCACAACGGTTACAAAGATGGTCCCTGTTTCTAGGGGCGAATCAATAAGAAATAGAATATAAAGGCACGAAACAGCATGGGAACGCTGATAGGCTATCACACCTGCCACTGCCTACTGTGGAGGAAGCACCAGCAGTGGACCCTATCGAGATATTTTATTCGTCAATAATTGAACGATTGCCAGTAATGAACACGGATATAGAGAAGGAGACCCGCAATGATCCGACACTGTCTCGGGTATATGATTTGACGGTGAGGGGATGGCCAACACATGGCAACTCACTGTTGCCAGCATTCTCATCCAGAAGAGAACAGCTGTCAGTATGCCAGGGGACAGTGATGTGTGGATCCCGAGTGGTGATATCACCCA
Organism: Somniosus microcephalus; assembly: GCF_052327205.1. NCBI lineage: Eukaryota > Metazoa > Chordata > Chondrichthyes > Squaliformes > Somniosidae > Somniosus > Somniosus microcephalus. The sequence goes on from NC_140993.1 coordinate 139,755,552, forward strand.
AGTTAAGGGAGAGAGTGCTAAATGAGCTTCATGAAGGTCATCTGGGAGGGGTGAAAATGAAAAGCCTTGCTAGCGCTTATGTGTGGTGGCCGGGGATCGATCAACAAATCGAGGACCTAACCAAGAGCTGCTCAGGATGCCAGAAGGTCCAAAATGCACACCACATGCCCCTCTACACCCATGGGAGTGGCCCTCCTCTCCATGGCAACGGGTGCACATTGATTTTGCTGGTCCATTCATGGACTCAATGTTCTTAATAGCAGTGGATGCTCACTCGAAATGGCCTGAGGTGATAAAAATGTCCTCAACCACTACAGAGAAAACGATTGCCGTCCCACGGACCATATTTGCCAGGAACGGCTTGCCAGAGCAGATTTGCTCTGATAATGGATCACAGTTTGTGTCCGAAGAGTTTCGGAAATTTATGAGAAGGAATGAGGTAAGGCATTACACATCCACCCCGTATCATCTAGCCACAAATAGATTGGCTAAGAGGTTCGTACAAACCTTTAAAAAGGCGATAAAGGCCATGTGCAATGATGAAATTCCACTACAGCATAAGGTGGACAATTTCCTATTAGCCTACAGAAATGCGACACATGCAGTCACCAACCAGACCCCGGCCATGATGTTCTTTAACCGAAGGTTGAGATCTCGTCTGGATTTGCTCAGACCAAATGTGCGAAGAAATGTTGACGATAAACAATTCCAGCACATCAATGAGAAGCCGACAAGGAGCTTCAATGTAGGACAACCAGTCTTGGCCCGTGACTACCGAACAGATAAACGGCAACCCGGAATGATATGCACACGGCAGGGGCTGTTAATGTACACAGTGGATGTCGGGGAGAACATTGTGAGATGCCACGTCGATCAGATCTTAGCATCACAGGAACGAGTCAACCCCATGTCTCGAGTACCTGGGGATGAACCCGACATACCGGTAGCATCTACCTCAGAACCAGTAGCAGTGGAAACCGATGACCTAACCGACGAAAAGGGGCCAGAATCGCCTCCGCACCAAGAACAAGAACCTCAGGAAAGGCACTATCCCGAAAGGATCAGGAAGCCGCCCCAAAGACTGAATCTATAAATGGACTATTGTTGTTTAATGTACATGTTAAAGTGTTAATTGTTATTTGAATATTATGGGTACTGCTAATCTAAAAGGGGAGGAATTGTAGTGTATGTACCTTTAAGAGAGAACTACTTTTACAGCTCCTGTATACTGTAGTACCGGCAGTGACCACACCTGTATATAAGCCTTGAGCATGCCTCTGTACCCCCAGTCTTGAGACTACCCTACTCCAGTAAATACCTGTTGATTGTTAAGTTACAGCATCCGTGTGGTTATTGAAAAACATCATACTCTCAGAATCACGGATCTAACAATTTGGTCTTGGCCTTTTATGTGGACTATTGGATAATCGACTGAATTCTCATGTCAGGCTAGTACAGAGCACAATATATGAAAAAAACAATAAAGGTGGAGATTCATGATAAACTAACACTTGGTTATACAATTTCTTGAATTACTATCAGAACTGTTACTGTGGCATGAATTTTAACCGCCAGTGAGGTTTCCGGCATGAAATTGCATTGGGCAGTTAACTTCCCACCCATCCACAGCAGAATGAGGCCCGGCCGTTCATTTAGATCCTGTAACGGGCAGGAAGTCAGCAGGAATGTTATGCGGCCCAGAGGCAGTTTGCTAACAGCAGGTAAGTGGCAGGATCAGCAGCTGGGTCATAGCGCTAGGTTCCTGCGATCGTGTGGATGACATCACAGTAGGCGAGACCAAAGCTTTCCTTGTGGAGCTTGGGGAGCACTCCTGCCACCTCAAGGAAAGTAAAAAAAATGAAAGAACTCACCTTTTTGGGGCTTCTTCCTCTTGGATTGGCCTGCTGAGAAACGAATGTGTCGCTTCACGCACAGACCACCGAGTAAAAATTGCAGTCGGATCCCAATAACATCATTAAGGCCTGACATGCTTATATAAAAAAGGACCCCTCTGGCTTTGGGTGGGTGTACTTGCTGCCAGCGACTTCAGGGCGGGTAAGTAACTTGGGTGATTTTAACTGCCCACCTGTCCTGTTTCCACTGGGCAAGTGGGGTTGAAACCACCTCCCTCTATCCAATGTTCCCGCTAAGGTGCGTGGCTGCGCATTAATCACGAGGTCCCATGCAGGCCGCTCACCAGCTGCTGCCGCCGGAAGAGATAGTGTGCATACATGGCCCCTGCAACAAATTTAAAGGGACCACGCACAAAAAAAAATTAGAGGGAACATTGCCTCTATCCCTTTCCCAACCCACCAATTACAGGGGTACAACTAGTGCCAACATTTCTTTTTCCTTATTACCTGGATTCACTGCAATATCAGAAACCACTAATCTAATTTCGCAAAATGGCAATGATCTAAGTGTCACTTTAGCAGTTTGCTTTGAAATTCCAGCCGATCACAGACCTTTGCTTTTGTTCTTTCCTCCCCTTCCTCGCTTTCCCTGCCACTGCACTTGTTTAAAACCTGTTACAACTCTAACATTTTCCAGTGCTGGTGAAAGATCACCGACCTGAAATGTTAACTTTGTTCCTCTCCACAGATGCTGAGTGTTTCCATCATTTTCTGTTTTTATTTCTGATTTCCGCAGTTTTTTACTTTTGCTTTGAAATTAGAATGGTTTCTGCCTGTACTAATGATTATCTTACACTGTGACTGTACTGGTCTAGAATTTCTGCCACCTTCCACCTGATTTTGAGGCAGTAATTGTGCGGGCAGAAATAGAGCCAGGAAATGGGACTAGGATGCATTACAACAGAAAATGCTGGAAAAACTCAGCAGGCCAGGCAACATCCGTGGAGAGAAATTAGAGTCGACGTTTCGGGTGAACCCTTTTTCAAAACTGGAAAGGAAATGAAATAGATCGAAGGCAGGGCTGCGATAGAACAAAAGAAGTGAAGAGACATTAAGAGGTATTCAAAACCAGACGAGATGGCAATAGGACAAGTGGAGACAAAAGACGGCTCAGATTAGGTGTGAAGTGTACTGGCAGAATGAGAGACAGCTGCCATGTGGGAGAGAGAAAAAAAAGGAAGGGGGGGGAGGGAAAACCCAAAACAAAGGGGTGGAAAAAAAATATAAGTAAAAATGTAATAGGGGCCGAGGTTATGATCTGAAATTGTTGAACTCGATATTGAGTCCGGAAGGCTGCAAAGTGCCTAATCGAAAGATGAGGTGCTGTTCCTCGAGTTTACGTTGAGCTTCTGTGGAACAATGCAAGAGGCCAAGGACGGTGAGGTCCGAGTGGGAATGGAGCGGTGAATTAAAATGACAGGCGACCGGAAGCTCGGGGTCACCCTTACCGACTGAACGGAGGTGTTCCGCAAAGCGGTCACCCGATCTGCATTTGGTCTCCCCAATGTAGAGGAGACCGCATCGTGAGCAGCGAATACAGTATACTAGATTGCAAGAAGTACAAGTAAATCGCTGTTTCACCTGGAAGGGGTGTTTGGGGCCCTGGACAGTGGGAAGCGGGGAGGTATAGGGGCAGATGTTACATCTCCTGCGCTTGCACGGGAAGGTGCCAAGCGAAGGGGAAGGGCTGTTGGGGTGATAGAGGAGTGGACTAGGGTGTCTCGGAGGGAGCGGTCCCTACGGAATGCTGAAAGGGGAGGGGAGGGGAAGATGTGTTTGGTGGTGGGATCACTTTGGAGGTAGCGGAAATGGCGGAGGATGATCCGTTGAATGTGGAGGCTGGTGGGGTGAAAGGTGAGGACAAGGGGAACCCTATCGTGGTTCCGGGAGGGAGGGGCAGGGGTGAGGGCAGAAGTGCGGGAGATAGAACGGACACGGTCGAGGGCCGTGTCAACCATGGTAGAGGAGAATCCTCGGTTGAGGAAAAAGGAAGACAAGTCGGAAGCACTGGTGTGGAAGGTGGCATCGTCGGAGCAGATACGGCGGAGATGGAGAAACTGGGAGAATGGAATAGAGTCCTTACAGGAGGCGGGGTGGGAGGAAGTGTAGTCCAGGTAGCTTTGGGAGTCAGTGGGCTTGTAGTGAATATTGGTCGATAACCTATGGATGGAAACGGAGAAGTCGAGGAAGGGAAGGGAAGAGTCAGAGATGGACCATGTGAAGGTGAGGGAAGGGTGGAAATTGGAGGCAAAGTGAATGAAATTGTCTAGTTCGGGGCGAGAGCAGGAAATGGCACTGATACAGTCATCAATGTATCAGAAAAAGAGGTGAGGGAGGGGACCGGAGTAGGGCTGTAACAAAGAGTGTTCCACATATCCCACAAAAAGGCAGGCATAGCTAGGACCCATGCGGGTACCCACACCTTTGATTTGGAGGAAATGAGTGGAGTTAAAGGAGAAGTTGTTCAATGTGAGAACAAGTTCAGCCAGGCGGAGGAGGGTGGTGGTGGATGGGGACTGGTCGGGCCTCTGTTCAAGGAAGAAGTGGAGCGCCCTCAGGCCATCCTGGTGGGGGATGGAGGTGTAGAGGGATTGTATGTCCATGGTGAAAAGGAAGCAGTTGGGGCCTGGAAACTGGAAACTGTTAAATTGGCGGAGGGCATCCGAAGAGTCGTGGATGTAGGTGGGAAGAGACTGGACAAGGGGAGAAAAGATAGAGTCGAGATAGGAAGAGATAAGTTCCGTGGGGCAAGAACAGGCTGAAACGATGGGTCTACCAGGGCAGTCCTGTTTGTGGATCTTGGGAAGGAGATAGAAGCGGGCTGTGCGGGGTTGGGGTACTATGAGGTTGGTGGCCGCAGGGGGAAGATCTCCAGAGGAGATGAAGTCAGTGACTGTCTTGGAAACGGTAGTTTGATGTTCGGTAGTGGGGTCATGGTCCAGGTGGAGGTAGGAGGAGGTGTCGGAGAGTTGGCGTTCAGCTTCCGCTAGGTAGAGGTCAGTTCGCCAAACAACAACAGCACCACCCTTGTCAGCGGGTTTAATGACAATGTCAGGGTTGGATCTAAGAGAATGGAGTGCTGCAAGTTCAGAGGGAGGTAGGTTGGAGTGAGTGAGGGGAGCAGAGAAATGGAGATGGCCGACGTCACGGCGGCAGTTAGCGATGAAAAGATGTAGAGGGGGTAAGAGGCCAGGGGGAGGGGTCCAGGTGGAACTGTTGGTGAATGGGGAATTGGGGTTGAGATTACTGGCATCACTCATTAATTATTTGTTCACGTAGAGCCCAAGCAGAAATAGGCTGTCAACATTGCAGCCTCTCCTCCACCCCTACCTCCACTGCCTCATCGTCCTGCTCCTCGTGCTCCTGATCCTCAGCTTCTCACGGAAATGGGCCGGATTGGATTTGTCCTGCTTTTTGTGGATAGGACACACCTGGGCAGTTTTCCATATTGCCAGATAGATGCCAGTGTTGTAGCTGTACTGGAACAGCTTGGCTAGAGGCGCGGTTAGTTGTGGGGCACAAGCCTTCAGCACGATAGCCGGGATGTTGTCAGGGCCCATAGCCTTTGCTGTATCCAATGCACTCAACCATTTCTTGATATCATGTGGAGTGAATCGAATTGGCTGAAGACTGGCTTCTGTGATGGTGGGGACCTCAGGAGGAGGCTGTTATGGATCATCCACTCGGCACTTCTGGCTGAAGATGGTTGCAAATGCTTCAGCCTTGTCTTTTGCACTCATGTGCTGGGCTCCGCCATCATTGAGGATACGGATATTCATGGAGATTCCTCCTCCTGTTAGTTGTTTAATGGTCCACCACCATTCACAACTGGATGTGGTAGGACTGCAGAGCTTTGATCTGATCCGTTGATTGTGGGATCACTTAGCCCTATCTCTGGCATGCTGCTTCCTCTTTTTAGCATGCATGTAGTCCTGTGTTGCAGCTTCCCCAGGTTGGCACCTTATTTTTAGGTACGCCTGGTGCTGCTCCTGGCATGCTCTTCTACACTCCCTATTGAACCAGGGTTGGTCCCCTGGCTTGATGGTAATGGTAGAGTGAGGGATATGCTGGGCTATGAGGTTACAGATTGTGGTGGAATACAATTCTGCTGCTGCTGATGGGCCACAGTGCCTCATGGATGCCCAGTTTTGAGCTGCTAGATCTGTTCTGAATCTATCCCATTTAGCATGCTGGTAGTGCCACAACTCGATGGAGGTTGTCCTCAATGTGAAGATGGGACTTCGTCTCCACAATGACTGTGCGATGGTCACTGCTGCCAATACTGTTATGGACAGATGCATCTGCGATAGGTAGATTGGTGAGGGCGAGGTTACATAGGTTTTTCCCTCGTGTTGGTTCTCTCACCACCTGTCGCAGGCCCAGACTGGCAGTTATGTCCTTCAGGACTCAGCTAGGTTGGTCTGTAGTGGTGCTACCGAGCCACTCTTGGTGATGGACATTGAAGTCCCCCACCCAGCATACATTCTGCGCCCTTGCTACTCTCAGTGCTTCTTCCAAGTGATGTTCAACATGGAGGAGTATGGATTCATCAGCTGAGGGAGGGCGGCAGGTGGTGATCAGCAGGAGGTTTCCTTGCCCATGTTTGACCTGACGCCATGAGACGTCATGGGGTGCAGAGTCAATGTTGAGGACTCCCAGGGCCACTCCTTCCTGACTGTATACCTCTGTGCTGCCACTCTGGTGGGTCTGTCCTGCCAGTGGGACAGGACATACCCAGGGATGGTGATGGAGGAGTTTGGGACATTTGCTGAAAGGTATGATTCTGTGAGTATGACGATGTCAGGCTGTTGCTTGACTAGCCTGTGGGACAGCTCTCCCAATTTTGGCACAAGTCCCCAGATGTTGGTGAGGAGGAATTTGCAGGGTCGACTGGGCTGGGTGTGCCGTTGCCATGGCCGTAGCCGGTGCCGAAGTCGATGCCAGGTGATCCGTCCGCTTTCATTTTTATTATTTTGTTTCACAGCGGTTTTTTACAAATGAGTGATTTGCTAGACCATTTCAGAGGGCAATTAAGAGTCAACCACATGACTGTGGGTCTGGAGTCACATATAGAAACATAGAAACATAGAAGATAGGAGCAGGAGTAGGCCATTCGGTCCCTCGAGCCTGCTCTGCCATTCAGTGAGATCATGGCTCATCATCCAAACTCAGTGCCCTGTCCCTGCCTTCTCCCCATATCCCTTGATCCCTTTAGCCTTAAGAAATATATCTAACTCCTTCTTGAATATATTTAATGAATTGGCCTCCACTGCCTTCTGTGGTAGAGAATTCCACAGGTTCACCACTCTCTGGGTGAAGAAATTCCTCCTCATCTCAGTCCTAAATGGTTTATCCCTTATCTTTAGACTGTGGCCCTTGGTTCTGGACTCCCCCGTCATCAGGAACATCCTTCCTGCATCTAGTCTGTCTAGTCCTGTTAGAATTTTATAAGTTTCAATGAGATCCCCTCTCATTCTTCTAAACTCCAGCGAGTATAAGCCCAATCGACCCAATCTCTCCTTATACGTCATTCCTGCCATCCCAGGTATCAGTCTGGTGAATCTTCGCTGCACTCCCTCCATGGCAAGAACATCCTTCCTCAGATAAGGCGACCAAAACGGCACACAATACTCAAGGTGTGGTCTCACCAAGGCCCTGTACAGCTGCAGCAAGACATCCTTGTTCCTGTACTCGAATCCTCTCGCTATGAAGGCCAACATACCATTTGCCTTCTTAACCACCTGCTGCACCTGCATGCTTACCTTCAGCGACTGGTGCACAAGGACACCCAGGTCTCATTGCACTTCCCCTTCTCCCAATCTATTGCCATTCAGATAATAATCTGCCTTCCTGTTTTTGCCACCGAAGTGGATAACCTCGCATTTATCCACATTATACTGCATTTGCCATGCATCTGCCCAATCACCCAACCTGTCCAAATCATACTGGAGTTTCTCGGCCTCCTCCTCACAGCACACACACCCACCCAGCTTTGTGTCATCTGCAAACTTGGAGATATTACATCTAGTTCCCTCATCTACATCATTAATATATATTGTGAATAGCTGGGGTCCTAGGACTGATCCCTGCGGTACCCCACTAGTCACTGCCTGCCACTCGGAAAAAGACCCGTTTATTCCAACTCTTTGCTTCCTGTCTGCCAACCAGTTCTCTATCCAAGTCAGTACCTTGCCCCCAATCCCATGTGCCTTAACTTTACACGCTAATCTCTTATGTAGGACCTTATTGAAAGCCTTCTGAAAGTCCAAGTACACCACATCCACTGGTTCTCCCTTATCTATTCTACCAGTTACATCCTCAAAAAATTCCAGTAGATTAGTCAAGCACGATTTACCTTTTGTAAATCAATGTTGACTTTGTCTGATCCTGTCACTGTTTTCCAAGTGCTTTGCTATTACATCTTTTATAATGGACTCTAGCATTTTCCCCACTACCGATGTCAGGCTTAGCGGTCTATAATTCCCTGTTTTCTCTCTACCAACTTTTTTGAACGGTAGGGTAACATTAGCTACCCTCCAATCCATGGGAACTGTTCCAGAGTCTATAGATTTTTGGAAGATGACCAACAATGCATCTACTATTTCGAGGGCCACTTCCTTAAGTACCCTGGGATGTAGATTATCAGACCCTGGGGATTTATCGGCCGTCAATCCCGTCAATTTCCCTAACACCATTTCCCTACAAATACTGATTTCATTCAGTTCCTCCCTCTCATTAGACCCTATGTTCTCCGACATCTCTGGGAGGTTATTTGTGTCCTCCTTTGTGAAGACAGAACCAAAGTATGTATTTAATTGGTCTGCCATTTATTTGTTCCCCATTATAAATTCCCCTGATACTGACTGCAAGGGACCTACGCTTGACTTCATCAATCTTTTTCTCTTCACATATCTATAAAAGCTTTTACAGTCAGTTTTTATGTTCCCTGCAAGCTTACTCTCATACTCTATTTTCCCCCTCTTAATTAATCCCTTTGTCCTCCTTTGCTAATAAGAACATAAGAAATAGAAGCAGGAGTAGGCCAATCGGCCCCTCGAGCCTGCTCCACCATTCAATAAGTTCATGGCTGATCTGATCCTAACCTCAAATCTACTATCACTCTACATCCCTCCCAAACCCATGTGATCTCCTGGGAGAGGCGAAAAACCAGATTAAAAAACCCAATGGCCAATTTGGGAGAAAAAAATCTGGGAAATTCCTCTCCGACCCATCTAGGCGATCGAAACTCGTCCAGGAGATCACTGTCCCTATATTTTCTACAGTACTTACCTTCTGTAAAAGGTGATCTCCACCCCAGCCAGGAACAGGAATAGAACCATCTCCTGAAATCTAACACATAATTAGAACACAAGAAGTAGGAGCAGAACCAGGCTACACGGCCCCTGGGCCCACTCCGTTACCCACAGGGCCATGACCGTTCCGAACATAGACTCATGTCCAATTTCCTGCCCGCTCCCCGTAACCCCTAATTCCCTTTACTTCTAAGAAACTGTCTATTTCTGTTTTAAATTTATTTAATGATGTAGCTTCCACAGCTTTCTGGGGCAGCAAATTCCACAGACCTACTACCCTCTGAGTGAAGAAGTTTCTCCTCATCTCAGTTTTGAAAGAGCAGCCCCTTATTCTAAGATTATGCCCCCTAGTTCTAGTTTCACCCATCATTGGGAACATCCTCACCACATCCACCCAATCAAGCCCCTTCACAATCTTATATGTTTCAATAAGATCACCTCTCATTCTTCTGAACTCCAATGAGTAGAGTCCCAATCTACTCAACCTCTCCTCATATGTCCACCCCCTCGTCCCCAGGATTAACCGAGTGAACCTTCTTTGTACTGACTCGAGAGCAAGTATGTCTTTTCTTAAGTATGGACACCAAAACTGTATGCAGTATTCCAGGTGCGGTCTCACCAATACCTTGTACAACTGCAACAATACCTCTCTGTTTTTATATTCTATCCCCCTAGCAATAAAAGCCAACATTCCATTGGCCTTCTTGATCACTTGCTGCACCTGCACACTAACTTTTTGAGTTTCATGCACCAGGACCCCCAGATCCCTTTGTACTACAGTACTTTCCAGTTTCTTGCCATTAAGATAATAACTTGCTGTATGATTTTTCCTGCCGAAGTGCATAACCTCACACTTTCCAGTATTGTATTCCATCTGCCAAATCTCTGCCCACTTACTTAGCCTGTCTATGTCCCTTTGCAGGTTTTTTATGTCCTCCTCACTCACTACTTTCCTTCCCATCTTTGTATCATCTGCAAACTTTGATATGTTATACTCGGTCCCCTCCTCCAAATCATTAATATAGATTGTAAAGAGTTGGGTACCCAGCACTGACCCGTGCAGAACACCACTAGTTACTAATTGCCAGTCTGAGAACGAACCATTTATCCCAACTCTCTGCTTTCTGTTAGACAGCCAATCCTCCACCCATGCCAGAATATTACCCCCAATCCCATGATTTTCTATCTTGAGCAATAATCTTTTGTGTGGCACCTTGTCAAATGCCTTTTGGAAGTCTAAATACACTACGTCCACTGGTTCCCCTTTATCCACCCTGTATGTTACTTCCTCAAAGAACTCAAGCAAATTTGTCAAACATGACTTTCCCTTCATAAAACCATGCTGACTTTGTCCTATTAAATTATGATTATCCAAATGCCCCGTTACTGTCTCCTTAATAATGGACTCCAAAATTTTAACAACCACAGATGTTAGGCTAACAGGTCTATAGTTTCCAGCCTTCTGCCTCCTACTCTTTTTAAATAAGGGTGTTACATTAGCAGTTTTCCAATCTGCCGGGACCTTTGCTGAGTCCAGGGAGTTTTGGAAAATTATTACCAATGCATCCACAATCCCTACCGCCACTTCCCTCAAGACCCTAGGATATAAGCCATCAGGTCCAGGGGATTTATCCGCCTTGAGCCCCATTATTTTACCAAGTACCACTTCTTTGGTGATTTTAATCGTATTTAGCTCCTCCCCCCCTAGAGCTTTCTGTTTGTCCAATGTTGGGATATTCTTAGTATCCTCTACCGTAAAGACGGACACAAAATAATTGTTCAGCGTTTTTGCCATCTCCATGTTTCCCACCATTAATTTCCCGGTCTCATCCTCTAAGGGGCCAACATTTACTTTAGCCACCCTTTTCCTTTTTATATAACTATAGAAACTTTTGCTATCTGTTTTTATATTTTTTGCTAATTTACTTTCATAATCTATCTTCCCTTTCTTAATCAATCTTTTAGTTATTTTTTGCTGTCTTTTAAAGACTTTCCAATCTTCTATCCTCCCACTAGATTTGGCTACCTTATATGCCCTTGTTTTTAGTCGGATACTATCGTTAATTACTTTACTTAGCCACGGATGGCTATCTTTTCTTTTACACCCTTTTTTCCTCAGTGGAATATATATTTTTTGGAAGTTGTAAAATAACTCCTTAAATGTACACCACTGATCATGTACCGTCTTACCGTTTAATCTATTTTCCCAGTCCACTCTAATCAATTCCGCTCTCATACCTTCATAGTCTCCTTTATTCAAGCTCCGCACGCTTGTTTGAGATCCAACCTTCTCACCCTCTAATTGAATATGGAATTCAACCATGTTATGATCACTCATTCCAAGGGGATCCTTTACTAGGACATTTTTAATTAATCCTGTCTCATTACACAGGACCAAATCTAAGGTTGCTTGCCTCCTGGTCGGTTCAGTTACATACTGGTCAAGAAACCCATCCCTAATACACTCAATGAACTCATCCTCAAGGCTGCCCTGCCCAATTTGATTTGTCCAGTTAATATGATAGTTAAAATCCCCCATAATTATAGCTGTTCCCTTATTACAAGCCTCAACTATTTCCTGATTAATACTCCATCCAACAATCCTAAATTGCTCCCAATCCTCAGGTTTACTGCTTTTTCTGGCCAATTTTTATGTCCTCTCCTTGGATCTTATGCTATCCCTAATTTCCCTTGTTAGCCACGGTTGAGTCACCTTTTTGGTTTTATCTTTATGCCAAACAGGGATGAACAAATTCTGTAGTTCATCCATGCGATCTTTGAATGTTTGCCATTGCCTAGCTGCCATCAACCCTTTGAGTAACATTCCCCAATCAATCCTACCCAACCCGCGCCTCATACCATCGTAGTTTCCTTTATTTAAATTCAGGACCCTAGTCTCTGATTCAACTACGTCACTCTCCATCTTAATGAAGAATTCGATCATATTATGATCGCTCTGCCCCAAGGGGCCTCGCAAAACAAGATTGCTAATTAATCCTTTCTCATTACATAATACCCAGTCTAAGATGGCCTGATCTCTAGTTGGTTCCTCGACATATTGGTCCAGGAAACCATCCCGTATACACTCCAGGAATTCCTCCTCCACAGTATTGTTACAAATTTGGTTGGCCCAATCTATATGTAGATTAAAGTCACCCATGATAACTGCTGTGCCCTTATTGCACGCGTCTCTAATTTCTCGTTTAATGCCATCCCCAACCTCCGCATTACTGTTTGGGGGTCTGTATACCACTCCCACTAACGTTTTTTTCCCCTTGGTATTTCTCAGTTCTACCCATACAGATTCCCACATCATCAGAGCTATATCCTTCCTTACAATTGTGTTAATCCCCTCTTTAACCAGCAATGCCACCCCACCTCCTTTTCCTTTTTGCCTGTCTTTCCTGAATATTGAATACCCCTGGATGTTGAGTTCCCAGCCTTGGTCACCCTGGAACCATGTTTCCGTAATCCCAATCATATCATATCCGTTTACCTCTATTTGCACAGCTAATTCATCCACCTTATTACGAATGCTCCTCGCATTAAGACACAAAGCCTTCAGGCTTGTTTTGTAAACACTCTTAGACCTTTTAGAATTATTATTTACTGCGGCCATGTTTGATTTAAACCCTTGATTTCTCTGACTGCCACCTTTGCTTTTCTCCTTCCTGTCTTTTGCTTCTATCCTTGTTTCCCTTTCCTCTGTCTCCCTGCACAGGTTCCCAACCCCTGCCATTTTAGTTTAAACCCTCCCCCAGAGCACTAGCAAACACTCCCCCTAGGACATTGGTCTCGGTCCTGCCCAGGTGCAAACCGTCCAGTTTGTACTGGTCCCACCTCCCCCAGAACTGGTTCCAATGTCCCAGGTATTTGAATCCCTCCCCCTTGCACCATTCCTCTAGCCATGTATTCAGCTGAAATATCCTTCTATTTCTACTCTGACTAGCACGTGGCACTGGTAGCAATCCTGAGATTACTACCTTTGAGGTCCTATTTTTTAATTTACCTCCTAACTCCCTATATTCAGCTTTTAGGACCTCATCCCGTTTTTTACCTATATCATTGGTACCTAAATGCACCACGACAACTGGCTGTTCACTCTCCCCTTCCAAAATGCTCTGCAGCCGCTCGGAGACATCCTTGACCCTTGCACCAGGGAGGCAACATACCATCCTGGAGTCTCGTTTGCGGCCGCAGAAATGCCTATCTATTCCACTTACAATAGAATCCCCTATTACTATAGCTCTACCCCTATTTTTTCTCCCATCCTGTGCAGCAGAACCACCCATGGTGCCAGGAAGTTGGCTGCTGCTGCCTTCCCCCCGATAAGCCATCCTCCCCAACAATATCCAAAGTGGTATATCTGTTTGAAGGGGTGTGGCCACAGGGGACCCCTGCACTACCTGCCTGCGCCTACTACTCTGCCTGGCGGTCACCCATTCCTTTCCTGCCTGTGCAGCCTTTACCTGCGGTGTGACCAAATCATTAAACGTGCTATCCATGACGCCCTCAGCATCGCGAATGCTCCAGTATGTATCCATTCGTAGCTCCAGCGCCGCAATGTGGTCTGCCAGTAGCTGCAGCTGGATACACTTCCCGCACACATGGTTGTCAGGGACAGACCAGGTAAGGACGGCAGATTTCCTTCCCTAAAGGACATTAGTGAACCAGATGGGTTTTTACGACAATCCGATAATTTTATGGTTACCATTACTGATACTAGTAATTATTCCAGATTTATTTAATTAACTGAATTTAAATTCCCCAGCTGCCATGGTGGGATTTGAACTCACATCTACCTGGATCATTAGTCCAGGGCTGCTGGATTACTAGCCCAGTGACATTATCACTACACTACTGTTCCCATTGAGGGAGTGGAATCCCCTTCAGTTCAGCAAAATGGCAGAGTTGACATGAGGGGTACGCAAAGCAATGTGTGTGCAGTCAGTGGCACCCTGCACCATGGGAGAAGTCTGCAATCTGAGCAAAACCTTATGCTCGCTCCGCCTGCTTGTTGCTGGCAAGAGAGAATAAGATGAAGCTGTCTCTCTTTGTATAGAGAGCCCAGTGACCTCCCTTATGCAGCAGTGTACTACAAACTGCAAGATGTTGCTAATAGCTCCAGCATCAACCTGGAAGGAGCCAGGCACTTAAAAGTTCATTACCACAGTCACCTTGACAGCCACAGACAATGTGGTCCTTGCCCTGCTCTGAGGTTGGAGCTGTGGCTGCACCAGGTGGCAGATTTCAGTGATGACCTCTTTAGTGAAGTGCAAACATCTCTAGAATTGGTTGCCACTGAAGTTCAGGTAGGAGAAATGCTCCCTGAACACTCTCTGCAGCTATGACCTCCTGTGGAAAGCCCTTCTCTGGGAGCAACTGGTCTGTGCAGAGGCCTTTAAGTCAGCAAAAAATTACTTCAGCACCTGCCACACCCTCCCTGCAGAATATTGAAACTTTAACCAGCTATAGAAAGCACCCAAAAGGTGTAGAATTGCAGCAACAGCCAGAAGAAATAAACCAGCAACTAGCCTGCAAATAGTTCAAGATTTCTTTAAATAGCGTTGGTGGGGGGTTCTTAAGGCATTTTAATGTAGTACTCAGCTGTGCGAGGTTAAGAGAGGGTATAGACTGAAGCGTAGAGCTCCTAAGTGGCAGCACTGGCATCAAATCAGCGCTGCACGATGATTGACGTCATGATCTGCCTGCTCTGCGTGCTGCCAGCGGACGTTATGTGCGTGCTGCAAACACCTTTACAAAGATGGTGTCTGGCGCACTTCCCGTTGAAAGTATGCACGTGAGCCACAGATGCCATTTTTGATGCTTAAGGGGCCTTGTAACGCCCCAAAATCGAACTCTACAGAGCCCAATTTCGCCCCCTATGTCCCATTTTACATCATGTCCACTTCATTCATGCTGAATCTTGCAAGTATAAAACAGACATCCAGGGTTGCTAGTTGCTACTCTGAAGAAGAAAGTCATTTTAAAGAGAATAGAGGAATGGCCTCCTTCTGTGCCATAAATTTCTATTCAAAGATGCTGCAAATAGATTATTATTGCGTTATTTTTAGTGTGCTCTTGATGGCCTAAAAATTTGGGGGTTTAGCACCGACTGTTAAGGCTCGTTTTGAAGAAAGAAACTGAGGCCGACTTCCGCACTTCCAGCAGGTCCTGCGGTGGCCGCCATTTTGTGCAGGTCAACAGCCCTGCCATTGCTTGCGCTCGCTGCAGAAATGGAAATGAGGTGGATCGTGACGTCAATGAGTGAGCAATGCTAATTTGACACACGATCTGCCAATTTGGACGTTGCCACTCCACTTACTGCTCTCCCTTAATCGTGACTAGTTGGCCAAGCGTTCAGCAGCAGTGAGGACCCCCAGCAGCGCTATTTAGAGGGATCATCATCAACAACAACTTGTAGTTGATGTGCTTTTTCAGTTCTACTGGTTCTGTCTAAGTTTCTGCAACTCTTGTTGGGGGGGGGAATTGAGTCGCAACCCCTTTGGGACGCTACCTTTAGCGCCCTGAAAAATTAGCGCCCCCATGCCAAAATTCATCGGTAGCGCCTCAAGAGGGAGGCGGGGCACTACTGGAAGCGCCCCGCCTCCCTCTTGGGGTGCTGCGAGGGAATTGCAGGCCTTCCTCCCCTTCTTAAAGGGGAGGGGCCTTGCACAGCGTGACCCAGGGCCCAGCTGGGCTACCGGGATCGCAGTGCCGGCAAACGAGCCCGGCACTCAAGAGAAGTGTCGGGCTCATGGAGCGCAGCCAGCACTCCGCAGGTGGAGTGCTCAGGAGGTCAGTGACGGCAATGGAGGCAGGTGCTGGCAGACGGCACCTCACCTTTAATTAGCGCCGCCCCGGCCGCAGGTAGGCCCCCCTGACCCCATCGGGCATAGCGTCTGGCGGTAAATCAGGAGGTGCTACTGAAGATCGTGGCTGGGGCGCGAGCAGGGTGTTGCACACGGCGATGACGCCATCGCTGGCGGCGCAGTGCCACGGGGCGCTAACGGTTACCGCCGCCGCTAACCTCCCACTGAATTTTGGGAGGTGCAAAGCAACCGAATTTCTCCCCCTTGGTGCTTTCCAAACTTCTTTAAAGTTGCTGAGGTCACAGGGAGTGTTGCTGCAAGTGGAGAACACCTTATAAACAAAAAATGCTTGAAATACTCTGCAGGTTAGGCAGCATCTGTGGAGAGAGAAACAGAGTTGTGGGGCATGATTTTCCCAATGGAGGTGGGTTGGAGGCAGGTATTGGTTTTGGTGGGTTCCAAACCCGCCTCCACTGAGAGGTGGGAAACATTTGCGATTTTCCCCTAATTGGACAGTTGATTTCAGAGGTGTGGGTTCCCCTGGGCCAATTAGTGTTTTGGGATTGAAACTCGCCTCTGCTGATGTCACTTATTCAGCTTCATTTAAGGGCTGCATGCTGCCTTGGCTCATTCCACTGGTTTTTGGTCGATGCTGCACCACTTCCAAGCTGTTATCTCCTTCAACAATGGCCAACTCCAAGGCAAGGGCCTCCCCGAGGTTCTCCGATGAGGCACTGGGTATGCTGGTTGAGGGGGTGAGAGCCAGCAAGGAGGTGCTCTTCCCCTCATCTGGGAGGAAGAGGCCTCCCAAAGAAACCAAGGCTGTGTGGGTAAAGTTGGCAAGGGATATCTCCTCCAGATCAGTGTGCTGCAGTGCCGTAAAAATTTCAATGGCCTTGTAAGATCAGGAAAAGTGAGTATACCTTCAGAATGACCCTCCTTCTGCTCCCCTTCTCCTCTCATCACCAGCACTCTGCATTGTCAACCTCCTCCTCCACATCCCACTTTGCCCTTACAACCCTTGCACCCTTCACCATCCCTCTCACTCTCTGGACCCAATCACTTGACTATTCAACTATGCTGCCCTCACACTCCCTTTCAATGTTATGCAATGACAACGACTAACAACGCACAGGGAAGGCCTTTGGACATGGAACCTCACTCCACCTTTGTCTCCTTCTAAGCATCTATGCTCTGGATTCTCTACACTCACTCCATCATTCTCACTCCAACTCCACTTGTCTCCCTCACTGCAGGAAAAGAGAGCCCACAATAGAAGGGAAAGGGCAAAGAGGAGGAGGGCCACCTTCCATAGCCCTTCTCACCCAGGCTGAAGAGTCAGCGCTGGACATCGCTGGCGCAGAGGTGGAGGTGGAAGTGGGGGACGGACAGACGGATGATGCAGAGCAAACTGGTGACAATAGTTTTGCATCTCTCTCATTTACACTGCTTGAGTGACTGAAATGGCTGCTGGTGTACATTATTAATATTTCACTTGAGCATCTGCACTATTGCATGTGCATGCCACACTTCCATCAAATGTCTAACCCATACCTTTACTCCCCCACAGGACCATCCACAGAGCCCCACCCCACTGTCGATGAGGAAGAGGCTAAGCAGCAAGACTCCTCAGGGAAACCTGCAACCTCTGAGGATGCAGCGTCAGCAGATGTAAGCGCACCCAGCACCAGCGCAGATACGCACACCTCGGTGGAACCTTCGGGACATAGAGTAGTGTTGTCACCTAGTGTATCACAGCTCATAAGTGAGCATCAGCAGGTGGTGGAGACAGGGACAGCAGTGGAGAGTCCTCATCAGAGGTCACAGGACTCTCCTAGCTGTGCTCCGCTGCATTTGGACCCTGTGCCTCTGGGTCCAACCAGAAGGAGAGTGGTGCTGGAACTCCAGGAGCAGGTGCAGAAGTCTCTGACAGGTCTTGTCTCCAGGGTCACTGCGAGTGTGGAGAGGATGGAGGAGTCCAACTCTAACATGAGCAATGCCATTGGGGAAGCAATGGCACATATACGCAGCACCACGGAAAGGATGGCAACCTCCGTGGAAAGGCTGGCTATGGCCATGGAGGAAATAAGCCGCCAGAGTCAGGAAAACATGGTGATTGTTCAGAATAGACTGACATCTCTGGAGGAGCGATGGGCAGCTTTTGAGCAGAGAAACCAGAGCTTCATGGAAGTCTTTTTGAGTAGGACTGCCAGTGCAGATACGGGTTTCCATGGCCCCCCTGATGTGCAGCAAGGTGCTCTCAAGCCACTTGCAAGCGCTGAGGTGGACCTGACCCTGAAAGGGAAGTTGGTGGCAGAGAACAAGGAAGTGGGGGCTCCTCTCCAAGCGCTCACACTTCCATGCTACTGTGTAGCCCTCAGTCAGAGCCCCACCAGAGTCCGCACCCAACTGAGATGGGCGTTTCAGCCCCTGCACTGGTGCAGGATGAGCAGACGTTTGGCGAGCCCTCACAGGCTCGTAAACCCAGAGGACACCTGCCAAAGGTGTCGAAGCAGGAGCAGCATCATAGGAGCATGTGTAAGAGAAAAATAACGCACTATTAGTAACAGGGGTAGGCACTTGGGTGATTGTTTCTGTTTATTGACGATATGCCATCCCTGTTTGAATATATAAAAATGAGGTGATGGCAAACAGTTGGCGTGATGGCATCTGTTATTTCGCCTTAGGCAGCTCCACATTGTGAGCTCCACGACACTTGCGTGGTCAGGTTGGTGGCCAGAGTGAAAGGAAACCAGAGAGTCATGTTGAGGTAGCTCATCCTCTGTCTGTAAGATGGAGCGGAGTTAACGAAGAAGAGAAGATGCTCGCAGAGGGAGGAGGAGAAGGATAGCGGGCTTCCCCTTGGTGCGGGGCGCCATCGGCTGCACACACGTGGCTTTGTGGGCGTTCCATAACCGCAAAGGCTACCAGCCATTTAATTTACAGTTGGTGTGCGATCACGCCCAGCGCGTCTTGATGGTGAATGCCTGCTATCCCGACAGAAAACATGATGCCTTCATCCTGCACCAGTGTGGTGTGCCAGCAATCTTCCAGCCATCACGTCAAACCCAAGGGTGTCTGCTCGGAGACAAGGGCTATCCACTCTGCACCTGGCTGATGACACCCTCCATAACTATCACTCATGGCCAGGACTCATAATGACAGCCATGCTGCCACCAGGAACATCATTGAGCAGACCATCGGGGTGCTCAAGCAATGGTTCCACTGCCTTGACTGCTCGGGAAGAGCCCTCCTGTACTCAGCAGAGTGGGTGTCCCATTTCGTGGTGGTCTGCTGCATGCTCCACAACTTGGCCATCAATATGCCACCAGGGATTGCGGGACCACCTCAGGAGGAGGAGGAGGAAGAGGATGAGGACAAGGCCAAGGAAGAAGACTAAGAAAAAGAAAGAAAGACTTGCATTTATATAGTGCTTGTCACACCCACCGGACGTCTCAAAGCACTTTACAGCCAATGAAGTACTTTTTTTTGGAGTGTAGTCACTGTTGTAATGTGGAAAACACAACAGCCAATTTGCACACAGCAAGCTCCCACAAGCAGCAATGAGATAATGACCAGATAATCTGTTTTAGTGATGTTGATTGAGGGATAAATATTGGCCAGGACACCGGGAATAACTCCCCTGCTCTTCTTCAAAATAGTGCCATGGGATCGTTTGCATTCACTTGAGGGGGCAGACATGGCCTCGGTTTAATGTCTCATCCAAAAGACGGCACCTCCGACAAAGCAGCACTCCCTCAGCACTGCACTGGAATGTCAGCCTAGTTTTATGTGCTCAAGTTCCTGGAGTGGGACTTGAACCCACAACCTTCCTGATGCAGAGGCGAGTGTGCTACCCAATTTTAAAAATATATACTTTATTGAACATTAAGAACATTTACAACATCGTGATCATATCATTGTATCATACAAATCAATTCCGCCGCTCTGTACAGCCATTCCGCCACCACATTTTAACATCAAAACCTGAAGTTTAATTTGTCTCCTGTAACATATATTAATCGATTGTACTTTAAAAATTGATTGTAAAATACTATCTTTAAATTCCTCTCTGAATTAAAACATCCACAGATCTTTTAGCTTATATTTAAAATACTCTTTTAGATTGATTCTCCTCCCCTTAAAAAACAGAGCATTCCTTCTTTGCACAATCACAAATCTAGCCAAATTGAACATTAAATCAATTGCCGCTCCGCTAGACTCGGACAGACTCTCCTGCAATCCCCATCTCAAAATTGAGTCCCACAGGATTCCCATTCTCATTCTTCGGTCCCCACCCAGCAAAAAAACTTCACACAACTGTTGAACATAGTACTTAAAATCATTTAACTGTGGACATAACACCAGTAAATGGGACAGAGTCTCATCCCGTGTCCCACACACTGGGCAAGTTGCCCCCTCCACTCGTCCAATCTTGCACAAAACCGTCATGGTAAAAATCTGGTTATGAGCCAATTTGAAATCCAGTTCAATCCACTCTGGACATTTAAAATTCACCCACACTCCCTTCCAAATCCTGTTGAAGTCCAGCTGTGGGTATATACTCTGCCAAAACTCCTGACCAGCAGGTGTCTTGAATCTCCATTTTCTAAATACCTCATAGAAATCTCAAGTATTACAGTTGTCAAATTGGACCAACTCTCCTCCT
This sequence comes from Somniosus microcephalus, assembly GCF_052327205.1. Taxonomy (NCBI): domain Eukaryota; kingdom Metazoa; phylum Chordata; class Chondrichthyes; order Squaliformes; family Somniosidae; genus Somniosus; species Somniosus microcephalus. The sequence goes on from NC_140993.1 coordinate 139,776,259, forward strand.
TTCTCCAGCAGAAAGCTTGGAAAAGCGGGACGCATTTTACTTCCTTTGGAGATTTCCGCATTTATTTCTTCCATCCAATTCTGTGGCATTGTCCTCACAATGTTCTCATACATGATTCCTATTGCTTTTTCCTCTACCTCCTGATCCTCCTCCCACACCATGTCCCTCACTATCACTTCCGGCAACCAACATGGAATTACCTCGTATAATATATCTTTCACACATTTAATACCAGCTTTTATAAAAGCTTGATGAAATAATACCTCTCCTTCAAAGTTGACCCACATGTTCAAAAATAAGGGCTGTTCTAAAAATTCCTCAGCCCCCTTGGGCATAAACTGCACACTTTTTAAAAATTGGGCCCAAGTCTCTACAACCCCCTTATAAAACCTAGGGAGAAGTTTAATTGATTTCAAAAACATATTATTGTATTCCATATACAATATCCCTTGCCCTCCTATCCCACTTTGTTTTAAAAATGCTCAAAACAACTCTTCCAAAAACTTGTATTTGACTTCTGTAGAAATCTCTTCACCCATTTGATTCTAAAGGATTTTTTCTTCAAATCAATATCTGGGAAATTGAGTCCTGCCTGATTTCTCCGTCCAATGATGGTATTGTAAGCCACTAAGGCTGGTTTCCCTTCCCATAAAAGCCTCTCGGATGGACTTTTCCGCCCACTCAGGAATATCCTCCACCGTCAATAAGTACCATAGCTTAGATAGCAGGAGAGCAGACACCACTGTCGCTCTTCCTTGCACTTTCAACCACCTTCTTTCCCATTGTTATAACCGAGTGGTTAAGGTCCAATAACTACGATACGTGAGACTTCAGGAACTCAAAACTTTACTTTTAATTTACACAGAATAAGGAGCGAACAGAGCTCTTACAAGCTACAGGCAGCACTCTGTATTTCTTACTGCACGAGCAAACCAAGATGGATGATCCTATGAGTCATTCCCACAATGCAACATTACCTTAAAACACTGGTAAATGAACCCTTAACATTTGTCTCCCTCTGGTGGATAACTTAAGCATTACATCCGAGATTACTATATCCCCCCCCTCTTAAGTTACAACAATTCTTAACAACATTCTTAAAAAGTCCATAAGGAAACTCCTTTAACGATAGTCCATCCTGAACAATCTAGCAGGTTGTGATCAATCGCTCTGGTGGCTTGTGAGACCTTGTTGAACGTCTTACAGTCAAGTCCCTGCTTGGTTGTGGTAGAGCCACCTGCTGCTGCTGAGCAGTACTCAGAGTACCTGACTCTGCTACGATGGTTTCCTCTTGATTAAGGGGTCCAGGTGTAACTGTCTCTGTTCGTGGTGGTGGGACCACCAGTGCATTTGGATAACTGGGGACCAACTTGTCCTCCAACCTTTCCTCTAGAACCTCCAGTTTGATCTCTCGTTGTCTGGTCAGCATCTGAACCACATGTCTGCGTACTACCTGACCAGTTCCCAACATCAAAACTCTGTCCTTTGGAGCTACACGGATAGGTGTACCTGATAGTGGAAGATGGCTCAAGGCATCTGTGTTCCCATGGTACTTGCCCGCTTTGTAAACTATGACATACTCATATGCCCTCAACGTCACTGCCCGTCTCTGGATTCGGGGTGACACCATCTGTGGTACTGCTTTCATCTCATTAAAAAGAGATAGAAGAGGTTTATGATCTGTGCATATGGTGAATTTCCTGCCATATATGTACTTATGAAACCTCTGTAACCCAAACATTACTGCTAATCCATCTTTATCCAACTGGGAATAGTTTTTTCCGCTGGGGTCAGAGTTCGAGACATAAACCCTATCGGTCTTTCAGTTCCATCTTCCATACAGTGTGAAAGAACTGCCCCCGCCCTGTAAGGTGAAGCGTCACAAGAGAGAATGATGTCTTTCTCTGCATTGTAGTGAACCAGCACATCCGAGGACAGCATCAGTTTCTTGGATTGTTCGAATGAAACCCTCTGTTCCTCCTCCCACTGCCACTGTGTCTCCTTGCACAGTAGTTTGTGAAGAGGTGACAAGTTTGGCAAAAACCTGTTATAATAGTTTAGCAGTCCCAGGTAAGCTTTTAACTCAGTCACATTTGTAGGATCTGGGGCCTCCTGCAGTGCTTTTACCTTCTCCTTGATTGGATGAAGCCCTGTGGCGTCCACTCTGTGTCCCAGGAACACGGCCTCATTCCCCATGAAAGTACACTTACTTCTCTTGAGCCGTAACTGAGCCTTATCCAATCTTTGCAGTACCTCTCTCAGAGTGCTCAGATGCTCCTGGTCGGTTCTTCCCATCACCAGAATATCATCCAGATAGATGGAAACATGTGGAATCACTTGCAGTACACCCTCGATAGTCCTCTGGAAGATAGCTGGACTAGATGAGACACCAAATGGCAAGCGGTTATAGGTAAACAAACCCTTGTGTGTGTTTATGGTTACATACTTCTTGGATTCCTCATCTAGCGTAATCTGCAAGTATGCATGACTCATATCCAGCTTCGTGAATTTCTTCCCTCCAGTCAGGTTTGCAAAGAGATCCTCAGTTTTAGGAATAGGATACTGTTCAAGTTTAGACACCCTATTTACAGTCAATTTATAATCACCACAGATTCTTACCGAATTGTCCGGTTTTAAAACAGGTACAATTGGAGCTGCCCATTCTGAACATTTCACGGGTTCCAGAATGTTCTCCCGCAAAAGACGATCAAGCTCAGCCTCTACCTTCGGTTTCATGGCATAAGGCACAGGTCATTGTTTAAAAAATCTTGGCAGTGCCTCCTTGTCTACATAAATCTTAGCTGGGGGGCCATTAAATGTTCCAAGTTCTTCCTTGAACACGTTCTCATGTTCAATCAACACGTCTTGCAAAGACAACTGTTTGCCTCTCTCCATTTGATTTATTGCTCCCCAATCTAATTTAAGTTCTTTTATCCAGCCCCGACCTAACAAATTTGGTCCAGAACCCGATACTACAACTACAGGTAGCTGTTCCATGGTGTCCCTGTGTTTCACAGTTACAGTAGCTGTACCCAAGGTTGTCACTCGTTCACTGGTATAGGTTTTAAGCTTCATAGAGCAAGACTTTAACTCTAGAACTTTTGCACGGTTCCACAATTTTGAATACTCTTCCCTGTTCATTATGGTAATGCCACATCCAGTATCCACCTCAAAGTTGACCTTAGTGTCACTTACTATCAGTTGCAAAGTGATAGGATCCACTTTTGGAATGTCCTCTACCATACTATGCATTATGAACACGTCGTCTTCTTTCTCAGCTTTTCCACTGATGTGATGTGCTCCCTGTTTTTTCACTTCTCTTACCAGGTTTTGCTTCTCTCCCCCTTCAGGTTTGTATACCTCCAGGGTAGCTTTAGCTCTGCATGCACATTTTATATGCCCTTTTTTCCCACACTTGTGGCACTTTTCCTCCAGAAACCTGCATTCCCTTGCCAGGTGATCTCCATTGCATCTATAACATGCTTTTACGTGCTCACATTGTGATTTCGGACCCATATTTAACTTGTGCACCCTAAACTGATTTCCAACTTGCTTTGTAGTAGACCAGTCGCAACCTTGGATTTCTTTTACATCTCGGTTCGCTGTCTCTATTAATTGAGCAAGTTCCAACGCTTTTTCATACGTAAGCCCAGTCTCGGACAATAATCTCCTCTGCATTCGAGCATCCATTATCCTGCAAACCAGCCTATCTCGCAGCATGTCTTTCAAGCTGTTCCTGTAATTGCAATCACGTGCCAGTTTTCTCAACACTGCTACATAATCCAATACAGATTCCCCCGGTATCCTGTTCCGTGAATTAAATTTGAAACACTGTACAATCTCACTCGGTCTGGGATTGAAATGTTCCTTTAGCAAGTCCACTAATTCAGTAAATGATTTATCTCCAGGCTTTACAGGACTGCATAAGTTTCTCAATAAACTATATGTCAGACTTCCCACCGAAGTTAGCAAAATAGCTCTCCTTTTTCCAACATTGACAATATCATTTGCTACAAAGAAATGCTCCAATAACTCACAGTACTCTATCCATGTTTGATTTTGAACATCAAAAGCAGAAATCTCTCCTACTTGAGTAGCCATGATTCAGATGCAGTGATCTTGTATTTTCCCTTCTTCAAGTTGATATCTGTTAATTCTCGTCGCCAAATGTTATAACCGAGTGGTTAAGGTCCAATAACTACGATACGTGAGACTTCAGGAACTCAAAACTTTACTTTTAATTTACACAGAATAAGGAGCGAACAGAGCTCTTACAAGCTACAGGCAGCACTCTGTATTTCTTACTGCACGAGCAAACCAAGATGGATGATCCTATGAGTCATTCCCACAATGCAACATTACCTTAAAACACTGGTAAATGAACCCTTAACATTTGTCTCCCTCTGGTGGATAACTTAAGCATTACATCTGAGATTACTATACCCATCTTCCCAAAATCTTTTTAATTTTCATAACCTTCGGTTCCCAATTTAATCAATCCACTTCATCCCTGTCTTTGTACCCCATATGCACCCCCAGAACTTCCAAAACCTCCACCACCTTAAAGGGACTTTCCCCCAACCATTCCCCCCTACCCCTATATGCAACCAGGCATTGGGACTTACTACAATTCACTCTGGCTCCTGAAGCTCTACAATACTCCTCCACTACATCCATAGCTTTCCTCACTGAATCCCCAATTCTCAATGTTAAGGTTGTGTCATCTGCATATTGTTGTATCACCGACACCAGCCCAGAACTGGGAACCATAATCCCAACTACACCTTGTTTCTTTCGCATCATGTAACCTAATGGTTCTGTTACCAATGTGTACAGCAATGGGGACAGGGGACAACCCTGTCTCACTGATCTCTGTATCGGAAAATACTTAGATAAAAAACCATTACATTTAACACAGCTAAATATGTTTGAATAAAAAGTCCTTATCCACTCAATGAAATTTTCCCCGAAACCAAATGCTTCCAAAACCTTCAATATAAACTCATGAGAGACCCTATCAAAGGCTTTCTCTTGATCTATCTTTAATACATAAGCCTCCCTCCCACTCTCTCCCATGAGCTCTATCGCATCTCGGATTGAGACCACAGAGTCTGCGATGCCCCGGCCTATGACTCCATAGGATTGAGAGGGCAAAACTATTTGCGGCAACACCTCCTTCATACGATTCGCCATAACCCTCGCCAAGATCTTATAATCCACATTTAATAATGTGATGGGCCTCCAATTCTTCAGATCCCTTTTATCCCCTTTATTTTTATAAGCTAAGCTTATGACACCTCTCCTCATAGATGGGGCCAGGCTTCCCTCAATTTTAATTTCCTTAAAAACTTCTAAGAGCAATGGACTTAAAATCTCGAAAAATTCTTTATAAAATTCTGCACTTAGTCCATCGGACCCTGGGCATTTCCTCCCCTTCATTCCACTTATTGCTACTTTTATTTCTGCTAATCCTACTTCTTTGTCACACATGCTTCTCTCATCCTCCTTTAAACCCTCTTCAATAAAAGCACTAACCTTCTCCATCGCCAAATTGGAAATGTCTTCTTTTGTATATAACTCTTGATAAAAGCTGCTAGCCGCCTCTAAAATCTCCCCACTTTCATGAATGATCTTTTCCTCAACCTTCAACTCTCCAATTAATGATAATCTCTGTCACAGCTTCTCTTGCTCTAGAAAATATCTAGTGCAACTTTCGCCCTCCAATGCATCTCTAGCCTTTACACGGAGAATGGCCCCCTTGCATTTTTCAGCTTGCAATAATTCCCAATCTTCCTTTAGCACCCGGAACTTAGTCTCAGCTCCCTTATCCCCTCCATCAACTGCTTTACAGACATCTGTAAACCTTTTGTTTATATTCTCTTCTCGACGCCAGTTACCTGCTGCTCTCTTTTTCCGAGTGGCAGGCAGTGACTAGTGGGGTACCGCAGGGATTGGTCCTTGGACCCCAGCTATTCACAATATATATTAATGATCTAGACAAGGGAACTAGATGTAATATCTCCAAATTTGCAGATGACACAAAGCTGGGTGGGCGTGTGTGCTGTGAGGAGGTTGCCGAGAAACTCCAGGATGATTTGGACAGGTTGGGTGATTGGGCAGAGGCATGGCAGATGCATTATAACGTGGATAAATGTGAGGTTATCCACTTTGGTGGCAAAAACAGGAAGGCAGATTATTATCTGAATGGCAATAGATTGGGAGAAGGGGAAGTGCAACGAGACCTGGGTGTCCTTGTGCACCAGTCGCTGAAGGTAAGCATGCAGGTGCAGCAGGCGGTTAAGAAGGCAAATGGTATGTTGGCCTTCGTAGTGAGAGGGTTTGAATACAGGAACAAGGATGTCTTGCTGCAGTTGTACAGGGCCTTGGTGAGACCACATCTTGAGTATTGTGTGCAGTTTTGGTCGCCTTATCTGAGGAAGGATGTTCTTGCCATGAAGGGAGTTCAGCGAAGATTCACCAGACTGATACCTGGGATGGCAGGAATGACGTATGAGGAGAGATTGGGCTTATACTCGCTGGAGTTTAGAAGAATGAGAGGGGATCTCATTGAAACTTATAAAATTCTGACAGGACTGGACAGACTAGATGCAGGAAGGATGTTCCCGATGGTCGGGGAGTCCAGAACCAGGGGTCACAGTCTAAGGATAAGGGGTAGGCCATTTAGGACAGAAATGAGGAGGAATTTCTTCACCCAGAGAGTGCTGAACCTGTGGAATTCTCTACCACAGAAGGCAGTAGAAGCCAATTCATTAATTATATTCAAGAAGGAGTTGGATATATTTCTTAAGGCTAAAGGGATCCAGGGGTATGGGGAGAAAGCAGGGACCAGGTACTGAAATTAGATGATCAGCCATGATCGCATTGAATGGCAGAGCAGGCTTGAGGGGCCGAATGGCCTACTCCTGTTCCTATCTTCTATGTTTCTATGTTGCCTTGCGCGCCGGCCGTTGAGCTGTGGGCCCCCGTGGAATTCCGATCCGGGGCCTGGTCCAGCTGCCGGCACACAGTGCTTGCATATCCCAGGGGCGCAGTTAGTTTGATGCGTTCCCCGGGATCACGTGGGCCATGGGGAGCCAATCGTAGCAGGGAATGCTCCATTCATAAGTTTGACAAGAAGACCTTTCAAAACTTATAAATACTACGGCCCCAAAACAGCACTAAATCTTCAAATAATTTTTTTTAAATCACATTTATTAAATAAACTATAAATTACATGAAATAACTATTTTAAACAATAATTTAAATTTTTGAAAAGAATAATTTTATTTTCTAACGGGGCTAAAAATAAACTTACCTTGCTTTAAAATTTTAAAAAATAAACCTGTGGAAAAAAGTTTTGATTTTAATTAATTCACCACTTACCTTGTTAAAAGCAGGCCTTACGCCTGCTTTTTAAATGTGTAACTTCTGCAGACTTACCCTCCCAGGAAAACCTGGAAAAAAAAACAAAGTTCGATGCGCACGCGCTGCCTCTCCTACGCATGCGTTTGAACTCTGAACCCCTTCTTTCAGGGGAATGGAAGTGCCAGTTTCCCGCGCATGCACAGTGCATGCAGGAAACCGGCACTTCCATTGGGCCTACGGGTGAGTACCCCGTGCGTACTCACCCGTGGAGATCTGAATTTCTGGGCCATTAAAATCCCCCACTATACAAGGATTTTCCACCTCTGCCACTTCAGTGAATAATCCCCAAAAAAACTCGCGACGCTTGCAATGGTCATTCGGTGCATTGATATTAAAGAGATTGCAATTAAATTCCTCCATTTTTACCCTTAGCCGTAAAAATCTCCCCTCAGTGTCCTTGTCCACCAAGGCAACGTTCTCTTTTATGGACGGACTCACCAAAACAGCCACCCATCTATGGTTATTGTTTGCACAACTTGCAAACACCTCTCCCTTCCAAACCTTCGGAACTCTTTCTAGGATATCCTCACCCCAAAAGGTTTCTTGCAGATACAACAAGTCCGTGCCTTTAAAACCCTGCAACAACTGCTGCAATTTCTTCTCACCCCTCAGTCCGTTCACATTAATCAAGACCAATGTAATCATGGCTCCGAAGAAGGGAAGTATGCCTGATAATCTCCCCATCATTTAACCTCTGGCCCTTCCCTCCTTTCATGCTCCTTCCCAACTTTTCGGCCAGCTGTTGCTTTTTCCTGCAGCCTCTGACTCTTTTTCACCTCCTGTTTGAACTTTCCTTGCTGTTTCAGCCTCTTCCTTGCATTAAGTTTGGGCCAAGGAGCTGCCCTTTCTCCCTCCTTCTGCCCCTCACTAACCTTTCCCTTTCCACATGATGCCACCCCATCCCCCACTTCCATGTCGCTGTCCCCCTCTAATTTCTCACTCTCAAGCTCTTCTTTAACTCTTTGTGCCTGCTCCCCGTCAGATACATAATCCTGCTCCCCGTCAGATACATCATCTCCCATAGAGAGTCTTCCTGCTATCGCGGTTTCTCCAACAGTGCCGCTCCCTTCGACCTCATCTCCACCTCTGACCCTTGCTCCCTGATCCTTCTCTCTCTGGGACAATGGCGCACCTATATTGCTCCCTTCTGGCGTCTTTGTCTCGCCGCTCCCGTCCTGCTGCCCCTTTAAGGCTCCTGCCTCTTGCACCCTCTCCTTGTCTTGCCCCCTCCTGCTCACCGAGATGTCCGACTTCCAGTCTTTCTTTGGAGTACTTACATTGACCACACACCCCGCTCCCGCCTCCTCTCCCCCCGCAGACACCAGATTCTTTAGGGAGAGCTGAACCGTATTAAGGCTTGAGTCTGCACTCAACCCTTGCTGCCCTCTGCTGTCTTTGTTCTTTTCCACTGTACTTGGTGTGTTTTCCACCATCTCCATCCTGTTCTCTGCTCCACAATTTTCTGCCTCTTCCTGTGCTCTTTTCTCCTTCAATTTACCAGCTGTGTCCTTCGACTGTTCCACTCCTCCAGCCATTCCACTCACACCTCCTGCTCCTTCTCCCATCTCCTCATCACTCCTCCTTCTGCCTCACACTTACAGCGGGTGGGGCCTTTGTGACACACCCCACAGCTCACCGCCTTGCAGCTCTGAGCGAAGTGCCCAGACTCGTCGCAATTATAACAGTACAAGTCTGGACAGTTTTTTACAAGATGGTCGTGTCCAAGACAATAATAACAAACCTTCACTTGGTTATCATGCAGTACTCAGAAGTACTGCACTCCTTCAATTGTCTCGAATTTGATGCTGTACGGTAATGACCTCACCTCCTCTGGGAACTGCACCTTTACGTAACGGGTTCCATCTGCTACCCGTGTTCCTGGATAGTACCTCCTCTTTATTGCTGAGCAAATTTTAATGTCCCACGACTCCAACTTTTTGATTAGCACTTCGTCCTCAATAAAAACCGGCAAGTTTAAGAATGAGACCATCACCTCTTCCGAATATAGCAGAAATACCTCCAAGAACTTATCGCCAACTTTCAAACTGAGTAAAAGTCTTTCCACCTCCTCTCAGCCACTGACCGTCACCTCGAACTCAACATTCGGCTTTGGTCGGCAGGCAAAGCAGCTTCCCTCGCCACAGTCCTCATGTACCGCTTAGATAATATCCCAAGCTCGTATCTCCTTATCCTCGCACTGAACCACCACCATGTTTTCTTTTCCAAACCTCCTGGGGTCCCGGCCCAAATCTTTGGGCCTTTTTCTTTCCCTTCCAACTACAGTTTCTCCCTTAATTAAATTCATCTTGGGAACACTGTCCTCTGAGGGGCCCGGCACTCCGGACCCCTCAGCAGCCATCTGGCTGTTGTTTATGGGCCAAAAAGGACCTAAAACCAGAGAAAAAACCCACCACCAACTTTTTACAAACTCACTCCAACTCCCTGCAGCAACCAGTAACACCTGCTCACTCCTAGCCCCTCCCACCTAGAGAGTGCTACCCACTGAGCCACAGCTGACAGTCTGTTGGAGGACAGATTGCTGGACTGCTGTGACATCCAGCATGTCCCTTTTGACACTCGTAAACCCAGTGATGATGGCAGCATTCTAAGCTTGTGTGGCAGCAAGCTGAGACTGTATGAGAGCAGTAGGAGTTTGCGTGGCAGCAAGCTGAGCCTGCAGGAGAGCAGTCTCTGCTTCCAATGCAGCTCTGAGAGATTGGGTCGCTTCTGCCTGTGCTGCAATGGAAGCCACGACATCGCCCACCACACACAGCATCATGGCTGGGTCGACAAGGTCTCTCCTGGAGTTGTTCATCATTTCCATCCTGGAAATCATGAGCTCCATGCTCTGTGCAAAGCCCCATCCAATGTTGGAGCCAGACTGCTCCATGCTCCTTGACAGTGACAGGAGGCTCTCTGGCAGGCTTGCCATTGCACCTAGCATTTCCGTGTGCATGCCCATCACCCTTCTGAAGGCTGCCCCATCAATGTCATCATCTGAGTCCTGTGGAGCAGAACTCATGCGCGAACTCGCCCTCCGGGGAGCTGGCCCCCGAGCTACCCTTTCCCCCTGGCCTGGCAGCAACCCATTCGTGCCCAGTGACTCACCACGTGCAGATCCTGCCTCTATACTCTGCTCTAAAGTTCGCGCAGTGTCATTTTCTGAGCTGGTGTCTGTGAGTGTCAAATGCAGTGCCAGTGTCTCTTCTTCTTCTTCTTCTTCATCTCCTCCATCAGTTTGCTGATGATGAGGGATAGGCTGGGCTGGTGGTATTTCTTGATTATCTGAAAGTAGAAAGGCACAAGGGTTGGGTTGTGGTGAGGGGAGGGGGAAATGCAGGATATCCATGCATACACAATCAGCAGCTTGTGAGTGAGAAGAGATTGTGGGATGAGTGTGAAGTGAGGTGTGAGAAGAGGGATTAGGTATGAACATACTGTCATCATCAGCAATGGTTTTAATTTCCCCGCTGGCCACGAACTCTGTCACAGCCCCACCAATGATTTCAAAGATGGATTCCTCGAGGTCCCTCAGGTTCTGAATGTGGCTTGGCCGCCTCCCGTCTGTTGCTGTTCTCTCCTGTTATGTGCCACCTTTGCCTGCAAGAGAAAAGGCAGAGTGTCAGTGATTTTGGTGCAATGTGTTTGGGTGATGTGCCTGACATGGTTGAATAGTGTGTTGTAGGGGGTGGCATGCGTGTAGTCAGCTTGCCTCTGACTGCTCTGAGCGGTTCGAATCGCTCCCACACCCCTGGGTTCTAGACACCGGACTTAGGTACAGGCAGCGATACAGAATTGGAGTAGACATCTGGTTTGGTGCAAGAAAACTGTATTTCATTAAAGGCACAATAAAATTACAACACTGAAAATTACTGGAATAGCTACAGGCATACAAGAGTACACTTAATTAGGAATGGGAAGCACACGGCACATCGAGGGAAAAATCACATAAATAATCCCCCTACCCTTGTCCCACCCCCAATATCTAACTAGATTGCGCTATAAGGGGCCAGGGATTTGTTAGATCCGTGTATTTTTGATGTTGTGTGTCCTTCAATAACTAGACACGAGACTGCAGGAACAATCAACAGGTATTTACTGGATGAGGGTTACTCTAAAACTAAACGTACAGATCCCTACTCAGGGTTTATATACAGGTGTGGTCACTGCCGGTACTACAGTATACAGGAGCTGTAAAAAGTAGTTCTCCCCTTAAAGGTACATACACTACAGGATTATGCTCACCAATAAGGGTTTCTGGACAGGTCGAATCCGGTCGACTAAGCCGGTTGCAGTTTTGGGGTTCACTCTTTGTGTCCTTTGGGGCCTGCCATCGTCACATGGTCCCAGGGCACGGTGGTGGAGTCGTCTGAGTAAAGTACCCTCTTTTCTCCGTTAGAGATAGGGAGTAAAGTCTATGTAGGGTACTTTACCTTGTAGAGTGGAAAACTTCGGGTTTTGTTCTTCTGGTGGTGGTCTGGTCATCGAAGTTTTGTTGCGGTTGGGGTTCGGTTGGCGGTCTTCGGTGTTAGCTCGGTCGTGGTGGCCTAGATCACTACCTGTGCAGTGGTAATGATCTGAAGGTATGGTTTACCCGGCCCTTTGTTACCACGGTGCTCGTGATCGTTCCTCGTGTGAGGCTGCGGTTGCGGCCTAGTCGTCTTCGGTTGAGCCTGCCCCACCATGCCGGTCTGCTTCTTTGAGTTTCGAGTACCACTGGACCTGAGCGTGTGCCTGCTCGTCCCCCAACGCTTCTCCACACTGCCCTTCTCTGCTTGCTCGTCACCTTGCCGTTCGTCTCGCCTCGCTTGCCTGTTTGCTGCACACTTTTGGTTACCAGTGGGCCTACAATTATACTATTTTGGAGGTTGTTATCTGCGCGCCAAATCAGGGTTAGTTCTTTGTCTAATTTTTGGTGGGCTCGTTAAAGTGATTATACTCATTCAGCTTAACTGCTTTTTGGATGGTTGCCCCATTGCTAAATGGTCTTTAATGTCTCGGTGTTTGTTATGCATAATGTGAATCGGTATCTTCCTGGCTCGGTAGCCAGTTTAAACTGTAAGCGATTATTTATGCAAAGGTTTGATGGGTTCAAGATTAAGTCTTTCCTGAGTTGATTTGTTTCAAAAATGAAGAATGTGTATTCTGCATCATCTAGTTGTCTGGCTTCAAAATAACAAGTCTCTCACAGGCCCAGGCATGTCAGGTTGTTCAAAGCCCTTTTGAATTTGGCCTGCCGTTTTTGCAGGGTCCTGCTTTCCAATCTTGCAGGCTTCTGTCACGAGGTCCAGAAGCCATTTTCTTTAGGGTACCCTTATTAATAACTTTGTCCTTCAGGGTCCCTTTATTACTAATTTTGGGGAATGTGGGAATTTTGAGAACCCTACAGTGTGCAAGGTGTGAGATGTGGGTGTGAGTGTTGCAGCAGTGGTAAATGTGCGAGGGTGAAGTGAAGCTATGATTGTGAGGTATGAGTGGTGATAACTAGAGATTGTTGGTAGGTGAGTGATGGGGTTATGGTGCATTGAGCAGTATGTGAGGCTTGTGGTGCAGTAGCATTCGTAACAAAATGAATGAGTTAACGGCACAAATAACATCATATGGGTATGATCTTGTGGCCATTACAGAAACATGGCTGCAGGGTGACCACGACTGGGAATTAAACATACCAGGTTATTTAACAATCAGGAAGGACAGGCAGGAAGGGAGAGGAGGTGGGGTGGCTATGTTAATAAAGGAAGGAATCACTATAATACAGAGAAATGATATTGGGTCAAAGGAGCAGGATAGTGAAAAAGTTTGGGTGGAGATAAGGAATAATAAGGGAAAAAAAACACTAGTGGGTGTAGTCTATAGGCCTCCGAACAGTTGCAACTCTGTTGGACGGAGTATTAATCAGGAAATAGTTGAGGCGTGTAATAAGGGAACAGCTATAATTATGGGGGATTTTAATTATCATATTAACTGGACAAATCAAATTGGGCAGGGCAGCCTTGAGGATGAGTTCATTGAGTGTATTAGGGATGGGTTTCTTGACCAGTATGTAACTGAACCGACCAGGGGGCAAGCAACCTTAGATTTGGTCCTGTGTAATGAGACAGGATTAATTAAAAATGTCCTAGTAAAGGATCCCCTTGGAATAAGTGACCATAACATGGTTGAATTCCATATTCAATTAGAGGGTGAGAAGGTTGGATCTCAAACAAGCGTGCTGAGCTTGAATAAAGGAGACTATGAAGGTATGAGAGCGGAATTGATTAGAGTGGACTGGGAAAATAGATTAAAGGGTAAGACGGTACATGATCAGTGGTGTACATTTAAGGAGTTATTTTACAACTTCCAAAAAATATATATTCCACTGAGGAAAAAAGGGTGTAAAAGAAAAGATAGCCATCCGTGGCTAAGTAAAGTAATTAAGGATAGTATCCGACTAAAAACAAGGGCATATAAGGTAGCCAAATCTAGTGGGAGGATGGAAGATTGGGAAGTCTTTAAAAGACAGCAAAAAATAACTAAAAGATTGATTAAGAAAGGGAAGATAGATTATGAAAGTAAATTAGCAAAAAATATAAAAACAGACAGCAAAAGTTTCTATAGTTATATAAAAAGAAAAAGGGTGGCTAAAGTAAATGTTGGTCCCTTAGAGGATGAGACCGGGAAATTAATGGTGGGAAACATGGAGATGGCAAAAACACTGAACAATTATTTTGTATCAGCCTTTACAGTAGAGGACACTAAGAATATCCCAACACTGGACAAACAGGGGGCTCTAGGGGGGGAGGAACTAAATATGATTAAAATCACGAAGGAAGTGGTACTTGGTAAAATAATGGGACTCAAGGCGGATAAGTCCCCTGGAACTGATGGCTTGCATCCTAGGGTCTTGAGGGAAGTGGCGGTAGGGATTGTGGATGCATTGGTAATAATTTTCCAAAACTCCCTGGACTCAGCAAAGGTCCCGGCAGATTGGAAAACTGCTAATGTAACACCCTTATTTAAAAAGGGCAGTAGGCAGAAGGCTGGAAACTATAGACCTGTTAGCCTAACATCTGTGGTTGGTAAAATGTTAGAGTCCATTATTAAGGAGACAGTAACGGGACATTTGGATAAACATAATTTAATAGGACAAACTCAGCATGGTTTCATGAAGGGGAAGTCATGTTTGACAAATTTGTTTGAGTTTTTTGAGGAAGTAACATACAGGGTGGATAAAGGGGAACCAGTGGACGTAGTGTATTTAGACTTCCAAAAGGCATTTGACAAGGTGCCACACAAAAGATTATTGCTTAAGATAAAAAATCACGGGATTGGGGGTAATATTCTGGCGTGGGTGGAGGATTGGCTCTCTAACAGAAAGCAGAGAGTTGGGACAAATGGTTCGTTCTCAGATTGGCAACCAGTAACTAGTGGTGTTCCGCAGGGGTCAGTGCTGGGTCCCCAACTCTTTACAATCTATATTAACGATTTGGAGGAGGGGACCGAGTGTAACATATCAAAGTTTGCAGATGATACAAAGATGGGACGGAAAGTAGTGAGTGAGGAGGACATAAAAAACCTGCAAAGGGACATAGACAGGCTAGGTAAGTGGGCAGAGATTTGGCAGATGGAATACAATACTGGAAAGTGTGAGGTTATGCACTTTGGCAGGAAAAATCATAGAGCAAGTTATTATCTTAATGGCAAGAAACTGGAAAGTACTGTAGTACAAAGGGATCTGGGGGTCCTGGTGCACGAAACTCAAAAAGTTAGTATGCAGGTGCAGCAAGTGATCAAGAAGGCCAATGGAATGTTGGCTTTTATTGCTAGGGGGTTGGAATATAAAAACAGGGAGGTATTGCTGCAGTTGTACAAGGTATTGGTGAGACCGCACCTGGAATACTGCATACAGTTTTGGTGTCCATACTTAAGAAAAGATATACTTGCTCTTGAGTCAGTACAAAGAAGGTTCACTCGGTTAATCCCAGGGATGAGGGGGTGGTCATATGAGGAGAGGTTGAGTAGATTGGGACTCTACTCATTGGAGTTCAGAAGAATGAGAGGCGATCTTATTGAAACATATAAGATTGTGAAGGGGCTTGATCGGGTGGATGCGGTGAGGATGTTCCCAATGAAGGGTGAAACTAGAACTAGGGGGCATAATCTTAAAATAAGGGGCTGCTCTTTCAAAACTGAGATGAGGAGAAACTTCTTCACTCAGAGGGTGGTAGGTTTGTGGAATTTGCTGCCCCAGAAAGCTGTGGAAGCTACATCATTAAATAAATTTAAAACAGAAATAGATAGTTTCCTAGAGGTAAAGGGAATTAAGGGTTACGGGGAGCGGGCAGGAAATTGGACATGAGTCTAGGTTCGGAATGGTCATGGCCCTGTGGGTAGTGGAGTGGGCCCAGGGGCCGTGTAGCCTGGTTCTGCTCCTACTGTGTTCTAATTCTGTGTTAGATTTCAGGAGATGGTTTTATTCCTGTTCCTGGCTGGGGTGGAGATTGCCTTTACAGAAGGTAAGTACTGTAGAAAATATAGGGACAGAGTGATCTCCTGGAAGAATTTTGATCGCCTAGATGGGTCGGAGAGGAATTTCCCAGATTTTTTTCTCCCAAATTGGCCATGGGGTCTTTTATCTGGTTTTTCGCCTCTCCTGGGAGATCACATGGGTTCGGGTGGATGCAGAGTGATAGAAGATTTGAGGTTAGGATCAGATCAGCCATGATCTTATTGAATGGTGGAGCAGGCTCGAGGGGCCGATTGGCCTACTCCTGCTCCTATTTCTTATGTTCTTATGTTCTTATAGTGGGATATGACATTTGCTGAAGCCTTCACTCACCTTGACCTGCCGTTTGAGGTCATTAAACTTTTTGCGGCACTGGATCCAGGTCCTTGTGACAACACTGTTTAATCTCTTCCCATAACTTTCTGCAAATGACCTTGGATGGCCTCTTGTTTCATATGATGGGAAAAGCTTATAATGGGCTGTCTAGTGTGGCTATCCATTCAAAAGCCTCCTGAGATGCTGAGTGGAGAAATGAGGTGCCTCCCGCAACAGATCTTAGTGGGCAGGTTGATGTGATGTGTTCCATGGTCAGGGACTCCTGGCCACAGTCATACTTTGGGTCGTCCCTCATCTTCCACTTGTGGAGCGAGTGGCCACATCCTTCATGCCCTGTGCGGATTCGGTTAAGCGCTGTCCTCTGTCTTCGAGGGAGGTCGAAGCCAGGGACCTCTGCTGTTGGGTCAGTGATGAGGTGTTGGTTCTTTGTATTGCATTGTCCCACAATTCTGTCCGTCTGGATAGTGGGTTGATACCACCTGCATAAATATTGGCTGCTATTTCCCAGAATGCCCGGTGCAATTTTAAGCACTTTTGTGGTGGGTTGTTCAAGCCTTCTTGACTGGGAAGGTCGATGTTGTTCACAATATTTTCCATCTCACGGAACATGGTGGTGTCGCGGCAAGGCAATGTTGGACAGCACCAGGAGCCACTCAGTTGGAGTGGACTTGAGGGTCACTGGCACCGTCCTCATGGCGGCGTTTAGCTGCATGTCCACGAACTTTGTGTGATGGCTGCAGGACCATGAGGCAGAGCAGTATTCTGCAGCAGAGTAGACTAGGGCCACTGTTATAAGTGTTCTGGCAGTGCTCCCCCATGACGTTCCAGCAAGATTCTGGACCCCAGGTTCATCTCCCTGCGGGTAAAGGACAGCCTGCCTTTGTTGGACCCCGAGGATGAAGGCCTCCAGTGCAGCAATTGAAAATCGTCTAGCTCGTTCTCCAGGTTAATGTGCAATTGTTTCTCCAGAGTGACAATGAAGTGCTTCTGCAACAAAGCACCTCCCTTTAAGTAGTGGAGAGAGCCGAGGCAAAATATTGTTGGCCATTGGACTGCATCCAATATTGGCGCCCCCGCTGAGCACTAAGCCAATCAGCAGCGTGTCTTGTGCCGAGGTCAGCGCTCCAATGATGTTAATGAGCAGGCAGAATGATTAGGCACTTCACAGCTTTCTGGACTCAACACTGAGTTCAACAATTTCAGATCATAACCTCTGCCCCCATTTTTTCGGATGGCATCTGATGATGATTATGCCATTCCCTTTTACACCTCCTCTAGACCCATCTTTTGTTTCTTTACTTCTCCCATTACCATCTCCTTTTGCCTTGCAGCATCATCCGTTTTGTCATTTAATCTCTGTTGCCTTTCACCCTATCACAGACTTCCCCTTTTGTTCATTCCTCCCCACCCCACTTTCCCTGCCTCTGCGCTTGCTTAAGACCTGTTATATCGCTAACCTATTCCAGTTCTGATGGAAGGTCTCCGATCTGAAATATTAACTCTGTTTCTCTCTCTACAGATGCTGCCTGATCAACTGAGTATTTTCAGCATTTTCTGTTTTTATTACAGAAGAAGGCTGATGGGTGTACACACTCAAATGCTTGGAAAGCCTGCCAGAAAGCCTATGCTCAATGTCAAGGAGCATGGAGGAGTCCAGCATCAACTTGGCACATGGCTTTGCGCAGAGCTTGGAGCACGTCGCCTCCATCAGCACACCTGTCGAACCCACCATGATATATAGAAACATAGAAGATAGAAGCAGGAGTAGGCCATTCGGCCCCTCAAGCCTGCTCCACCATTCAATGAGATCATGGCTGATCATTCAAATTCAGCACCCTCTCCCTGCCTTCGCCCCATATCCCTTGTTCCCTTTAGCCTTAAGAAACATATCTAACTCCTTCTTGAATATATTTAATGAATTGGCCTCCACTGCCTTCTGTGGTAGAGAATTCCACAGGCTCACCACTCTCTGGGTAAAGAAATTCCTCCTCATCTCTGTCCTAAATGGCTTACCCCTTATCCTTAGACTGTGACCCCTGGTTCTGGACTCCCCAGCCATTGGGAATATCCTTCCTGCATCTAGTCTGTCTAGTCCTGTTAGAATTTTATAAGTTTCAATGAGATCCCCTCTCATTCTTCTAAACTCCAGCGAGTATAAGCCCAATCAACCCAATCTCTCCTCATAAGTCATTCCTGCCATCCCAGGTATCAGTCTGGTGAATCTTCGCTGCACTCCCTCCATGGCAAGAACATCCTTCCTCAGATAAGGCGATCAAAACTGTACACAATACTCAAGGTGTGGTCTCACCAAGGCCCTGTACAACTGCAGCAAGACATCCTTGTTCCTGTACTCGAACCCTCTCGCTACGAAGGCCAACATACCATTTGCCTTCTTAACCGCCTGCTGCACCTGCATGCTTACCTTCAGCGACTGGTGCACAAGGACACCCAGATCTCATTGCACTTCCCCTTCTCCCAATCTATTGCTGTTCAGATCATAATCTGCCTTCCTGTTTTTGCCACCAAAGTGGATAACCTCGCATTTATCCACATTATACAGCATCTGCCATGCTTCTGCCCAAGCACCCAACCTGTCCATATCATACTGGAGTTTCTCAGAATCCTCCTCACAGCACACACGCCCACCCAGCTTTGTGTCGTCTGCAAACTTGGAGATATTACATCTAGTTCCCTCGTCTAGATCATTAATATATATTGTGAATAGCTGGGGTCCCAGGACTGATCCCTGCAGTACCCCACTAGTCACTGCCTGCCATTCGGAAAAAGAGCCATTTATTCCAACTCTTTGCTTCCTGTCTGCCAACCAATTCTTTATCCAAGTCAGTACCTTGCCCGCAATCCCATGTGCCTTAACTTTACATGCTAATCTCTTATGCGGGACCTTATCAAAAGCCTTCTGAAAGTCCAAATACACGACATCCACTGGTTCTCCCTTATCGATTCTACCAGTTACATCCTCAAAAAATTCCAGTAGATTAGTCAAGCACGATTTACCTTTTGTAAATCCATGTTGACTTTGTCCGATCCTGTCACTGTTTTCCAAGTGCTCTGCTATTACATCTTTTATAATGGACTCTAGCATATTCCCCACTACCGATGTCAGGTTTACCGGTCTATAATTCCCCGTTTTCTCTCTACCACCTTTTTTGAATAGTGAGGTAACATTAGCTACCCTCCAATCCATGGGAACTGTTCCAGAGTCTATCGAATTTTGGAAGATGACCAGCAATGTATCTACTATTTCTAGGGCCACTTCCTTGTACCCTAGGATGTAGATTATCAGGCCCTGGGGATTTATCGGCTGTCAATGCCATCAATTTCCCTAACACCATTTCCCTACAAATACTGATTTCTTTCAGTTCCTCCTTCTCATTAGACCCTATGTTCCCCGACATCTCTGGGAGGTTATTTGTGTCCTCCTTTGTGAAGACAGAACCAAAGTATGTATTTAATTGGTCTGCCATTTCTTTGTTCCCCATTATAAATTCCCCTGATTCTGACTGCAAGGGACCTATGCTTGACTTCACCAATCTTTTTCTCTTCACATATCTATAAAAGCTTTTACAGTCAGTTTTTATGTTCCCTGAAAGCTTACTCTCATACTCTATTTTCCCCCTCTTAATTAATCCCTTTGTCCTCCTTTGCCGAAACCTAAACTGTTCCCAATCCTCAGGTTTACTGCTTTTTCTGGCCAATTTTTATGTCCTCTCCTTGGATCTTATGCTATCCCTAATTTCCCTTGTTAGCCATGGTTGAGTCACCTTTTTTGTTTTATTTTTATGCCAAACAGGGATGAACAAATTCTGTAGTTCATCCATGCGATCTTTGAATGTTTGCCATTGCCTATCCACCGTCAACCCTTTGAGTAACATTCCCCAATCAATCCTACCCAACTCGTAACTCATACCATCATAGTTTCCTTTTTTTAAATTCAGGACCCTAGTCTCTGAGTCAACTACTTCACTCTCCATCTTAATGAAGAATTCTATCATATTATGATCACTCCAACCCAAGGGGCCTCGCACAACAAGATTGCTAATTAATCCTTTCTCATTACGTAATACCCAGTCTAAGATAGCCTGATCTCTAGTTGGTTCCTCGACATATTGGTCCAGGAAACCATCCCGTATATACTCCAGGAATTCCTCCTCCACAGTATTGTTACTAATTTGGTTAGCCCAATCTATATGTAGATTAAAGTCACCCATGATAACTGCTGTGCCCTTATTGCATGCGTCTCTAATTTCTATTTTAATGCCATCCCCAACCTTCGCATTACTGTTTGGTGGTCTGTATACCACTTCCACTAACGTTTTCTGCCCCTTGGTATTTCTCAGTTCTACCCGTACAGATTCCACATCATCAGAGCTAATATCCTTCCTTTCAATTGTGTTAATCCCCTCTTTAACCAGCAATGCTACCCCACCTCCTTTTCCTTTTTGCCTATCTTTCCTGAATATTGAATACCCCTGGATGTTGAGTTCCCAGCCTTGGTCACCCTGGAGCCATGTTTCCGTAATCCCAATCATATCATATCCGTTTACCTCTATTTGCGCAGCTAATTCATCCACCTTATTACGAATGCTCCTCGCATTAAGACACAAGACCTTCAGGCTTGTTTTTTTAACACTCTTAGACCTTTTAGAATTATTATTTACTGTGGCCATGTTTGATTTAAACCCTTGATTTCTCTGACTGCCACCTTTGTTTTTCTCCTTCCTGTCTTTTGCTTCTATTCTTGTTTCCCTTTCCTCTGTCTCCAGTGTCTGATGGTCAATGTCACAGCTGCCATTGCAGCACAAGCAGCTTCCATCAAAGGTCTGAGTGCTGCAATGGAAGCTCAGACTGCTGTATGGATACTACTGTTCAAAGGGGCTTCCAGGGCCTCACAGCTGTCCATCAATCTGTTTTCCAACAGATCAGTAGGATTGCTGAGACCCCGCCCCGGAGAGTGGCAGTGGCTCCATGGAGCACAAACCTGCTGTCCTTTCTCAGGATGATGGAATTCTCTGCCACAGAGGGCGGTGGAGGCCAGTTCATTAAATATATTCAAGAAAGAGTTGGATATGTTTCTTGAGGCTGAAGGGATCAAGGGATATGGGGAGAAGGCAGGGACAGGGTACTGAATTTGGATGATCAGCCATGATCTCATTGAATGGCGGAGCAGGGCCGAATGGCCTACTCCTGCTCCTATCTTCTATGTTTCTATGTTTCTATGTTTCTATGTGCTCCCATCCCTGCCACTCCGTCAGTGCTCTAGCTGTTGCCTGTCAGCCAGCCAGCCCAGACTACTGCGGCACAGGCAGAGGTGGTGCAGTCTGAAGCCGAGCCTTCTAGGTCCAGAGCTCCTCAAGGTCGCCCTGCAGGGATATCTGCAGTCTCTCCCCTTAAAGTCAGCAGCCTTCCAGCAGCCATGCTGCAGCCACTGGGGTAGCACTTCGTAGGAGCACTAGAATAGGCAAAGGTACACACAGGACAGTCACTAAGGGAATGCACAAGGATGGTTAGTTGATTTTTTGATGTAATATTGGATTTGAATGTTTGCTTTGTCCTAGCTTTTATTTCAGCATTGTGGCCAAGAGGACGCTGTGATGGTCAGCAACAGAGGAAAGGTAAGGTGTGGGGCGAATGTCGAATGGGAAATTAGGGTTATGTTCACTCGTACTGCTGGCAGATGATTTGAACCCAGGTCTTCCGGCCAGAAAGGAGCTGTCTGGGTTGCTGCCTTCCTTCTGCTTCCTCCTCCTTCACTTTCATTTGTCCTCTTCCTCAGCTGGTGGTCATATCCCTGGTGGCAAAGGCTGTGCCCTCATGATGGCCAGGCTGTAGACGATACAGCAGACCACCAGCACGAATTGGGACATACGCTACAGTGAGTACTGTGGGGCTCCTCCAGAGCAGGGGAACAGTTTCTTCAGCACCCCAATGGTCTGCTCTATGGTATTTCATGTGGCAGCATGGCTCTCGTTGTACACATGCTGCCTACGTGTGGTTAGTTTGCAGAGTGGAGCCATGAGCCAGGTGGTCAAGGGAAAACCCTTGTCACTCAGTAGCCACCCTCTGGTTTGTCTTGGTGGCTCAACAACTGAGGGAACAGTGGACTGGCACAAAATAAAAACATCTGGACTGCTGCCAGGATACTGGTCGTTCAACATCATGATGTGCTGAGCATGGTCGCACACCAACTGCACATTCAGCAAGTGGTAAACTATGCAGTTGCGGTACATCTCAGCATTTAGATCCTTCTTGTTCTTCTTCTTCTTAGGCAGTCCCTTGGAACCGAGGATGACTTGCTTCCACACTAAAAATTAGTTCTCAGGTGACTGATGAGTCCAATGCAGGACCTACAGTCTCTGTCACAGGTGGGGCAGATGATGGTTGAAGGGGCAGGTGGGTGGGGTGCTTGGGTTGACGTGCGCTCTTTCCACTGTTTGCGCTTGGCTTCTGCTTGCTCTCGGCGAAGAGACTCAAGGTGTTCGACGCCTTCCCAGATGCTTCTCCTCCACTTTGTGCGGTCTTGGGCCAGGGATTCCCAGGTGTCGGTTGGATGTTGCACTTTTTCAAGGAGGCTTTGAGGGTGTCCTTGAAGCATTTCCTCTGCCCACCTGGGGCTCTCTTGCCGTGTCGGAGCTCCGAGTAGAGTGCTTGTTTTGGGAGTCTCGTATCAGGCATGCGGACGATGTGGCCCGTCCATCGGAGCTGATCAAAGCTTTGATGCTGGGGATGTTGGCCTGAGCGAGAACACTGACGTTGATGCACCTATCCTGCCAATGGATTTGCAGGATCTTGCGGAGGCTTCATTGGTGGTACCTCTCCAGTGCTTTGAAGTGCCTGCTGTACATGGTCCATGTCTCTGGAGCATACAGGAGGGCGGGTATCACTACTGCTCTATAGACCATGAGCTTGGTGCTGGGTTTGAGGTCTTGGTCTTCAAACACTCTCTTCCTCAGGCGACCGAAGGCTGCACTGGCACAATGAAGGCGGTGTTGGACTTCATCATCGACGTCTGCCCTTGTTGACAGTAGGCTCCTGAGGTATGGAAAGTGGTCCACGTTGTCCAAGGCCTCATCATGGATTTTGATAATCGGGGGGCAGTACTGTGTGGCGGGGGCAGGTTGGTAGAGGACCTTTGTCTTACGGATGTTTAGTGTAAGGCCCATGCTCTCGTACGCTTTGGTGAAGGTGTTGATGATGGTTTGGGGTTCGACCTCAGAGCGTGCGCAGATGCAAGCATCGTCTGCATACTGTAATTTGATGACAGAGGATGGGATGGCCTTAGATCTGGACTGGAGATGACGGAGGTTGAACAGTTTTCCGTTTTTTCTGTAGATTAGCTCCACTCCAGTGGGGAACTTACTGAGGGTGACATGGAGCAGTGCAGCCAGGAAGATCGAGAAGAAGCTTTTAGATACAGTGCCCGCAAAGCCACGTGTGTGCAGTTGATGGCGCCCTGCAACTGGAGAAGTCCGCTATCCTGGCAAAGCCATGGGCATGCTCCGCCTGCTTCTCTCTGGTCAGCCTTCTTCTATAATGAATTCCCCTCTCCTGGCATTAAGAGCTTCTGTCACCTCTCTTATGCAGCAGTGGATGGCGAACCGTGAGATGTTATAGATGTCGTCTGATCCAGCTTGGAATGATCCCGACGCAAAGAAATTCACAGTCACCTTCACAACCTCTAGCAGCGCTGTCCTTGCCCTGGTGCGAGGCTGCAGGTCTGGTTGGAAGAGGTGGCAGAGTTCCGTGAGCACCTCCTTTGTAAAGCGCAGATGCCTCACACACTGCTCCTGGCTCAAGTTCAGGAAGACCATAGGTGGGTAAGGCCTCCTGCTGAGAGCTCTTCTGCCCCTCCCCCTCCTCCTCCCTCTGCAAGCAGCTTGTCTTCTTCTTTTCTGCCTCTGCTCCATTTCCCGGTCATGCTGCAGGCCAAAGGGGATGACAACTTGACTGCACATGACTTGGAGCAAGTTGTCTGACCAGAACCCTTGAAGTCAGAAGCAAGTTCTTCTCCACTTGCAGCACCACTTCCTGTCATATCACCAACTTTAAATAACTCTAGAAAGCTCCAAACACTTCCACAAAGTTACACAGAGCCAGTAGAAATCAAAAAGCAAATTACCTGAAAGTTGTTCATGATCCCTTTAACTAGCACTGGTGGGGGGTGTCCTTCCTGCTGCTGAACGCCTGTTCAGCTCTGCAAGGTCAACACAGTGAGTTCGTTCCACCGATGATGACAAAATGGCAGCGCTGGCGTCAAATCAGCGTTGCACACTGACTGACGTCACAATCTGCCTACTTACCATACTTCCAGCGCCTGCTCCTAATGGCAGCCCTACCGCCCTCAACAAGATAGCAACCAGCACGGCCCACACCAGGAGTATGCATACACTGCTCAGACACCATTTTGGACCCAATTCAGCACCCACAGCGCCCAAATAACCGGCGCTACGGAACCGAATTTCTGTCTTTTATAGTCAGTCAGTGGAAAATGATACTTAGAAATCTGCAAACAACCTAGAATTACATTAAAATATCTGACACAAATATATACAATATTCAAAAATAACAATAATATCCAATCAGGTCAAATATCTGTCGGTTTGATTTCCTCTGTGTGCTACTTTTAGCACACTGGTCAACACATTTAGATAAATTCCTGTCTGTGCTATTAAGCAGTCACTAACACATTCAATTTGAATGGGTTAACACCGGCATTAGCGCACAAAGGCAATTAAACAGACTGAACTTGAAGGGGAATTCTTTTAACCCTCAAAACTTTTTATCTCCATCTTTGTATTTTGAAAGTTATTTTGTTCCCCCTTGTAGGTTCGTTACGACCTGTGCTACAGTACATATCAGTCCTGATCTGACTGGTTGGGCAGTTGGTCTGCCTGAAGGGCTTTGGCAATTTTACTTTGCAATCAGACCTCATTGTTTCATATAGCATCCAGCTACCTCTGCCTGAACCAGATTTCTCTCTTACTCACTGTCTCCCACCACATAAAGCACAAGGATAGCCTAGATTGATATTGGAGGGTGCACCAAAATATTTCACCTAAAGTTACCTCAAGGCCATCACCAAAGCTAATTCATTGGTTGGCCTTAGGCAATAAAGAAGTACACTTGAATAAACATAATGAAGTGAAATAAATTTAAGTAGAATAGGTTCAATTCCCTCTACATAGTAATGTAAGCTTTGCTATGAAGCATATATCTAGTTTTATTAGTGACTAATTGGATTAATAGGGTATGAAGTCATTAGTGGTTCTCTTCTCCATTTTCAGTTTCATAAATGTAATATTGTCATTATATTTTATAATAACGACATTGAAACCAGATAGTTTCTACAAATTATCATTGATATAATTATATTTATTTATTTAATAAACTGGAGTAGCTGTAAATATAAATAACAAATATTATTCTGTAAATCAAGCAAGTTATGAATGTCTTTAGAATCCTGAGATTGAATTTGATCCTTGCATTCACTGTGAACTATTTGTTATTCCTTTATTGCAGCAAGAGTCTGTGGGCTGGATTTTCTCAATGAAGACGAGTTGGAGGCGGGACTGCTACTTGTCAGGTCAAGGTCCCACCTCCATCATCATCTGACCAACCAGAGGGATTTTCTTCTGATTGACCTTGTTAAGCCCGCCCTGCGGGATCAGCAGGCCAATTGGGGGGAGGTCACTGACAGAGCACTGTAGGTTACTTCAAGTGCACATCCAAGCACTTTTTAAATGTGGTGAGGGTTTCTGCCTCTACCACTCTTTCAGGCAGTGAGTTCCAGA
Source organism: Somniosus microcephalus (assembly GCF_052327205.1). Classification (NCBI taxonomy): domain Eukaryota; kingdom Metazoa; phylum Chordata; class Chondrichthyes; order Squaliformes; family Somniosidae; genus Somniosus; species Somniosus microcephalus. The sequence continues at coordinate 139,802,314 of NC_140993.1, forward strand.
CCCCCACCACCCTCTGGGTGAAGAAATTTCCCCTCAAATCCCCTCTAAACCGCCTACCAATTACTTTAAATCTATGCCCCCTGGTTGATGGCCCCTCTGCTAAGGGAAATAGGTCCTTCCGATCCACTCTATCTAGGCCCCTCATAATTTTATACACCCCAATAAGGTCTCCCCTCAGCCTCATCCGTTCCAAAGAAAACAACCCCAGCCTATCCAATCTTTCCTCATAGCTAAAATTCTCCAGTCCTGGCAACATCCTCATAAATCTCCTCTGTACCCTCTCTAGTGCAATCACATCTTTCCTGTAATGTGGTGACCAGAACTGCACGCAGTACTCTAGCTGTGGCCTAACTAGTGTTTTATACAGTTCAAGCATAACCTCTCTGCTCTTGTATTCTAAGCCTCGGTTAATAAAAGCAATTATTCCATATGCCTTCTTAACCACCTTATATACTTGGCCTGCTACATTCAGGGATCTGTGGACCTGCACTCCAAGGTCCCTTTGCTCCTCCACACTTCTCTGTATCCTACCATTTAATGTGTATTCCCTTGCCTTGTTAGCCCTCCCCAAATGCATTATCTCTCACTTCTCCGGATTGAATTCCATTTGCCACTGTTCTGCCCACCTGACCAGCTCATTGATATCTTCCTGCAGTCTACAGCTTTCTTCTTCATTATCAACCACACAGCCGATTTTAGTATCATATGTAAACTTCTTAAACATACCCCCTACATTCAAGTCTAAATCATTGATATATGGAACAAAAAGCAAGGGATCTAGTACTGAGCCCTGTGGAACCCCACTGGAAACAGCTTTCCAGTCACAAAAACACCCATCACCATTACCCTCTGCTTCCTGCCTCTGAGCCAATTTTGGCTCCAACTTGCCACTTTGCCCTGGATCCCATGGGCTTTTACTTTTGTGACCAGTCTGCCATGTGGGACCTTATCAAAAGCCTTGCTAAAATCCATATACACTACATCAAACGCACTACCCTCATCGACCCTCCTTGTTACCTCCTCAAAAAATTCAATCAAGTTAGTCAGACATGACCTTCCCTTAACAAATCCAGGCTGACTGTCCCTGATTAATCCATGTCTTTCTAAATGAAGATTTATCCTGTCCCTCAGAACTTTTTCCCATGCTTAGTTAAGTAATAGGCTAATGAAGTTGACAATTGAACTGATAGGGAGCGATTTTCTCAGCCCCGAGGAGGCGGGTTTGGAGGCAGGAAAGGTGGGAAAATCGCAAAAAAATGAGAGCGGGTTCGGAACCCACCTCCAACTCGCCTCCGCGCGATTTTGCCGGTGCCGGTTTTCCAGGGTGGAAACGGTCCTGCCTCCAGCTGGCCAGAGAGCTTGTTAAGAGGTCATTAAGGGCCTCTCTAATCCTATTTATTTTTCGTTATTTTTCAAAATTTTCAGCGTGTTCCACGACCCTCCTAAACCACGCTAGCTAAACCTGGCGGGTTGACAAGTGGGTTGCCTCCTCACAGCTGCAGCTCCACCATTAAAACTGAGTTTTCATCAGGGATTAGTTGCAGGTGGCAGAACTTTGCTTTAAAAGGTCTTTCAGCACTTTTAGCAGGCCTTCCGAAGTCAGCGGCGCTGCAGCTTGTGTCTATCAACTGTGGGACCTCCTTGGAAGACCCGCTCCCCGCTCCCCGCTTGCAATGAGTGCTTCCCCAACCGAGGCATCTGCCAGCAGCATGGGAACCATTCATTTTCTTTCACCATGGACCTCAGATTCGGAGAGGAGCATCTACGGCAGCAGCAGAACCAGGCAGCTCAGTAGCAACAGCAGCAGGAGCCCCAACCTCCTGTTCACCAACCTGATGCTGCACAGGGCAGAAGGCGCCAGCGCATCAAGGCACCTCGCCACCGGAGATGCCCCCGACAGAGGGTTTACAGACAGAGGATGAGCTACCTGAACATGAGTGAGCAGCAGTGCTGAAGGAGGCTGAGACTTTCGCGAAAGGTTGTCCGAGAGATCTGCGGACTGCTGCAGCAAGACCTGGTGCCCAGAAGAGCACGTGGACACCCCTTACCAGTAGCTGTCAAATTCACCACCACACTCAACTTCTTTGCCTCAGGCTCCTTCCAGGAATCATCAGCAGACATCAGTGGCATCTCCCACTTGGCTGCCCACAGTTGCATCACGCAGGTTACCAATGCCCTTTTCACAAAGGCACACAATTACATCCAGTTCTCAAGGGATCAAGCAAGTATAACCGCGCGTTCAGTTGGCTTTGCAAATATGGCAAGCATGCCAATGGTGCAGGGCGTCATAGACTGCACACAGGTGGCCCTTAGGACACCCCATCACAATCCAGCTATCTTTGTCAACCGAAAGGGCTTCCACTCCCTCAACGTACAGCTGGTGTGTAACCACAAGAATGAGTTTTTGCATGTTTGCGCCAAGTTCTGTGGTAGTTGCCATGACTCTCTCATCCTGCGGCACTCTAGTGTTCCTCCGCTTTTCAAACCACCAAACCAACTTAACAGATGGCTCCTTGGTGACAAAGGCTACCCCCGGAAGAAATGGCTAATGATGCCAATCAGGAGGTCAGCTAACGAGGCTGAAGAGGGCCACACTTCAAACAGGTCCATCATCGAGCAAACCATTGGGTTGTTGAAGATGCGTTTCCGATGCCTTAACCGATCAGGTGGAGCCCTGCAGTATACACCATACAGGGTCACCAGAATGGTCATGGTCTGCTGTCCACTGCACATCGCACAGCGTCGTGGCTTGCAGCTTCCTGATGAGCAAGTAGCTCAGTTCCAGGCCTCCTCAGATGAGGATGAGGAGGAGGAGGAGGAAGAGCAGGAGGAGGAGCAGGAGGAGGAGGAGGAGCAGGAGGAGGACAGTGTGCCGGTCTATCGACCAGCAGCAGCGGCAGCACGCGAGCACATGGCTGCCCGTGATGCAAGGGATTACCTTTATCCTGGTCAGATTTGCATAGGTTGCCCATGTTGGCACATGTCCTTGGCTCCATCTTAAGACATCATAGACAATGGACATGACTCTCTGGCCTCCTTTCAGCCTGGCCACCAACCTGACAACGCATGTGTGGCGGAGCCCGCAATGTGGAGCTGACAGATGCCATAACGCCAACATTTTGGCATCAAATCATTTTAATGCTTTCCAACAGGGATGGCATTTCATCAATACACATAAACATTCACCTAATCTGCACACAGATCTGGAGGTTATATCTCTTACCAGCTGAACCCACACAGCCTTGGTTTCTTTGGGAGGCCTCTTCCTCCCAGATGAGTGGAAGAGCACCTCCCTGTTAGCTGTCACCCCCTCAACCAACATTTGCAGAGCTTCATCCGAGAACCTCGGGAAGGCCCTTGCCTTGGAATTGGACATAGTAGTTTCTCAAAATGTGTTGCAGCATTGGCAGAAATCCAGTGGAATGACCCAAGGCAGCAAGCAGCCCTTAAATGAGGTTGCATAAGTGATGTCAGCAGAGGCGAGTTTCAGTCCCAAAACACTAATTGACCAAGGGCAACCCACAGCTCTGAAATCAAGTGGCCAATCAGGGGAAAATCGCAATTTTTTCAAACCTATCAGTGGAGGCGGGTTTGGAACCCATCCAAACCGAAACCCTCCTCCAACCCGCCTCCAGTGGAAAAATCGCCCCCATAGGACCTGAAAGTATAATGACTCGTTCTAGTTTCTTGATTTGCTGGCAATGGATTAGCAGTAAATAAACTCGTCATCATACAATATATTGCCATTTCCTTCAGTGAAATCTTCACATAAAAACCTACCTGGAAGATTATAAGGACTTTTGTCTGGCTTATTCAATGCCAGAATACTTCTTGATGCATGGAAGCCTGTTGTATTACTGAGCAAAATTTCAACCTAGGGTGAATGAACTGGCCAAGTATGTGGTCCAATTTGGCCTGAATCAAGCATTGATTTTTGATCCCTAGAGCCAAAATCAAACTGAAGCTATGCTCTTGATTATCTTTAATGTATATTTCTGCTGAAAATCAGGTTTTGGAACATTGCCGATATAAGCTATATCATTTGTATGCATGGCAGCAGTATTAATAGTTGGAGTAAGGCATTTGATTGGCTATTGTAAAGCTAATTTGTAGATTCATTTTTACAATATATAAATATTTTGACCCTTTTTTCTTAACCTAATGTGATGACATGGTCTCCATCTCATGTTAGCTAACTACTGGGGAGTATAGTTAATGCTGAGGAAGACTGCAACAAAATACAAGAAGACGTTAACAAACTTGCAGAATAAATGTGAAAATAAGAAATGAAATTCAATATATATATAAGTGTGAGGTGGCGCATTTTGGTAGGAGGAATAAGGAGGCCACAAACTCCTATGAAAATAAGAGTCTAAATAGGGTATAGAGGAGCAAAGGGATCTAGGGGTACAGATTCACAAATTATTAAAAGTAGCAACACTGGTTAACAAGGCCATAAAAATGCAAACAAAGCACTGGGGTTAATTTCTAGAGGAATAGAATTGTAGAGCAGGGAAGTTATGTTAAACTTGTATAGAACCTTGGTTCGACCACATTTGGAGTATTGTGAACAGTTCTGGTCTCCATATTACAAAAATGATATAGAGGCACTGGAGAAGGTGCAAAAAAGATTTACAAAGATGATACCAAAACTGAGAGGTCATAGCTATCAGGAAAAACTGTACAAGAAAAGAGAAGGCTGAGTGGTGACCTAATAGAGGCCATTCAAATTATGAAAGGATTTGATAGGGTAGATGTAGAGAAGATGTTTGCCAATTTGGCTTCAGAACAAATTGCTGAACTTATGACAATTTCAATCTTATGATCTGGGTAAAGAAGTTTCTCCTGAATTCCTTTATCGGATTTATTAGTGACTATCTTATATTTATGACCCCTACTTTTGGACTACCCCCACAGAGTCCTTAGAGAATGAGACTGGGGAATTAATCATGGGGAACGGGGCTCGGAACAAATATTTTGTATCTGTCTTCACTGTAGAAGACACTAACAACATTCCAATAATGGATAATCAAGTGGCCACAGGGAGGGGGGAACTAAAGACAATCACTATCACTAAGGAAAAAGTACTTGGTAAAATAATGGTACTAAAAGACGACAAGTCCCCTGGACCAGATGGCCTGCATCCCAGGGTCTTAAAAGAAGTGGCAGCAGAGATAGTGGATGCATTGGTATGCCAAAATTCCCTGGATTCTGAAGAGGTCCCAGCGGATTAGAAAACTGCATATGTAACACCCCTATTTAAGAAAGGAGGGAGACAGAAAGCGGGAAACTATAGACTAGTTAGCCTAACATGTCATTGGGAAAATGCTGGAGTCCTTCATTAAGGAAGCAGTAGCAGGGCATTTGGAAAATCATAATGTAGTCAAGCAGAGTCAGCATGGTTTTATGAAAGGGAAATCATGTTTAACAAATTTGCTGGAGTTCTTTGAGGATATAACGAGTAGGGTGGACAAAGGTGAGCCAGTGGATGTGGTGTATTTGGATTTCCAGAAGGCATTCGATGAGGTGCCACATAAAAGGTTACTGCATAAGATAAGAGCTCACGGAGTTGGGGGTAATATATTAGCATGGATAGAGAATTGGCTAACTAACAGAAAGCAGAGAGTCGGGATAAATGGGTCATTTTCCGGTTGGCAAACGGTAACTAGTGGGGTGCCACAGGGATTGGTGCTGGGGCCTCAACTATTTACAATCTACATTAATGACTTGGATGAAGGGACTGAGTGTAATGTAACCAAGTTTGCGGATGATTCAAGGATGGATGGTAAAGCAAGTTGTGCAGAGGTCTCAAAGAATCTGCAAAGGGATAAAGACAGGCTAAGTGAGTGGGCAAACATTTGGCAGATGGAGTATAATGTGGGAAAGTGCGAGGTTAGCCACTTTGGCAGGAAAAATAAAAAAGCAAATTATTATTTAAATAGAGAGAGATTACAAAATGTTACAGTTCAGAGGGACCTGGGGGTCCTTGTGCATGAAACACAAAAAGTTAGCATGCAGGTACAGCAAGTAATCAAAAAGGCAAATGTAATGTTGGCCTTTATTGCAAGGGGGTTGGAGTATAAAAGCAGTGAAGTCCTGCTACAACTGTACAGGGTATTGGTGAGACCACACCTTGATTTGGTCTCCTTATTTAAGGAAGGATATACTTGCATTGGAGGCAGTTCAGAGACGATTCACTAGGTTAATTCCAGGGATGAGGGGGTTGACTTATGAAGAAAGGTTGAGCAGGTTGGGCCTATACTCATTGGAATTTAGAAGAATGAGAGGTGATCTTATTGAAACATATGATACTGAGGGGGCTCAACAAGGTAGATGCAGAGAGGATGTTGCCCCTCGTGGGGAAATCTAGAACTCGGGGGCATAGTTTCAGAATAAAGGGTCACCCTTTTAGAACTGAGATGAGGAGGAATTTCTTCTCTGAGAGTCGTAAATCTGTGGAATTCTCTGCCCCAGAGAGCCATAGAGGCTGGGTCATTAAATACATTTAAGGTGGAGATAGACAGATTTTTACAAGATAAGGGAGTGAAGGGTTATGGGGAGCAAGCAGGGAAGTGGCTTTGAGCCCAAGATCAGCCATGATCTTATTGAATGGCAGAGCAGGCTCGAGGGGCCAAGTGGCCTATTCCTGCTCCTATTTCTTATGTTCTTATGTTTCCATTTGTGGGGGGAGTCCAAAAGTAGGGGTCATAAATATAAGATAGTCACTAATAAATCCAATAAGGAATTCAGGAGAAACTTCTTTACCCAGATCATAAGATTGAAATTGTCGTAAGTTCAGCAATTTGTTCTGAAGCCAAATTGGCAAACATGTAGAAGATTGCTGTGACTGTGATGTAGGTTATTACTTGCTATAGATTTCACGAGTTGAAATTGTGCTGTGTAATATTAGTAACAAACATTAATATGTTCCCATGAAATTCCTTTGTCACTATTTAAATGAAGGCATAACTGGCTTATTTTAAATAAGTTAACACCTTTGTTAAAATAGCAGAAAAATTTCATGCAAACACGTCGACTCGTTGACTACTAATACTGCAGTTAAATTTCAATGATCATGAGTCTTGACACAATTGGGAGACAAATCTGTAGGTATTGTGGTCTGACTTTATTCCCTTCTTATGGATATGTGCATTTGCTGCTTTTTACTTTAAAGAGACAACAGCAATTGACAGGAATACTTGAAGCAGAGAAGCCAAGTGATCAAGATTAAACAGCATTTGACCAAGTGTGGCATCAAGGAGCCCGAGTAAAATTGAAGTCAATGAGAATCGGGGGGAAACGCTCTGTTGTGTCCGTGTATAATAAGACACAGACTGCAGGAGAACGGTACAACAGGTGTTTACTCAACGTGGCTCACACTGGAACTGATCTGTACAGATGACTACTCAGTGCTATATACAGATGTGGTCACTGCCGGTACTACAGTATACATGAGCTGTAAAAGATAGTTCCCCCCTTAAAGGTATATACATTACAATTCCTCCCCTTTTAGATTAACAGTATCATAACACTCATTTAACAATTAAATATCAAACTAATTACAATTAACACTTTTAACATGCAACATTAGCTGAAAATAGTCTATTTATATATTCAGTCTTTGGGGAGGCTTCCTGATCCTTTCTGGATAGCGCCTTTCCCGAGTGTCTTGCTCTTGGTGCGGAGGCGATTCTGGCCCCCTGTCGTCTGTTGGTTCATCAGCTTCCGATGCCACTGTTTCTGGGGTAGATGTGACTTGTACGTCGGGTTCATCACCAGGTACGTATGGGCGAGGCATGGGGTTGACTTGTTCCTGTGACTCTAGGATCTGGTCAGCATGGCGTCTCACGATGCTCTCCCCAACGTCCACTGTGTACATTAGGGGGCCCTGCCGTGTGCATATCGTTCCTGGCTGCCATTTTTCTGTTCGGTAGTCGCGGGCCAAGACTGGTTGCCCTACATTGAAGCTCCTTGTTGGCTTCTCATGGATGTGCTGGAATTGCTTACTCTCAACATCTCTTCGTACGTTTGGTCTGAGCAAATCCAGGCGAGATCTTAACCTTCGGTTAAAGCACATCATGGCTGGGGCCTGGTTGGTGACTGCATGTGTCGCATTCTGGTAGGCGAACAGGAAATTGTCCACCTTGTGCTGCAGCGAAATGTTGTCATTGTACATAGCCTTTATTGCCTTCTTAAAGGTTTGTACGAACCTCTCAGCCAATCCATTTGTGGCTGGATGATACGGGGCGGATGTGTAATGCCTTACCCCATTCTTTTTCAAGAACCTCCGGAACTCTTCGGACACAAACTGTGGTCCGTTGTTGGAGCAAATCTGTTCTGGCAAGCCATTCCTGGCAAAAATGGTCCGTAGGACTGCAATAGTTTTCTCCGTGGTGGTGGAGGACATTTTGATGACCTCAGGCCATTTCGAGTACGCATCCACGGCTATTAAAAACATTGAGTCCATGAATGGACCAGCACAATCAATATGCAGCCATTGCCATGGAGATGAGGGCCACTCCCATGGGTGTAGAGGGGCCTGTGTTGGTGCATTTTGGACTTTCTGGCATCCTGAGCAACTCTTGGTCAGGTCCTCGATTTGTTTAACGATTCCCGGCCACCACACATAAACCCTTTCATTTTTACCCCTCCCAGATGACCCTCATGAAGCTCATTGAGCACTCTATCCCTTAACTTGGGTGGAATTACCACTCGGGATCCACACATCAAAGTCCCCCGGCACACTGACAGCTGTTCTCTCCTTGTCGAGAATGCTGGCAGCAGTGAGTCGCCATGTGCTGGCCAGCCCTTCACCGTCAAATCATATACCCGAGACAGTGTCGGGTAATTTCGGGTTTCCTTTTCGATACAAGCGTTAGTTACCGGTAGGTATTCAACTATAGTCGAATGGAATATTTCGACAGGGTCCACTGCTGGTGCTTCCTCCGCAGTAGGCAATGGCAGGCGTGATAGCCCATCAGCATTTCCATGCTGTTTCGTGCCCTTATATTCAATCTCATAGTGGTGCGCCCCTAGAAAAAGTGAACATCTTTGTAGTCGTTGCGCAGTCATCACCGGAACGCCCTTCTTCGGATTAAAAATGGAGACAAGAGGCTGGTGATCAATCAGCAAGGTGAATTTCTGCCCGTGCAGATAGTGATTGAACTTTTTCACTCCCCACGCTAGGCTGAGGGCCTCCCTGTCAATTTGGGTGTAGTTATGCTCGGCTGAGGTTAGTGATCGTGACGCAAAGGCTATTGGCCTTTCTGAGCCGTCCGAGAATTTGTGTGACAGCACCGCTCCAATGCCGTAGGGTGACGCATCACATGCCAACCGAATTGGTAATGCTGGGTTGTAATGGGCCAATACCTCTTTCGATGTGATTAGTGTTTTGCTCTTCTGGAAAGCTCGTCTACATTCGTCACTCCACTTCCATGGCACTCCAGTTTGCAGTAGGGTGTTCAGTGGGTGTAGTATTGTAGACAAATTTGGCAAGAACTTATGGTAGTAGTTTACCAACCCGAGGAACGACCTCAGTTGTGACACATTTTCTGGTGCTGGAGCCTTGACTACTGCCTCAATCTTCTCTGGGGACTTATGTAACCCCTCTTTATCGATAACGTGGCCACAATACGAGATCTGTTTACTAAAAAACTCGCATTTGGGGCGGTTAGCTCGGAGCCCATATTCCTTCAATCTAGTGAGCACCTGCTCCAGGTTGGCAAGGTGATCACTGTCATTTTCACCCGTGACCAGGATGTCATCCAAATAACACTGGGTCCCTGGGATCCCTTGCAGGACTTGTTCCATTGCCCTCTGCCAAATAGCCGGAGCTGATGCTACCCCAAATACCAGCCGGTTGTATTGGTAGAGACCTTTATGGGGTATTGTGAGGTAAATTTTTTATGCTTCTTCTACCTCCATTTGCAGATACACCTGGGCCAGATCAATCTTAGTGAAGCATTTCCCTCCAGATAGCGAGGCAAAATTATCTTCAATCCGCAGAAGTGGATATTGTACGGTGTGAAGGACCGGGTTCACTGTTACCTTAAAGTCCCCACAGATGCAAACCTTCCTTGGTTCCCCAGGCGTGCTGCTCAACGACTTTTTCATCACAGGGACGATGGGTGTAGCCCACTCGCTCCAGTCTACCTTGGACAGTACACTTTAACATTCCAGGCTCTCCAGCTCTGCTTCGACGGCTGGGCTGATCGCTGGCCGTAAAAAATTTTGGGCTTTCGTTTTCTTCAATTTTAATCATCGCTGTCATGCCTTTTAATGTTCCGAGTCCTTGCTGGAACACTTCTTTCGCATCAGTTAGGATCTTTGACAGTCGCCCAGGTGTGACGTCGTCATCCTTTTTGTCAGCCACAGTCAGTGCCTGTATGGAATGCCAATCCAGTTGTATTTTCTGGATCCATTCACGTCCCAGTAATGGTGGTCCTCCATCTTGCAATACATAAGAACATAAGAACATAAGAAATTGGAGCAGGAGTAGGCCAATCGGCCCCTCGAGCCTGCTCCGCCATTCAATATGATCATGGCTGATCTGATCCTAACCGCCAATCTACTATCACAGAACCATCTCCTCAATCTAACAGAATTAGACACACGAACTAGGAGCAGGATCAGGCTACACGGCCCCTGGGCCCACTCCGCTACCCACAGGGCCATGACCGATCCGAACCTAGACTCATGTCCAAATTCCTGCCCGCTCCCCGTAACCCTTAATGTAGTGTCCGTGTGTAGATAAAGACACTGAAGACAGGAGTTGGTTCATAGGTATTTACTAAGCAAGGCTGGGGGGGGTTTCTAAAGGATATACACAATACACAGGCTTATATAGCCCAAGTGGCAATTACCGGCATTACGCACACCTGGGGCTCTTAAAGGCACATACACCATAATTGCTCTTAAAGGCACATACACCACAATTCCTCCCCTTCTAGCTAACTAGTACATCATATTTTAAGTAATTATTAATTACATGTTATATGCAAAATAATATACATTGCTGTATTAATTAATTATAAGTTAGTCTCTCAGGAGGCTTCCTGACTCGGTCCGGATAACGCCTCGGGGGTGTAGTAGTTTCTGGTGGTGTAGTAGATTCTTCTGGCAAGGCTGATTCGGCTTGAAGGCCAGTGTCGGGTTCATCGGGCTCCAGTATCACCGGATCGGAGGTAGATATGGGTATCTCTACTTCATCGTTAGATGTATAGAGTGGTGGTGTAGGTTGTCCCTTTTCGGATGACTTGATGATTTGGTCAGCATGGCGCCTTATTATGCTGTCTCCGATGTCCACGGTATACATCAGTGGTCCTAATCGTGTGCAGATAGTTCCAGGCTGCCATTTCTCGGTACGGTAGTCCTGGGCCAAAACCGGTTGGCCTATCTGGAAGGCCCTAGTTGGCCTTTCATTCATGCCCTGAAACTGCCGGTTCTCCACGTCCCTTCGGATGTTGGGCTTGACCAAATCCAGCCGGCATCTTAGGTTTCTATTGTAGAACATCATGGCGGGAGTTTGGTTAGTAACCATATGCGTTGCATTCCTATATGCAAATAAGAAGTTATCCACCTTGTGCTGAAGTTTTATGTCTTCATTACCCATGGCCTTGATGGCCTTCTTGAAGGTCTGGACAAACTTTTCAGCCAATCCATTGGTGGCGGGATGGTATGGGGCGGACGTGTAGTGCTTTACCCCATTGTTCTTTAAGAACTTTCTGAATTCTTCGGACACAAATTGCGGTCCATTATCAGAACATATCTGCTCCGGCAGCCCATTCCTGGCAAATATGGTCCTTAATACTGTGATGGTTTTTTCCGTGGTGGTGGAGGACATCTTTATTACCTCCGGCCACTTGGAGTGTGCATCAACTGCGATTAAGAACATTGAGTCCATAAATGGACCAGCAAAGTTGATGTGCACCCTTTGCCAGGGAGATGAGGGCCACTCCCATGGATGTAGAGGGGCCTGTGGCGGAGCATTTTGGACCTTCTGGCATCCTAGGCAGCTCTTGGTCATGTCTTCGATGTCTCCATCGATACCTGGCCACCATACAAACGCCCTAGCTAGGTTCTTCATTTTCACTCCACCCAGATGCCCCTCGTAAAGCTCCTTTAGCACTTTATCCTGGAGTTTGGGTGGAATCACCACTCTGGATCCACACATCAAGGTTCCTCGGCACACTGACAGCTGTTCTCTTCTTTGCGAGAATGCTGGCAACAGTCGTTCGCCATGTGCTGGCCATCCCTTCACTGTTAAATCGTAGACCCGTGAGAGAGTAGGGTCATCTCTTGTCTCCCTTTCAATGGCAGAATTTGTCACCGGTAGACATTCCACTATGGTAGAGTGGAATATCTCTACTGGGTCTACTGTAGGTGCCTCTTCTATCGTTGGCAACGGTAGGCATGATAAACCGTCAGCATTCCCATGCTGTTTTGACCCTTTGTATTCAATGTTGTATTGGTGTGCCCCTAGAAAAAGGGACCACCTCTGTAGTCTTTGTGCCGTCATAATGGGGACACCTTTTTTAGGGTTGAATATGGAGATGAGGGGTTGATGGTCAGTCAGCAAGGTAAATTTTTGTCCGTGTAGGTAATGGTTGAATTTCTTCACTCCCCATACCAGGCTGAGTGCTTCCCTGTCTATCTGGGCATAGTTACGCTCAGCTGAGTTCAATGAGCGTGACGCAAAAGCTATCGGCTGTTCCGAGCCATCAGGGAATCTATGGAACAATACCGCTCCTATGCCGTAAGGGGATGCATCGCACGCCAGTCTGATTGGTAGTGATGGGTTGTAATGAGCCAAAATTTTCTCGGATGTGATTAAGTCTTTACATTTATGGAAGGCACATTTACAGTCTTCGTTCCATTTCCAAATCACTCCTGTCTGTAGAAGATCATTAAGAGGGTGTAGAATAGTTGATAAGTTCGGTAAAAATTTATGATAGTAATTTATTAATCCCAGGAATGACCTTAATTGTGAAACATTTTCAGGTGCTGGGGCTTTTATAACTGCTTCAATTTTTTCAGGTGACTTATGCAACCCTTCCTTATTAATTATGTGACCACAATATGATATCTGATTTTGGAAAAATTCGCACTTGGGGCGATTTGCTCGTAGGCCCCGTTCTTTCAGCCTAGTGAGCACCTGCTCCAAATTGGCAAGGTGCTCGTTGTCGTTTTCTCCTGTTATAAGGATGTCGTCTAGGTAGCATTGAGTCCCCGGAATCCCTTGCAGGACTTGCTCCATAGCTCTTTGCCAGATAGCTGGAGCTGATGCTATTCCAAAAACCAGTCGATTGTACTGGTACAGGCCTTTGTGTGTGTTTATTGTGAGATACTTTTTAGAGGTCTCCTCAACCTCCATCTGTAGATATGCCTGTGCCAAGTCAATTTTTGTGAAACGTTTCCCTCCGGATAGTGAGGCGAAAATATCTTCTATCCTCGGAAGAGGATACTGTACCGTGTGAAGGACCGGGTTTACAGTCACCTTAAAGTCCACACAGATGCGAATTTTTTTCTGTTCCTCAGAGTTATTTTTCAATGTTTTTTTCATGACTGGAACGATGGGTGTTGCCCATTCGCTCCAATCTATTTTGGATAATACGCCTGCCTTTTCCAAATTCTTCAGCTCTGCCTCGACTGCCGGACGTATTGCGTATGGCACCGGTCTTGCCTTAAAATTTTTTGGAATTGCTGTATCTTCCACTTTTATTGAGGCGGTGATGCCTTTCAAGGTTCCTAGTTTCTCTTGAAACACTTCTTTGGCGTTGGCCAAGATGTCTTTTAATCGTTCAGGTATGATGTCATCATTGTTTTTTTCCTTACTGGTCACCGTCAGTGCCTGAATGGAGTGCCAGTCTAAACGTATCTTCCTTATCCATTCACGTCCCAACAACGGTGGACCACCATCTTGTAGAATGTATAAATACAACTTTTGTATTTCTTTGCCGTTGTATACCACAGGCACCCTTATTTTTCCTTTGGGGTGGACTTTCTGCCCCGTATATGTTTTTAAGATAATGGATGTGTCTTTTAGAGGTATATGCGAAAATAGCCTCTCGTAATCTCGTCGATTTATTACGGTTAGAGCTGATCCTGTATCTAGCTCCATTTTAACTGGGGACCCTGCTATTGTGAGGGTAACCCAAATGGTTTGGTAATCCTCTTTGGCAAGTACATTATGTAATTTGAGACAGCTTAGTCTCTTGTTTCCGGAGTCGCTATCGCTATTCTGGTCTTCGGAGCTATTGTCCGTCATCATTTGTACCTTCCTGTACTTTTCTTTATTGATTTTTTGTTTTCTGTCAGTGGATTTATTTTGTCCAGATTGGCATACCCGTGCAATGTGTCCAATCTTACCACATTGCCTGCATGCTTTGCCCTTGAACCAGCAGTCCCTCTGGTTATGGGTGGATCTGCCGCAGCGATAACATCTTCCGAACTCCTGTGTCATTTTATGGGTGCCGAAGTCCTGTGTCTCTTGTTGTATCTCTGCAGCTCCTTTTGCTGCTGCTTCGTATGATACAGCCATACTGAAAGCTTTGTCCAATGTTAAATCTTTTTCAGAAAGCAGTCTTTTTTGTGTTCCTTCACTTAAGAGACCGCAAACAAATTTGTCTCGAAGATAATCCGATAGTCCTGCTCCGAATTGGCAGTACTTTGATAGCTTTCTTAATTCGGTTAGGTAATCAACGTTACTTTCATTCTTGTGTTGATTTCTCTTGAAGAACTTGAATCGTTCCGCTATCAGCAGCGGTGTTGGGTTTAAATGCTCCTGCAGGGTATCAACAATTTCTTTAAAAGTCTTGTCCTTTGGTTTGGCTGGAGTGATTAAATTTCGTAACAGCCCGTATGTCTTCGCGCCCATTAAGTTCAGAAGTACTGAAGCTTTTTTTTCATCTGTTATTCCATTTGCAGTGCAATAAACCTCTACTCTTTCCACGTATGTGGTCCAATCTTCTATTTCGCCATCAAAAGCCTCAATATTACCAGATTTAGGCATTTCAGAAAAGATATGGCGCTTCCCGCGCTTTTTTTTTTCTGTAGCAACGATATGGCGCTTCCCGCGCTTTCCCGCCGCTGCTACCGATAACAACGCTGTTTTACTGTGGTTTCCGTTTATTCACTGTTGGAGACTCGTTCCCGACGGAGGTCTAAACGCTGACCTGCTTGCCGCGCCGGCCGTCTCTCGAGTGCACCCTCCCAGTCCGTTATTGCTTGCCTCCGATTTCGCCGCCTGTCTCAGCTGTAGAGCCCGCCGCTGGAGCTCCAGCCTGACGCCCAGGAAGGATTAGCGCAGTACCTGTCACCAGCTTGGCCAGCTGGTGAAACCACAGTTTCTCTTATTTCCTTGAGTCTTCTGGACGCTGGAGGAATCGATGTCCTTGAGGTGCTGCCGAATTGCAGGTAAGTCCGTTTCCACTTCGTCGCCACTGTAGTGTCCGTGTGTAGATAAAGACACTGAAGACAGGAGTTGGTTCATAGGTATTTACTAAGCAAGTCTGGGGGGGGTTTCTAAAGGATATACACAATACACAGGCTTATATAGCCCAAGTGGCAATTACCGGCATTACGCACACCTGGGGCTCTTAAAGGCACATACACCATAATTGCTCTTAAAGGCACATACAACACACTTAATTCCCTTTACTTCTAGGAAACTGTCTATTTCTGTTTTAAATTTATGTAATGATGTAGCTTCTACAGCTTTTTGGGGCAGCATATTCCATGGACCTACCACCCTCTGAGTGAAGTAGTTCCTCCTCATCTCAGTTTTGAAAGTGCAGCCCCTTATTCTAAGGCTATGCCCCCTAGTTCTAGTTTCACCCATCATCGGGAACATCCTCCCCGCATCCACCCGATCCAACCCCTTCACAATCTTATGGCCCAGTAATTCCTGTCACAACACGTGAGTAAAGACGGGGTACTCACGCGTGTGACAGGAGGAATTGTCGGTTTTCAGCATGCACAGCGCATGCGCTGAAAACCGGCATTTCCTGTCCTCTGACCCAAGGGGTTAAGAGGCTGAACGCATGCGCGGTATTGGGCAGCGCGTGCGACTTGGATTTCCTGTATTTTTACAGATTTGCGCATGTGTAAAGGCCTCCGGTTTTTACGCATTGAAAAACCACACGTAAGTACTTAGTTTTACAGGTAAGTGGTCTTTTAGTACAATTTAGAATTTTTTTTTCCACAGGTTTATTATTTTTAAAGAATCTACAGTAAGGTAAGTTTAGTTTTAGACCCTATTTTTAAAAAATTTATTTTTTTCAAAAATTTGATTACTTGTTTAAAATAGTTTTTTAAAGTTATTCATAGTTAATTTAATTATTGGGATGCTTTTTAAAATTTTATTTAAAGTTTAAGTAGTGTTTTGGGGTGCAGTACTTTTCGTGAGTTTGACAGTCTTTACTATCAAACTTATGAATGAAGTTTCCCCTCCCCTGATTGGCTGAACAGTGCTCACCTGATCCCAGCCGGCACATCGCACTAACTACGCCGCTGGGTCAGGTTAGCACAGCGCGCCGGGATCAGAACCTGGCCACTGACAGGAAAGCCACTGCGGGCCAGATTTCAGATGTCGGCGCGCAGGGTGAGCGCACATCGGGGGCTTGCACACGCGGCAAGCCCCCGACAGGAATTACAGGGCCTGTGTGTTTCAATAAGATCGCCTCTCATTCTTCTGAACTCCAATGAGTAGAGTCCCAATCTACTCAACCTCTCCTCATACGTCCATCCCCTCATCCCCGGGATTAACCGTGTGAACCTTCTTTGTACTGACTCGAGAGCAAGTATGTCTTTTCTTAAGTATGGACACCAAAACTGTATGCAGTATTCCAGGTGTGGTCTCACCAGTACCTTGTACATCTGAAGCAATACCTCCCTATTTTTATATTCTATCCCCCTAGCAATGAAAGCCAACATTCCATTGGCCTTCTTAATCACTTGCTGCACCTGCATACTAACCTTTTGAGTTTCGTGCACCAGGACCCCCAGATCCCTTTGTACTTCAGTACTTTCCAGTTTCTTGCCATTAAGATAATAACTTGCTCTACGCTTTTTCCTGCCAAAGTGCATAACCTCACACTTTCCAGTATTGTATTCCATCTGCCAAATCTCTGCCCACTTACTTAGCCTGTCTATGTCCCCTTGCAGGTTTTTTATGTCCTCCTCACTCACTACTTTCCCCCCCATCTTAGTATCATCTGCAAACTTTGATATGTTACACTCGGTCCCCTCCTCCAAATCGTTAATATAGATTGTAAAGAGTTGGGGACCCAGCACTGACCCCTGCGGAACACCACTAGTTACTGATTGCCAGTCTGAGAATGAACCATTTATCCCAACTCTCTGCCTTCTGTTAGATATCCATGCCATAATATTACCCCCAATCCCGTGATTTTTTATCTTAAGCAATAATCTTTTGTGTGGCACCTTGTCAAATGCCTTTTGGAAGTCTAAATACACTGGCCTAGAAATTCAGTATAGCCACTTTTGGGGCGGTAAAGTCGGGCGGCCGCTAAAGTTTGCGCCCGCCGGAAAGTGGAGGGCAGTTCGCCGAAATTCAGTAGCTTTGGCCAAGGAGTTTGCTCGAGCGCTAAAACTGGCGATGCACGGCTATCCTTAGGCGCTAAGCCGGCGGTGCAGACTGATACCGCCGAGGCTGGGCGCAGCGCAGGTGCGGTCATGTTTTGATTGACAGCAGACACCCTGGCGCCGGCCAGCTCTTAAAGGGGGAAGGGTCGACTTGGTCTGCTGCCACGCCCTGGATACTGCAGCCCTCCAGCTAGGCCTAAACACTGCTGCTGGAGAGAAATAGCGCCAGGAAGGATGCAGAGGGCCCGTGAGCGAGCGCAGCGCTTCTCTGGCCATGATTTAAAGGTGCTGGTTAGGGCTTTGGAGAAGAGAAGCCATATCTTGTTCCCGGACAGTGGCAAGAAGCCTCCCAACAGGGTGTACAGGAGAGCCTGGAGGGATATCGCCCAGAGGGTCACAGCCACCTGCGATGTCCCCTGGACTGTTGTCCAATGCCAGAAAAAGTTTAACGACCTCACTCGGATTGTCAGGGTGAGTACCCTTTCCAGTGTCCTCCTCATCCTTGCATGTGCACCTCACATTATGGGCAAAGGGACCTCAAAGGCCTAATGGCCAGCCCTCATCCAGCAGCTATGGCACTGGCATGAACATCAATTGCACTTTCTGCACTTTACACACTGGTCAAGCTATTCGACCATGGGAGGCAGTGCACACAACAACAGGGCACCACACTGGCCAAGCTATTCGACCATGGGAGGCAGTGCACACAACAACAGGGCACCACACTGTACTTAGAGGCCGTCCTTTCTCTTGCAGGCCAAGCTGGCCCAGAATCTGAAGAGCTGGACTGTCACCGGGGGAGGCCGTCCCCAGTTCCAGCAGCTCAGTGACCTGGAGGAGCATGTGGGTCGACTCATGCGTGCCCGGGTGATTGGCCCCGTTGCAATTGGAGATGCCGACCCTGTGCTGGGCCCCAATGGTAAGGACATGACCTTTTGGACCTCTCTCGTTCCCCTTGCGCTTCAGATCTACATCCTTTGCCACTGTCCGACCAATGCGCAGAATGCCACCACTCATGCCTCCCTCGCTGACGCCCTGTCCTCACTCTAAAGCTACTCTTGTGCCTTCCTGCTTTCAGCTGGTGAGGAGGAGGTCCCTGAAGCTGCGAGTGTCAGTCCCTCGGAAGAGGAGGACGAGGAGGAGCAAGAGGAAGGCGGCCCATCGGGGGAACCCTCATCCGCGCCAGGGGATGGCAATGGAGAGGACACGTCTTCCCTGGAGGAGAGCCAGGGGGAAGTGTTGCAGGGGGGTGTAGCTCCTGTGCCCAGTGGCGTCCAGCCACGCGGGAAGGGTCGGGCAGCACGGCTGCCTTCTCCCCAGAGGAGGGAAGTGTTGCAGGGGAGTGTAGCTCCTGTGCCCAGTGGCGTCCAGCCACGCGGGAAGGGTCGGGCAGCTCGGCTGCCTTCTCCCCAGAGGGGGGAAGTGTTGCAGGGGAGTGTAGTTGCTGGGCCCAGTGGCCTGCAGCCACGCGGGAAGGGTCGGGCAGCTCGGCTGCCTTCTCCCCAGAGGGAGAGTCCGGCCTCCAGTCCGGAGACGGTCCTCGCCCAGGAGGTGCGCCTCCTTGATCAAATGTCCGCGGACTCGGATCGTCGGCACACCGAGTTCATGGGGGTTGTGGCACGGTTGCCTGAGGCCATTGAGTCCCTGGCTCATAGTGTGTCCGATTTCGGGGCCTCACAGGCCAGGGGTTTCGAACAACTCGCGGCAGCACAGGCCAGGGGTCTCAAACAATTCGGGGCATCACAGGATGCGAGTCGGGCCGAATTCGGGGCATCACAGGACGCGAGTCGGGCCGAATTGAGGGCAGCACAGGACGCGAGTCGGGCCGAATTCAGGGCAGCACAGGCAGCGAGTGGACAGTTGATCAGTGGTGCCGTGCAGTCACTGGCTGGTCTGATGCGGGCACAGACCAGGGCAGTACGGGCACTCACTGCTGCCACACTCGCTGTGTCAGGCAGGCATCGCCAGGGCACCCGCCGCGCTGCAGCAGCACAGTGGTCTGGCCTTCAGCAGATTGCTGCGCTTGCTGCAGTGCCAGCCCGGCCGAGTGCCAGTGTCTCAGGCGAGCAGCGAGCGCCTGGCATCAGCCAGCTTGCCCCCATTGCTGCAGCCGCCACTGCCACTCCCCCAGCGAAGCTGCGACGAGCTGCTGGAGGGACTGATGCTGCCCAGCCACAGCTGCAGCAGTCAGCAGCCGGCCCCTCGAGGGCCAGAGCTCGTCTAGGCCGACCCCCAAGGGCATCTGCCGTCACGCAATGTGCCCCTCAGGAGCTTTCCCCCAGCCTTGCAGCGCCCACTGGGCCCAGGTTGAGGTGGAGCAGCAGGTCGTCCAGGGGCCGGAAAAGCCTGGACAAGGACTCGCCCTCTCGGCACACAAAGTAGAGGGTGTTGGCAAATGTTTTTTTATATGGGGGTGGTTGTGTTGTCTATGGGGGGGGTTCTTTTGGTAAGGCCGAGGATGAAGGCCATTTGGATGGACAAGTTTTGTTATTCCTCCCCAGGTTGTGGGAGTGAGATATGTTTTTGACTGTTTTTTGGGGGTGTTGTCTGTTTTTGGGTTTCATGTGGGAAGGGCCCTGAGTTTGTTCAATAAAGCTTTTTCTTTATTCAGCTTGTCCATGTGTGATGTTTCAAGTGGTTGTTGCGTTAACCGGCTGAGGGCTTGCGGAGCGGCTGCATTCATGTCCCTTCATTGCCACAAGCCATTCCTTGACAGGGGGCCTAGAAGTGTCGTTCAATAAGCCGCCGACGGACGGCCCTTGGACCTTGTGGCTCCCTCCTGGGCTGGTACTCCTCCTCCTCCTCATGGTCCTCCTGCTCGTCCTCCTGAGGTGGTGGTCCAACGTGAGGTGGCAGTGCCTGAGTGCTGCGGATAGCCAGGTTGTGCAGCATGCAGCAAACGACGACGAACTGGGAGACTCTATCCGGCGAATACTGCAGAGATCCGCCGGAGGGATCCAGGCAGCGGAACCGTTGCTTGAGGACGCCAATCGTTTGCTCTATGATGTTCCTTGTGGCTTGATGGCTTTCGTTGTATGCCTCCTCAGCAGGGGTCCTGGGCGCGCGGAGCGGGGTCATGAGCCATGTACACAAAGGATAGCCTTTGTCCCCGATAAGCCATCCTCTTGGGGGAGGCTGTGCCTGGAACATGTCAGCCACAGTAGTCTGGCGCAGGATAAATGCATCGTGGCTGCTGCCTGGAAAGCGGGCATTGACAGCTAGGGTGCGCTGCCTGTGGTCACACACCAGCTGTACATTGAGGGAATGGTAGCCCTTCCGGTTGCGGTAATCCTCGGCATTGTCGATAGGTGCCCGCAAAGCCACATGCGTGCAGTCAATGGCGCCCTGCACCATGGGGAAGTCGGCGATCCTCGCAAATCCGACTGCACGCTGCTCCTGCCTCTCTAGGGTCATGGGGAAGGAGATGAATTGGTGTCTCCTTGTGAAAAGGGCATCGGCGACCTGCCGGATGCAGCGATGCACGGCGAACTGGGAGATGTTAGCTATGTCCCCAGCAGCGGCTTGGAAGGAGCCGCTTGCATAGAAGTTCAGAGCCACCGTGACCTTCACTTCCACCGACAGAGACGTCCTGCACATCAGCTGTGGACGCAGATCTCTGTGAAGCAGCTGGCAGATCTCTGCAACCACCTCCCTTCTGAAGCGTAGCCTCTTAACACACTGCGCGGCAGTCATGGTGAGATAGGACACCTGCTGGCGGTATTCCCTGAGTGGGTAAGGCCTATGTTGCCGACGCCTGATGCCCCCTCTGCGCCTAGGCATGGCTGCCCCTCTCACACAGCGTCTGCGAGCCCTTCGCACATAATGCTGGAACTGAGGGTTGGAACCCCATGCAGCCCCCATAATATACTTGCAAACAATGAAATCACAATGAGGCAAATTTCCAAGCTCTGGCCAGAAGCCAAAAATACATCTCCTATGTTGGGCCAAATCAGTAAGGTCTCTTCCTTGGTCTCTGTCCAGAAATCCGTTGCAGAAAAGTCATTGCAGCAAAATGGCTGGCCTTTATAGTTCAGTGTAAGTGCCCTTTAATTAGCGCTCCCTGAGGCCCGCAGGGCCTCTGCTGCGTTCCACTTCACAGTTCTTAACACCGCCATGCCCACATTGGGCGGGCGCGACTGAAGTTCCGGTTTGGGGCGCACAAAGGGCGTTGCACGACGAAATGACGTCATAAGTTGCGCGCGCAGCTGAGCGCGCGCAAACACTTTGCGCCGGCGCTAAATGTCTACTGAAGTTGGGCGTAGGCGCAGATCGTCCTGCGCCCGGGCGCTAAGTGCCTAGCGCTCGAGATCTACCCCTCCTAAGGCGCTAATGGCTGGCGAACGCAACTGAATTTCTAGGCCACTACGTCCACTGTTTCCCCTTTATCCACCCTATATGTTACTTCCTCAAAGAACTCCAGCAAATTTGTCATACATGACTTCCCCTTCATAAAACCATGCTGACTTTGTCCTATTAAATTATGATTATCCAA
The DNA here is from genome assembly GCF_052327205.1 of Somniosus microcephalus. Classification (NCBI taxonomy): domain Eukaryota; kingdom Metazoa; phylum Chordata; class Chondrichthyes; order Squaliformes; family Somniosidae; genus Somniosus; species Somniosus microcephalus. The sequence continues at coordinate 139,824,410 of NC_140993.1, forward strand.
ATGTCCTGTTACTGTCTCCTTAATAATGGACTCCACAATTTTACCTACCACAAATGTTAGGCTAACCGGTCTATAGTTTCCAGCCTTCTGTCTACTGCCCTTTTTAAATAAGGGTGTTAAATTAGCAGTTTTCCAATCTGCCGGGACCTATGACGAGTCCAGGGAGTTTTGGAAAATTATTACCAATGCATCCACAATCCCTACCGCCACTTCCCTCAAGACCCTAGGATGTAAGCCAGGTGATTTATCCGCCTTGAGTCCCATTATTTTACCGAGTACCACTTCCTTAGTGATTTTGATCGTGTTTAGCTCCTCCTCCCCTATAGCCCCCTGTTTACATAAGAACATAAGAACATAAGAAATAGGAGCAGGAGTAGGCCAATCGGCCCCTCGAGCCTGCTCCACCATTCAATAAGATCATGGCTGATCTGATCCTAACCTCAAATCTTCTATCACTGTGCATCCACCCGAACCCATGTGATCTCCCGGGAGAGGCGAAAAACCAGATAAAGACCCAATGGCCAATTTGGGAGAAAAAAATCTGGGAAATTCCGCTCCGACCCATCTAGGCGATCGAAATTCTTCCAGGAGATCACGCTGTCCCTATATTTTCTACAGTACTTACCTTCTGTAAAGGTGATCTCCACCCCAGCCAGGAACAGGAATAAAACCATCTCCTGAAATCTAACACAGAATTAGAACACAGTAGGAGCAGAACCAGGCTACACGGCCCCTGGGCCCACTCCACTACCCACAGGGCCATGACCATTCCGAACCTAGACTCATGTCCAATTTCCTGCCCGCTCCCCATAACCCTTAATTCCCTTTACTTCTAGGAAACTATCTATTTCTGTTTTAAATTTATTTAATGATGTAGCTTCCAGAGCTTTCTGGGGCAGCAAATTCCACAAACCTACCACCCGCTGAGTGAAGAAGTTTCTCCTCATCCCAGTTTTGAAAGAGCAGCCCCTTATTTTAAGATTATGCCCCCTAGTTCTAGTTTCACCCATCATGGGGAACATCCTCACCGCATCCACCCGATCAAGCCCCTTCGCAATCTTATATGTTTCAATAAGATCGCCTCTCATTCTTCTGAACTCCAATGTCCAGTGTTGGGATATTCTTAGTGTCCTCTACTGTAAAGACTGATACAAAATATTCATTCAGTGTTTTTGCACCTTAAACATTCACTCCCTCCACCACCGGTGCACTGTGTCTGCAGTGTGTCTCCATATTTCCCACCATTAATTTCCCGGTCTCATCCTCTAAGGGACCAACATTTACTTTAGCCACCCTTTTTCTTTTTATACAACTATCAAAACTCTTACTATCTGTTTTTATATTTTTTGCTAATTTACTTTCATAATCTATCTTCCCTTTCTTAATCAATCTTTTTGTTATTTTTTGCTGTCTTTTAAAGTTTTCCCAATCCTCTATCCTCCCACTAGATTTGGCTACCTTATATGCCCTTGTTTTCAGTCGAATACTATCCTTAATTTCTTTACTTAGCCACGGATGGCTGTCTTTTCTTTTACACCCTTTTCTTCTCAGTGGAATATATATTTTTTGGAAGTTGTAAAATAACTCCTTAAATGTACACCACTGATCATGTATCGTCTTACACTTTAATCTATTTTCCCAATCCACTCTACTCAATTCCACTCTCATACCTTCATAGTCTCCTTTATTCAAGCTCAGCATGCTTGTTTGAGATCCAACCTTCTCACCCTCTAATTGAATATGGAATTCAACCATGTTATGGTCACTCATTCCAAGGGGATCCTTTACTAGGACATTTTTAATTAATCCTGTCTCATTACACAGGACCAGATCTAAGGTTGCTTGCCCCCTGGTCGGTTCAGTTACATACTGCTCAAGAAACCCATCCCTAATACACTCAATGAACTCATCCTCAAGGCAGCCCTGCCCAATTTGATTTGTCCAATTAATATGATAGTTAAAATCCCCCATAATTATAGATGTTCCCTTATTACAAGCCTCAACTATTTCCTGATTGACACTCCGTCCAACAGAGTTGCAACTGTTTGGAGGCCTATAGACTATGCCCACTAGTGTTTTTTTCCCCTTATTATTCCTTATCTCCACCCAAACTGTTTCATTATCCTGATCTTTTGACCCAATATCATTTCTCTGTATTACAGTGATTCCTTCCTTTATTAACATAGCCACCCCACCTCCCCTTCCTTCCTGCCTGTCCTTCCTGATCGTTAAATAACCTGGTATGTTTAATTCCCAGGCATTGTCACCCTGCAGCCATGTTTCTGTAATGGCCACAAGATCATACCCATAATGTAGTTATTTGTGCCATTAACTTGTCTATTTTGTTACGAATGCTACGTGCATTCAGATAGAGAACTTTCAAATATGTTTTGTGACACTTAGTTCCTGCTTTTGCCCTTTTTATTACTTTACCTTTTACTCCATACCTTCTGCCCCTTCCTGACACGCTCTGGTTTTTAATTTCCCCACTGCTACCTGAGTCTATGACCTTCTCTGTTTTTATTATTTGCTCTCTAGGAACATACAGGTCTAGTTTTGGTGTTTCCTTACCGTTATATATAACGGTCACCTTTATTTTTCCTTTGGGGTAGACTTTTTGCCCCGTGTACGTCTTCAAAATAATTTTTGTGTCTCTCAAGGGTATGTGTGAGACTAGCCGCCCATAGTCCCATTGGTTTATGACTGTTAGGGCTGATCCTGTGTCCAATTCCATCTTTACCTGGACTCCTGCTATCTTGAGAGTGACCCAAATGGTTCGGTGATCCTCCATTGTGATCACATTATGTAGTTTCAGACAACTCAGTTCCCTGTTTTCGGAGTCGTTATCACTCTTTTGTTCGTCTGAACTATTCTCCGTCATCTTATGTACCTTCTTGTACTTTTTTTTGGTAGGTTTCTTATTGCTGGTTTTCTTTCCCGACCTGCAGACTCGTGCTATGTGTCCTACTTTTCCACACTGTCTGCACACTTTGTCTTTGAACTAGCAATCATTCTGGTCGTGTGTTCTGCCGCAGCGATAGCACTTCTCTGTTCCATATGACATTTCGTTTGTGCCATATTCTTGCGGTCTCTGCTGTATCTCTGCAGCGCCCCGTGCTGCTGCTTCATATGATACCGCAATGCTGAAAGCCTTTTCCAGCGTAAGGTCCTTTTCAGATAAAAGCCGTTTCTGGGTTCCTTCACTTTGAAGCCCACACACAAACTTGTCCCTTAAGGTACCTGCCAGTCCCGCTCCAAACTGGCAGTGTTTCGATAGTTTGCACAGTTCTGTTAAATAATCAGCATTGCTTTCATCCTTATGCTGGTTCCGTTTGTGAGACTTGAATCTTTCTGCTATCAGCGGTGGTGTGGGGTTTAAATGTTCCTGTAGTATCGTTACTATGTCTTCAAAACTCTTTTCATTTGGCTTCATTGGGGTTACTAGATTTCGTAATAAACCATACATCTTTGCACCCATTAAATTTAACAATACAATTCAATTTCAATTCAATTTCAATTTTATTTGTCACGTAACCAAATACAACAAGTGAAATCCAGTCAGTGAAATGCTTTTTTCTTAACGAGCCAAGCGCACCAAGCAGCAAAGGACACTTAGCTGCCTGGTACGCACGGAGCCCGCAAGGATGGCAGCCATCTTCATCGGCGCTTCCTTGTCATCTGCCACCTCATTTGCCTTGCAGTATACCTCTATTCGTTCGACATATGTAGTCCAATCTTCGACTTCATTGTCAAATGCGGTGATACTGCCACTCTTCGGCATTTTGGGTGTGGTTTTAAATGGCGACTCCCAATGGCTTAAAATGGCGTCTCCCGCGCTTTTTTTCCTCCCCCGCTGCTGCCAACGCCGCTCCCGGCGGTTCTCGTGGCAATGGTGGCGCCCTGTAGGTTTTGCGCGCTTCTCCTGTGCTGCTGCCAACGCCGCTCTCGGCGGTCCTCGTGGCAATGGCGGCGCCTCGCGGGTTTCTGCGCGTCTCTCTCTCCCTCTCTTCGACGCTGCTCAGCCCCTGAACACCGGTTGTGCCCTGTGCGCTCTGCCCTCTCTCTCTCTCCCCCGTCGACGCTGCTCGGCCCTTTGCTGTGCCGCTCGGTCGGGCTCTAGCCCGCCGCTGTCCGGGAAGGTTCTGCGCACTACCTGTTGCCAGCCCGTTTCGCTGGACCACCTCGACTGGAAAGCCAAGCCTGGCTCTCGACAGCCTCCCCCGCAATTCTCAAGTCTCTGCTGGATGACTGGGCGGTTGCCCGTGGTCGACGCCCGAGTCTCTGGCCTTGACCCCCAATCCACTGATCTCCAGGAACGAATCCTCGGGAGGTGATGCAGAGTTGCAGGTAGGTTCGAACTTGCCTTGTCGCCAATGTTGTGTCCGTGTATAATAAGACACAGACTGCAGGAGAACGGTACAACAGGTGTTTACTCAACGTGGCTCACACTGGAACTGATCTGTACAGATTACTACTCAGTGTTATATACAGGTGTGGTCACTGCCGGTACTGCAGTATACATGAGCTGTAAAAGATAGTTCCCCCCCTTAAAGGTATATATATTCCATGCTCCACTGGCTGGAGTCATACCTAGCACAAAGGAAGATGGTTGTGCTTGTTGGAGGCCAATCATCTCAGCCCCAGGACATCGCTGCAGGAGTTCCTCAGGGTAGTGTCCTAGGCCCAACCATCTTCAGCTGTTTCATCAATTACCTTCACTGCATAATAAGGTCGGAAGTGGGGATATTCGTTGATGATTGCAGAATGTTCAGTTCCATTCGCAACTCCTCATATAATGAAGCAGTCCGTGCCCGCATGTAGCAAGACCTGGACGACATTCAGGCTTGGGCTGATAAGTGGCAAGTAACTTTCATGCCAGACAAGTGCCAGGCAATGACTATCTCCAAAAAGCAAAAGTTTAACCACCCCTCCTTGACATTCAACGGCATTACCATTGCCAAATCCCCCACCATCAACATCCTGGGGGTCACCATTGACCAGAAACTTAACTGGACCAGCCATATAGATACTGTGGCTTCAAGAGCAGGTCAGAGGCTGGGTATTCTGTGGTGAGTGTCTCACCTCCTGACTCCCAAAAGCCTTTCTACCATCTACAAGGCACAAGTCAGGAGTATGATGGAATACTCTCCACTTGCCTGGATGAGTGCAGCTCCAACAACTTTCAAGAAGTTCGGCATTATCCAGGACAAAGCAGCCCACTTGATTGGTACCTCATGCAGCACCTTAAACATTCACTCCCTCCACCACCGGTGCACTGTGTCTGCAGTATGTACTAAAAGATGCACTGCAGCAACTCGCCAAGGCTTCTTCGGCCTTTTCCACCTAGAAGGACAAGGGCAGCAGGTACATGGGAATACCATCACCTCCAAGTTCCCCTTCAAGTCACAGACCATCCTGACTTGGAAATATATCACTGTTCCTTCATCGTCGTTGGGTCAAAGTCCTGGAATTCCCTCCCTAACAGCACTGTGGGAGTACCTTCACCACACGGACTGCAGCGGTTCAAGAAGGTGGCTCACCACCACCTTCTCAAGGGCAATTAGGGATGGGCAATAAATGCTGCCCTTGCCAGCGACGCCCACATCCCAGGAACGAATAAAAAAAAAACAATGGCCCGGATATTGCTCACGGTTCGTTACCCTTACACTTGCCCACAGACTTTCTGTGGGCTTTAACACTGCAATTTGCGGTTATTCGATAGTTAAAATAGTGCGGAGCCCTCTACAGGAGATCGGGGACCTGTATGAACAGGAAAACAACTATGTGTCTCCTTAACCAATCAGATTGAAGAATCCTTACTGAGACACGCAGAGGGTAAATTTAACTCCCCAAAATGGATGGGTTTGGGTTGAGTGGTCTGTTAACATTTTTAAAATCTGAAACCTGAACCCAACCCACCTCAAACCTGCCCAGTCCGGTTTTAGGGAAACAGGGCAGGGGGTGGGGGATGCAGGTGACCAACACGCTCTCAGGAGCCGGGTCGCTCATTTAAAATATTGCTTCAGATTTTATCTCTGTACCAGTTTTAACACTAACTGGTCGGGTTTCCTGGGCCTCGGGAAACCCAACAGTTAAAGGGAGTCGAGGACAGCTGCGTGGAAGAGCCAAGTGCTTTTCCAGCACTGCTTGTGGGCTAGGAGGAGCAGAAGTGCTTCACCCCGGCCCCCCAAGCTAACCTGCTTCCGCCCATCACCCCCATTGTTGTGTCCATCAGTAGTAAGACACAGACTGCAGGAGAACGGTACAACATGATGTGCCTCAATAATTCTGAGACTCGATGTTAGCGAAACAAAACAAGGCTTTTATTAACTTAGAAGGTAACACGCAGTGGAGAGAGGTATCTTCCATCTGGAGGTCTGCAGTACTGGATATGAGGCCAGACTGAGCTTGCTTACATAGGGGCCAGGTATGGGCGGAGCCCTACACACAATACATTACAATATACAATACAATGGTGAGGAGACGGAACTGAGGTAAGGGAACTGAAACCTGAAACCAACCACAGTCACAGGCAGTGATGAATGGAATATTTCATCACATTCACCCCTTCTATAGATTTAGTCTGCGCGGGGGTTTGATAGTCCTCTGCGACCGACGTGGCTGTTGTGGTGTCGCGGGTGTCGGCTGGGTGTCCCCGGTGGCCTCCTGGGTCTCTGCCGGGGGTGCCGCCAGGGTTGTTGAAGGGGTAGCTGGTGGGGGTGCCGTTGGTCGATGTTCTTCCTGGGGTGATGAAAGAGTAGTGGGTGGGTAAGAGTTGCTGTGATCGTTGTTGCTATTGCCGTGGTTGTTGTCGTTACCGGCTGGGGCGACGTCTTTTATGGACACGGTGTCCTCCCTTCCGTCGGCGTGCCGGGCATATGCGTATTGGGGGTTGGCGTGGAGTAGGTGCACTGGCTCCACGAGAGGGTCCGTCTTGTGGCCCCTCACATGCCTTCGCACGAATACCGGACCTGGGGTGGAGAGCCAGGACGGCATGGATACGCCTGAGGTGGATTTCCGGGGAAAGACAAACATTCGTTCATGAGGCGTGGCATTAGTGGCAGTACACAATAGCGACCGTATCGAATGGAGCACATCTGAGAGGACTTCCTGCCAGCGGGAGATAGGGAGGCCCTTGGTCCTTAGAGCTAGAGTGACTGCTTTCCATACTGTCCCGTTCTCTCGCTCCACTTGACCGTTACCCCGGGGGTTGTAGCTGGTGGTACGGCTCGTGGCGATCCCCCTGGACAGCGTGTACTGGCGTAGCTCTTCACTCATGAAGGACGCCCCCCTATCCGTATGGATGTAGCTCGGCATACCGAACAGGCAGAACAGGCTGTTGAGGCATTTAATGACTGTGGCGCTGGTCATGTCTGGGCAGGGGAAGGCGAATGGGAAACGGGAGTATTCGTCCACAATGTTCAGGAAGTAAACATTGCGGTCGACTGACGGGAGGGGGCCCTTGAAATCTAAGCTGAGCCGCTCGAAGGGCCGTGTAGCTTTGATTAAGTGGGCTCTATCTGGGTGGTAGAACCGAGGCTTGCACTCAGCACAAGTGCGGCAGTTCCTGGTCAGAGACCGAACTTCCTCAATCGAGTAGGGTAAGTTACGGGACTTTATGAAGTGGAACAGCCGCGTGACCCCTGGGTGGCAGAGGTCGTTGTGGAGGGTCTGTAGCCGATCCCCGGTGGCGCTGGCACACATCCCTCGTGAGAGGGCGTCAGGGGATTCGTTAAGGGCCCCTGGCCGGTAAATGATGTCATACTCGAAGGTGGAGAGCTCGATCCGCCACCTAAGAATCTTATCATTTTTAATCTTCCCCCTCTGTTTATTATTGAACATAAACGCTACCGACCGCTGGTCGGTAAGTAGGGTGAAGTGTTTGCCGGCTTGGTAGTGGCGCCAGTGGCGCACTGCCTCCACGATGGCTTGGGCCTCCTTTTCTACGGAGGAGTGTCTGATCTCGGGCCCTTGGAGGGTCCTCGAGAAGAAAGCTACGGGCCGCCCCGCCTGGTTGAGGGTGGCCGCCAAGGCAAAGTCAGACGCATCACTTTCCACTTGAAAGGGAGTGTTCTCGTCCACTGCCTGTAGTGTGGCCCGCTCAATATCCTCCTTAATGCTTTTGAAGGCGGCGTGGGCCTCAGCAGAGAGCGGAAAAGAGGATGCTTTCAAGAGGGGGCGGGCTTTGTCGGAGTAGTTGGGGACCCATTGGGAATAATAAGAAAATAACCCCAGGCACCTTTTCAGGGCTTTGGGAGTGTTGGGCAGGGGCAGCTCCCGTAGGAGGCGCAATCGGTCGGGGTCTGGTCCGATTTCCCCATTCTCCACCACGCTGCCTAGTATGCAGAGACGCGTGGTGTTGAAAACGCACTTGTCCTCGTTGTAGGTGAGGTTGAGTTTTTGTGCGGTTTCCAGGAACCTCTCGAGGTTCGAGTCGTGATCCTGCTGGTTGTGACCGCAGATGGTGACGTTGTCGAGGTAGGGGAAGGTTGCCTGCAAGTGGTGGTCATCGACCATGCGGTCCATCTCCCTCTGGAAGACCGAGACCCCATTCGTCACCCCAAAGGGGACTCTGAGGAATTGGTAGAGGCGTCCGTTCGCCTCGAAGGCGGTGTACGGGCGGTCCTCTGGTCTGATAGGGAGCTGGTGGTATGCTGACTTGAGGTCGATGGTGGAGAACACCCGGTATTGGGCGATTTGGTTCACCATTTCTGATATGCGGGGTAGCGGGTAGGCGTCTAGTTGGGTGTACCTGTTGATCGTTTGGCTATAGTCGATCACCATCCGTTTCTTCTCGCTACCCCTTACCACTACCACTTGGGCGCGCCACGGGCTGTTGCTGCGTTCAATAATGCGCTCTTTCAGGAGCCTGTCTACCTCGGTCGCGATAAACCGCCTGTCCTCCCAGCTGTACCTCCTGCTTTTGGTCGCTATTGGCCGGCAGTTAGGGGTAAGGTTCGCGAATAGCGAAGGCGGCTTTACCTTCAGGGTAGCCAGACCGCACACTGTGAGGGGCGGCTGGGACCCACCGTACTTGAGCGTGATGCTTTGGTGGTTGCACTGGAAATCCAGGCCCAAGATCACGCTCGCACAAAGATTCTTCATGATTAATACTTTAAAATTATCGTATACAGTTCCGTTAACGGACAATTGTACCGTGCAGTAACCCAGAATGGTCGATGTCTGGGTTTTATCAGCCATAGAGATGGTACCCTGAGTAGGGACCACCTTTAGGGAGAGTTGTTGTGCCAGTTCAGGGTGGATAAAACTCTCCGTGCTTCCACTGTCAATTAAACATTTAACCCGGCACCCGTTTACCTCGATGTCCACCATTGATTTGGATAGCGGGTGCAGCCTGGTCTGGTCCACTGTGACCGATGCCACTGTAGGGCCCTGATCGAGACAAGATGGTGTCCACGCTGTCTGCTCATGAGATGGCGGACCCCACGAGGTCGGGCAAGATGGCGTCCAAGATGGCCGCTCCCACGGCGCACACGCGGCGGTGGCGGGTTTTCCGGCGGGGTTCCCTCTGCACACCTTCCCGAAGTGCCCCTTCTTACCGCACTTAAAGCAGGTGATGCCTTTCGCCGGGCACAGGTTTCTGGTGTGCTTTGGCTGCCCGCAGAAGTAGCAGTTGGGTCCCCGACGCGTCGCGGCTGTCGTAGGGCTTCTGGGGGGAGAGCGGGGCCCCGACGGTGTCGGGCTGCCGGGCGGGGAAGATGCCTTCCAAGATGGCGGCGCCCTTGGTGCACACGTGGCGGCGTGGACGGCGCAGGCTGAAGAGTAGGCGTCCGAGTTTCTCTGGGCCACATCCAGGGATCGCGCGGTGTCCGCAGCCTGTTTCAGGTCCAATCCCGTTTTTTCCAGCAGTCTCTGCCGGATGTAAGTGGAGCTGAGGCCTGTGATAAAGGCATCGCGAACAAGCTCGTCAGTGTACACTGCGGCTTTTACATCTTGGCACTTGCAGTCTTTGCCAAGCATTTTCAGGGTGCCTAGGAACTCCTCCACCGATTCCCCAGGTCGCTGTGCGCGAGTAGCGAGCAGATGCCTAGCATACACCTCATTCGTAGGCTGCTGGTAATGCACCTTTAAGATGTCGCAGGCGGCCAGGTACGTGTCGGCGTCTTGGATGAGGGGGTAAACCCGGTGGCTTACCCAATTCCGCAGAATTCCGAGTTTCATACTCACAGCGTCCGTAGCGTCTTTGACGGCTGCGGAATTGTCCAGGAAGAATTCCATACACATAAACCAGTGTCCAAAGCGTGCCGATGTGTCCGAAGCATGCTGGTCCAAATCCAAACGTTCGGGTTTTAGGAGTTGATCCATTGTGTTGAAAAATAAGTTAATAAAATTGATGTGCCTCAATAATTCCGAGACTCGATGTTAGCGAAACAAAACAAGGCTTTTATTAACTTAGAAGGTAACACGCAGTGGAGAGAGGTATCTTCCATCTGGAGGTCTGCAGTACTGGATATGAGGCCAGACTGAGCTTGCTTACATAGGGGCCAGGTATGGGCGGAGCCCTACACACAATACATTACAATATACAATACAATGGTGAGGAGACGGAACTGAGGTAAGGGAACTGAAACCTGAAACCAACCACAGTCACAGGCAGTGATGAATGGAATATTTCATCACACAACAGGTGTTTACTCAACGTGGCTCACTCTGGAACTGAACTGTACAGATTACTACTCAGTGCTATATCCAGTTGTGGTCACTGCCGGTACTACAGTATACATGAGCTGTAAAAGGTAGTTCCCCCCTTAAAGGTATATACATTACAATTCCTCCCCTTTTAGATTAACAGTACCATAACACTCATTTAACAATTAAATATCAAACTAATTACAATTAACACTTTTAACATACAACGTTAGCTGAAAATAGTCCATTTATATATTCAGTCTTTGGGGAGGCTTTCTGATCCTTTCTGGATAGCACCTTTCCTGAGTGTCTCGCTCTTGGAGTGGAGGCGATTCTGGCACCCTGTCGTCGGTTGGGTCATCAGCTTCCGATGCTACTGTTTCTGGGGTAGATGCGACCTGTACGTCGGGTTCCTCACCAGGTACGTATGGGCGAGGCATGGGGTTGACTTGTTCCTGTGACTCTAGGATCTGGTCAGCATGGCGTCTCACGATGTTCTCCCCAACGTCCACTGTGTACATTAGTGGGCCCTGCCGTGTGCATATCATTCCTGGCTGCCATTTTTCTGTTCGGTAGTCGCGGGCCAAGACTGGTTGCCCTACATTGAAGCTCCTTGTTGGCTTCTCATGGATGTGCTGGAATTGCTTACTCTCAACATCTCTTCGTACGTTTGGTCTGAGCAAATCCAGGCGAGATCTTAACATTCGGTTAAAGAACATCATGGCCGAGGCCTGGTTGGTGACTGCATGTGTCGCATTCCGGTAGGCGAACAGGAAATTGTCCACCTTATGCTGCAGCGGAATGTTGTCATTGTACATAGCCTTTATTGCCTTCTTAAAGGTTTGTACGAACCTCTCAGCCAATCCATTTGTGGCTGGATGATACGGGGCGGATGTGTAATGCCTTACCCCATTCTTCTTCATAAACCTCCAGAACTCTTCGGACACAAACTGTGGTCCGTTATCGGAGCAAATCTGTTCTGGCAAGCCGTTCCTGTTAAAAATGGTCCGTAGGACTGCAATAGTTTTCTCCGTGGTGGTGGAGGACATTTTGATGACCTCAGGCCATTTTGAGTGCGCATCCACGGCTATTAAAAACATTGGGCTAGATTTTCAGTATAGACAGTTTTGGGGCGCTAACCTTAGCGCCCGCCCGAAGTTAGCGCCCGCCCCAAAGTAGCGCCCCGTTGCCGGAAATTCAGTGGCTTCACCCTAAGAGATTGGTGGAGCGCTAAAAGAGGCGTTCCACTCCTATCTTTAGGCGCTAAGCCGGCGGTCCAGAGGGATAGCGCCCAGGCGGGGCGCAGCGCGGGTGCGGTCATTTTTGGATTGACAGCAGACCCCGTGGCGCCGACCAGCTCTTAAAGGGGGAAGGGACGAATTGGTCTGCTGCCACGCCCTGCACACTGCAGCCTTGCAAAGAGGCCTCAACACTGCTGCTCAGCCCCAGGGAGTCATGGCAACGCCAGAGAAGGCCCGTCAGCGTGCCCTGCGCTTCTCAGAGGGTGATCTGGACATAATGGTCACAGCTCTGGAGGTGAGGCGCAAGATCTTGTTCCCAGAGAGTGGGAGGAAGCCAAACCACCACGACTGCACCAAAGCCTGGAAGCAGATCGCCCAGAGGGTGACGTTCACCGGCGATGCCCCCAGGACCCACAAACAATGTCGTAAAAAATACAACGATCTGACCAGGATTGTGAAGGTGAGTAGCCTTTCCAGTCTCCTCCTCATTCTTGCAAGTACACCTGACATGATGGGCAAAGGGAGCTGAAAGTCCTATTGGCCAGCCCTCAGCCAGCAGCATTGGGACAGTCATGAGCATCACATGGCCATTCGGCACTCTACACTTTGTCCAAGCTATTCAACCATGGGAGGCAGTGCACACTACATCAGGGCTTCACTCTGACCACGCTATTCCACCATGGGAGGCAGTGCACACTACATCAGGGCTTCACTCTGACCACGCTATTCCACCATGGGAGGCAGTGCACACTACATCAGGGCTTCACTCTGTCCACGCTATTCCACCATGGGAGGCAGTGCACACTACATCAGGGCTTCACTCTGTCCACGCTATTCCACCATGGGAGGCAGTGCACACTACATCAGGGCTTCACTGCGCACTTACAGCCCGTCCTTTCTCTTGCAGGCTAAAGTAGCGTTTAATCGCCAGGCGCGTGCCAGGGGTGGCCCCGCCAAGCTGCAGAAGCTCACTCGGCTGGAGGAGCGCGTGTGTGTGCTCATGGGAGCCCGTGTGATTGTCCCCACAGCGTGCGGAGTATCCGACCCTCCACTGCCCGGCAATGGTAAGGACCTCGCCTTTTGGCCCTCTCGCGTCGCACTGGCCCATCCGAGCTACCTCCTTTGCCACTGTCCCACCAATGCGCTGAATGCCACCAGTCCTAACTCCCTCGCTGACGCCGCCTCCTCACTCTGAAGCTACTCTTGTGCATTCCTGCTTTCAGCTGGTGACGACCAGGACCCTGAAGCTGCCAGTGACAGCACCTCCGACGAGGAGGAGGAGGAGGAGCAAGCCGGAACTTCGGGGGAACAGTCACGTCCCGCAGGAGAGGAGGAAATGCTTGACACCTCCTCACTGGACGAGTGCCTGGAGGAACTGTCGCAGGGCAATGCAGCTTCTGGGACCAGTGGCGTCCAGCCACCCAGGAGCCGTGCGTGTGGCCCGCGGCCTTCCCCCCAAAGGGGGGAAGGATCAGAGGGGAGTGCTGCTGTTCGGCACACTCGCCGCCACCAACGCGGCAAGGGTCCCCTAGTTCGGCCCCCTCCTCCCCAGCGGGAGAGTCGCGACTCCAGTCCGGACACCTTCACCTCGGAGGAGGTGCGGAAGCTGGATAAGATGGCCGAGGATTCGGACCGGCGCCACACGGAGCTCATGAGCGTGGTGGGGCGCATGCCTGAGGCCATCGAGTCGCTGGCGACCAGTGTGCGCGAGTTCGGGGCAGCAACTGCCGCGAGTGGCCGCATGCTGACTGATGCCGTCAAGACCCTGGCGGCTGTGATGCGCGCGCACACCAGGACCACAGGGGCACTCACTGCTGCCACACGCGCTGTCTCAGGCAGGCATCACCAGGGCAGCCACCGCGCTGGACCATCCCAGCAAGCCGCCCCTCGGCTGATTGTTGCGGATCCTGCAGTGCGGGCCCGGCCGAGTGCCACCACGCCACAGCACCAGCCAGCGCATCCCAGACGCCAGCTGGCCCACATTGCGCCATCCGTCGCTGCCATTCCCCCACTGGGGTGTCAAGGGCAAGCGGCTGCAGCTGATGGTGGCCAGGCTCAGGTGCGCCACTCAGCAGACGGCCCCTCGAGGCCCAAACGCCGTGTAGGCCGCCCCCCAGCGGCATCTGGCGGAAGGGCATCTGAGCCTCAGGCACCTTCCCCCAGCCTCGCAGCAGCCACTGGGCAGAGCTTGCGAAGGAGCAGCAGGCCGGGCAGGGGAGGCAAAAGGCTGGGCAAGGTCTCGCCCTCGCGGGCCACTCAGTAGAGGGTGTGGGCAGCTTTCCTTTTATATGGCGGTGGCCATCTTTATTTTGCCCATGGTTGTGTTGTTGGAGGGCTTATTTTTTGCGTTAGGCCGACGTTGAGGCCCGGTTTGAAGAAAGGTGGAGTGACTCCTCCCCAGTTTGTGGGAGTGAGTCGTTTGTTGGGCTTTTTGTGGGGCCCGTTTATTGTTTTTGGGGATTCATGTGGGAAGGGCTTTTCATTTTTGTGTAATAAAAAATTATCTTTATTCATGCAGTCTCCATGGTTGTTCTTCTTAGTGTTTGTTGGCTTCGCCGGCTGAGGGCTTGCGGAGCGGCTGCATTCATCTTCCCTCATGGCCCCTGGCCATTCCCTGACAGGGGGCTTAGAAGTACCGTGTAATAAGGTGGCGTCGTGCGGCCCTTGGCCCTGGTCGCTCCCTCCTGGGAACGTACTCCTGCTCCTCCTCCTCCTCCTCCTCATGCTCCTCCTGCTCCTCCTCCTGAGGTGCTGGTCCAACGTCAGGTGGCAGTGCCTGAGTCCTGCGGATAGCCAGGTTGTGTAGCATGCAGCAAACCACCACAAATTGGGAGACCCGGTCCGGCGAATACTGGAGAGCTCCTCCGGAGCGATCAAGGCAGCGGAACCGCTGCTTGAGGACCCCAATAGTTAGCTCGATGATGTTGCGGGTGGTTTGATGGCTCTCGTTGTAGGCCTCTTCAGCAGTGGTCCTGGGCGCGCAGAGCGGGGTCATGAGCCAGGTGCACAAAGGATAGCCTTTGTCCCCGAGTAGCCATCCTCTTGGGGGAGGCTGTGCCTGGAACATGTCATGCACAGTACTCTGCCGCAGGATAAAGGCATCGTGGCTGCTGCCTGGGAAGCTGGCATTGACTGCTATGATGTGCTGCTTGTGGTCACAGACCAGCTGCACATTCAGAGAATGGTAGCCCTTCCTGTTGCGATACTGCTCGCCATGCTCCAGAGGGGCCCGCAAAGCCACATGCGTACAGTCAATGGCGCCCTGCACCAAGGGGAATTCCCCGAGTCTGGAAAATCCCAATGCGCGCTGATGCTGGCTCTCCAGGGCCATGGGGAAGGAGATGAATTGGCTTCTCCTTCTGAACAGTGCTTCGGTCACCTGGCGGATGCAGCGATGCGCGCCGTACTGGGAGATGTTTGCTATGTCCCCAGCAGCGTATTGGAAGGAGCCGGTGGCATAGAAGTTCAATGCCACCGTCACCTTCACTTCCACCGACAGAGACGTCCTGCACCTGAGCTTTGGCCGCAGATCTCGGCGAAGCAGGTGGCAGATCTCTGCAATCACCTCCTTTCGGAATCGGAGCCTTTTAACACATCGCGCAGCACTCATGTTTAGGTAGGAGCGCTGCTGGCGGTATAGCCTGACTGGGTAAGGCCTACGTGGCCGACGCCTGTAGCCCCCTCTGCCTCTAGCCAGGGCTGCCCCTCTCACAATGCGTCTGCGAGCCCTACGGACATGGAGCTGCAGCTCCGCGTTGGCACCCCATGCAACCCCCATCAAATCCTGGCAAACACTCTAATTTCCAAAAGGCCACTTGCAGCGCTCTGGCCTGAGTCCAAAAATACCTGGCTCTTGCTGCTTGAAACCAGTTAGCTATCCTCCTTGTGTCTCCAGAAATGCGTTGCACAAGAGTGTTTTCTGAAAAAAGGCTGGCCTTTATACTGGAGAGTACGTCCCCTTTAATTTGCGCCCCCCGGGGCCCGCGCTGGTTGTGTTGCGTTCCTTTTTCCAAACGCTCCGGCCGCCAGCCGCACAATGGGGTGGTCCGACTGAAGTTTGGAATCGGGGCGCACAAAGGGCGTTGCACGAGGATGTGACGTCATTTTCTGCGCGCGCATCCGGGCGGGCGCTAAACTTTGCGCCGGCGCTAACAGCCAACTTAATTTGGGGCGGGGCGCAAACTGCGCTGCGCCCGGGCGCTACACGCATAGCGCCCGAAAATCACTTCTCTTAAGGCGCTAACTGCTGGCACAAGCGACTGAAAATCTAGCCCATTGAGTCCATGAATGGACCAGCAAAATCAATATGCACCCATTGCCATGGAGATGAGGGCCACTCCCATGGGTGTGGAGGGGCATGTGGTGGTGCATTTTGGACTTTCTGGCATCCTGAGCAGCTCTTGGTCAGGTCCTCGATTTGTTTATCAATTCCCGGCCACCACACATAAGCCCTGGCAAGGCTTTTCATTTTTACCCCTCCCAGATGACCCTCATGAAGCTCATTGAGCACTCTATCCCTTAACTTGGGTGGAATTACCACTCGGGATCCACACATCAAGGTCCCCCAGCACACTGACAGCTGTTCTCTTCTTGTCGAGAATGCTGGCAACAGTGAGTCGCCATGTGCTGGCCATCCCTTCACCGTCAAATCCTATACCTGAGACAGTGTCGGGTCATTTCGGGTTCCTTTTCTATACGAGCTTTAGTTACCGGTAGGTATTCAACTATAGTCGAATGAAATATTTCGACAGGATCCACTGCTGGTGCTTTCTCCGCAGTAGGCAGTGGCAGGCGTGATAGCCCATCAGCATTTCCATGCTGTTTCGTGCCCTTATATTCAATCTCATAGTGGTGCGCCCCTAGAAAGAGTGACCATCTTTGTAGTCGTTGCGCAGTCATCACCGGAACGCCCTTCTTCAGATTAAAAATGGAGACAAGAGGCTGGTGGTCAGTCAGCAAGGTGAATTTCTGCCCGTGCAGATAGTGATTGAACTTTTTCACTCCCCACACTAGGCTGAGGGCCTCCCTGTCAATCTGGGCGTAGTTACGCTCGGCTGAGGTTAGTGATCGTGATGCAAAGACTATTGGCCTCTCTGAGCCGTCCGAGAATTTGTGCAACAGCACCGCTCCAATGCCGTAGGGTGACGCATCACACGCCAGCTGAATTGGTAGTGCTGGGTTGAAATGGGCCAATACCTCTTTCGATGTGATTAGTGTTTTGCTCTTCTGGAAAGCTCGTTTACACTCATCACTCCACTTCCATGGCACTCCAGTTTGCAGTAGGGTGTTCAGTGGGTGTAGTATTGTAGACAAATTTGGCAAGAACTTATGGTAGTAGTTTACCAACCCGAGGAACGACCTCAGTTGTGACACATTTTCTGGTGCTGGAGCCTTGACTACTGCCTCAATCTTTTCTGGGGACTTATGTAACCCCACAATACGAGATCTGTTTTTTTAAAAACTCGCATTTGGAGCGGTTAGCTCGGAGCCCATATTCCTTCCATCTAGTGAGCACCTGCTCCAGGTTGGCGAGGTGATCACTGTCATTTTCGCCCGTGACCAGGATGTCGTCCAAATAACACTGGGTCCCTGGGATCCCTTGCAGGACTTGTTCCATTGCCCTTTGCCAAATAGCCAGAGCTGATGCTACCCCGAATACCAGCCGGTTGTATTGGTAGAGACCTTTATGGGTGTTGATTGTGAGGTATTTTTTTAATGCTTCTTCTACCTCCATTTACAGATATGCCTGGGCCAGATCAATCTTAGTGATGCGTTTCCCTCCAGATAGCGAGGCGAAAATATCTTCAATCCGTGGAAGTGGATATTGCACGGTGTGAAGGACTGGGTTCACTGTTACCTTAAAGTCCCCACAGATGCGAACCTTCCTTGGTTCCCCAGGCGTGCTGCTCAATGACTTTTTATCACAGGGACGATGGGTGTAGCCCACTCGCTCCAGTCTACCTTGGACAGTACTCGTGAATGTTCCAAACTCTCCAGCTCTGCTTCGACAGCTGGGCGGATCGCATAAGGTACCGGTCTGGCCTTAAAAAATTTTGGGCTTGCGTTTTCTTCGATTTTAATTGTTGCTGTCATGCCTTTTAGTGTTCCGAGTCCTTGCTGGAACACTTCTTGTGCGTCGGTTAGGATCTTTGACAGTCACCCAGGTGTGACGTTGTCATCCTTTTTGGCAGCCACAGTCAGTGCTTGTATGGAATGCCAATCCAGCTGTATTTTCTGGATCCATTCACATCCCAGTAATGGTGGTCCTCCATCTTGCAATACATAGAGGTCTAGTTTTTGTGTTTCCTTACCGTTATATATAACGGTCACCCTTATTTTTCCTTTGGGGTAGACTTTTTGCCCCGTGTACATCTTCAAAATAATTTTTGTGTCTCTCAAGGGTATGTGTGAGAATAGCCGCTCATAGTCCCGTCGGTTTATGACTGTTAGGGCTGATCCTGTGTCCAATTCCATTTTTACCTGGACCCCTGCTATCTTGAGAGTGACCCAAATGGTTCGGTGATCCTCTGTTTTGATCACATTATGTAGTTTCAGACAACTCAGCTCCCTGCTTTCGGAGTCGGTATCACTCTTTTGTTCGTCTGAACTATTTTCCGTCACCTTATGTACCTTCTTGTACTTTTCTTTTGGAGATTTCTTATTGCTGGTTTTCTTTCCCGACCTGCAGAATCGTGCTATGTGTCCTACTTTTCCACACTGTCTGCACACTTTGTCTTTGAACCAGCAATCATTGTGGTCGTGTGTTGTTCTGCCGCAGCGATAGCACTTCTCTGTTCTGTATGACATTTCGTTTGTGCCATATTCTTGCGGTCTCTGTTGCATCTCTGCAGCGCCCCGTGCTGCTGCTTCGTATGATACCGCAATGCTGAAGCCTTGTCCAGCGTAAGGTCCTTTTCAGATAATAGCCATTTCTGGGTTCCTTCACTTTGAAGCCCACACACAAACTTGTCCCTTAAGGTATCTGCCAGTCCCGTTCCAAACTGGCAGTGTTTCGATAGCTTGTGCAGTTCTGTTAGATATTCAGCATTGCTTTCATCCTTATGCTGGTTCCGTTTGTGAAACTTGAATCTTTCTGCTATCAGCAGCGGTGTGGGGTTTAAATGTTCCTGTAGTATTTTTTTTTTTTAAACATAGAAGATAGGAGCAGGAGTAGGCCATTCGGCCCTTCGAGCCTGCTCCGCCATTCAATGAGATCATGGCTGATCATCCAAATTCAGTACCCTGTCCCTGCCTTCTCCCCATATCCCTTGATCCCTTTAGCCTCAAGAAATATATCCAACTCTTTCTTGAATATATTTAATGAACTGGCCTCCACCGCCCTCTGTGGCAGAGAATTCCACAGGTTCACCACTCTCTGGGTGAAGAGGTTCCTCCTCATTTCTGTCCTAAATGGCTTACCCCTTATCCTTAGACTATGACCCCTGGTTCTGGACTGCCTGGCCATCATAATCATCCTTCCTGCATCTAGTCTGTCCAGATCTGACAGAATTTTATAGGTTTCGATGAGATCCCTCTCAATCTTCTAAACTCCAGTAAGTATAAGCCCCATCGACACAATCTCTCCTCATATGTCATTCCTGCCATCCTAGGTATCAGCCTGGTGAATCTTCACTGCACTCCCTCCATGGCAAGAACGCCCTTCCTCAGGTAAGGTGACCAAAACTGCACACAATACTCAAGGTGCGGTCTCACCAAGGCCCTGTACAACTGTAGCATGACATCCTTGTTCCTGTACTCGAATCCTCTCGCTACGAAGGCCAACATACCATTTGCCTTTTTAACCGCCTGCTGCACCTGCATGCTTACCTTCAGCGACTGGTGCACAATAACACCCAGGTCTCTTTGCACTTCCCCTTCTCCCAATCTATTGCCATTCAAATAATAATCTGCCTTCCTGTTTTTGCCACCAAAGTGGATAACCTCACATTTATCCACATTATAGTGCATTTGCCATGTTTCTGCCCAATCACCCAACCTGTCCAAATCGTACTGGAGTTTCACGACATCCTCCTCACAGCTTACCCTACCACCCAGCTTTGTGTCGTCTGCAAATTTGGAGATATTACATCCAATTCCCTCGTCCAGATCATTAATATATATTGTGAACAGCGGGGGTCCTAGGACCGATCCTTGCGGTATCCCACTAGTCACTGCCTGCCACTCGGAAAACGACCCGTTTATTCCAACTCTTTGCCTTCTGTCCGCCAACCAGCTCTCTATCCAAGTCAATACCTTGCCCCCAATCCCATGTGCCTTAATTTTGCACGCTAATCTCTTGTGTGGGACCTTATCGAAAGCCTTCTGAAAGTCCAAATACACCACATCCACTGGTTCTCCCTTATCTATTTTACCAGTTACATCCTCAAAAAATTCCAGTAGATTAGTCAAGCATGATTTACCTTTTGTAAATCCATGTTGACTTTGTCCGATCCTGTCACTGCTTTCCAAGTGCTCTGCTATTACATCTTTTATAATAGACTCCAGCATTTTCCCCACTACCGATGTCAGGCTTACCGGTCTATAATTCCCCGCTTTTCCTCTACCACCTTTTTTGAATAGTGGGGTAACATTAGCTACCCTCCAATCCAGGGGTACCTTTCCAGAGTCTATCGAGTTCTGGAAGATGACCAGCAATGCATCTACTATCTCTAGGGCCATTTCCTTAAGTACCCTGGGATGTAGACCATCAGGCCCTGGGGATTTATCGGCCTTCAGTCCCATCAATTTTCCTAACACCATTTCCCTACAAATACTGATTTCTTTCAGTTCCTCCCTTTCATCAGACCCTATGTTCCCCGACATCTCTGGGAGGTTATTTGTGTCCTCCTTTGTGAAGACAGAACCAAAGTATGTATTTAGTTGGTCTGCCATTTCCTTGTTTCCCATTATAAATTCCCCTGATTCTGACTGTAAGGGACCTACGCTTGACTTCACCAATCTTTTTCTCTTCACATATCTATAAAAGCTTTTACAGTCAGTTTTTATGTTCCCTGCTAGCTTACTCTCATATTCTATTTTCCCTTTCTTAATTAATCCCTTTGTCCTCCTTTGTTGACTCCTAAGCTGCTCCCAATCCTCAGGATTATTGCTTTTTCTAGCCAATTTATATGTCCTCTCCTTGGATCTTATGTTATCCCTAATTTCCCTTGTTAGCCACAATTGAGTCACCTTTTTTGTTTTATTTTTATGCCAAACTGGGATGAACAAATTCTGTAGCTCATCCATTCGGTCTTTGAATGTTTGCCATTGCCTATCCACTGTCAACCCTTTGAGTGCCATTCCCCAATCAATCCTACCCAACTCGCTCCTCAGACCATCGTAATTTCCTTTATTTAAATTGAGGACCCTTGTCTCTGAGTCAACTACTTCATTCTCCATCTTAATGAAGAATTCGATCATATTATGATCGCTCCGACCCAAGGGGCCTTGTACAACAAGATTGCTAATTAATCCTTTCTCATTACATAATACCCAGTCTAAGATGGCCTGATCTCTGGTTGGTTCCTCGACATATTGGTCCAGGAAACCATCCCGTAAACACTCCAGGAATTCCTCCTCCACAGTATTGTTACTAATTTGGTTGGCCCAATCTATATGTAGATTAAAGTCACCCATGATGACTGCTGTGCCTTTATTGCACGCTACTTTAATTTCCCTTTTAATGCCATCCCCAACCTCCGCCTTACTATTTGGAGGTCTATATACCACTCCCACTAATGTTTTTTTCCCCTTAGTATTTCTCAATTCTACCCATACAGATTCCACATCATCAGAGCTAATACCCTTCATTACAATTGTATTAATCCCTTATTTAACCAGTAATGCTACCCCACCTCCCTTTCCTTTTTGCCTATCTTTCCTGAATATTGAATACCCCTGGATGTTGAGTTCCCTGTCTTGGCCATCCTTGAGCCACATTTCCGTAATCCCAACCAAATCGTACCTGTTTACCTCTATTTGCGTAGCCAATTCATCCACCTTATTACAAATGCTCCTCGCATTAAGACACAAAGCCTTCAGACTTGTTTTTTTAACGCTCTTAGACCTATTAGAATTATTATTTACTGTGGCCACGTTTGATTTAAACTGTTGATTTCTCTGACTGCCACTTTTGTTTTTCTCCTTCCTATCTTTTGCTTTTATCCCTGTTTCCCTTTCCTCTGTCTCCCTGCTCAGGTTCCCAACCCCCTTCCATTTTAGTTTAAACCCCCCCGAACAGCACTAGCAAACACTCCCCCTAGGACATTGGTCCCGGCCCTGCCCAGGTGCAAACCGTCCCGTTTGTACTGGTCCCACCTCTCCCAGAACCGGTTCCAATGTCCAAGGAATTTGAATCCCTCCTCCTTGCACCATTCCTCTAGCCATGTATTCATTTGAAATATCCTCCTATTTCTACTCTGACTAGCACGCGGCACTGGTAGCAATCCTGAGATTACTACCTTTGAGGTCCTATTTTTTAATTTACCTCCTAACTCCCTATATTCTGCTTTTAGGGCCTCATCCCATTTTATACCTATATCGTTGGTGCCTATGTGCAGCACGACAACTGGCTGTTCACCCTCCCCCTCCAAAATGTTCTGCAGCCGCTCCGAGATGTCCTTGACCCTTGCACCAGGGAGGCAACACACCATCCTGGAGTCTCGATTGTGGCCGCAAAAACGCCTATCTATTCCCCTTACAATTGAGTCCCCTATCACTATAGCTCTTCCACTCTTTTTCCTCCCAGCCTGTGCAGCAGAGCCACCCATGGTGCCAGGAAGTTGGCTGCTGCTGCCTTCCCCTGATGAGTCATCCCCCCAACAGTATTCAAAGTGGTATATCTGTTGGAGAGGGGGATGGCCGCAGGGGATTCCTGCACTACCTGCCTGCGCCTCTTACTCTGCCTGCTGGTCACACATTCCCTTCCTGCCTGTACACCCTTTACCTGCGGTGTGACCAACTCGCTATATGTGATATTCACGATGTCCTCAGCATCGCGAATGCTCCAAAATGAATCCATCCGCAGCTCCAGTGCCGTAATGCGGTCTGTCAGTAGCTGCAGCTGGACACACTTCCCGCACACATGGTCGTCAGGGATGCAAATTAAATGAATCCTACCAATTTCACTACAGTTAAATTATATATTTAAGGGCCCTGGTTTACAAACTGTCCCCGCTACACCACAGCAACCTTAAAAACTATAAACCACAGACTTAAAGTTTTAAAACGAGAGAAATACTCCAACCAATCACCTACCTGTTTTGTGGTGATGTCACACCTCGAATACTTTTTACCTCTCTCCTTGCCTGAGATTGGAGATTGGTATGCCTACCTGAGCCTCTGGGGCCTTTTGTAGTTGCACTGCCGCTCTGCTCCGCCTCCAGCCGCTGCCGATGCCGCACTGAGGCCTACCTGAGCCTCTGGGGCCTTTTGTAGTCGCTCTGCCGCTCTGCTCCACCTCCAGCCACTGCCGATGCCGCACTGAGGCCTACCTGAGCCTCTGGGGCCTTTTGTAGTCACTCTGCCGCTCTGCTCCACCTGCCGCCACTGCCGATGCCGCACTGAGGCCTACCTGAGCCTCTGGGGCCTTTTGTAGTCGCTCTGCCGCTCTGCTCCGCCTGCCGCCGCTGCCAATGCCGCACTGAGGCCTACCTGAGCCTCTGGGACCTTTTGTAGTCGCTCTGCCGCTCTGCTCCGCCTCCAGCCGCTGCCGATGCCGCACTGAGGCCTACCTGAGCCTCTGGGGCCTTTTGTAGTTGCTCTGCCGCTCTGCTCCGCCTGCCGCCACTGCCGATGCCGCACTATGTCGTCACTATGTCTCCAAAACTCTTTTCCACTGGCTTTGCTGGGGTTACTAGATTTCGTAATAAGCCATACGTCTTTGCACCCATTAAATTTAACAATACCGGCGCTTTCTTGTCATCTGACACCTCATTTGCCTTGCAGTATACCTCTATTCGTTCAACATATGTAGTCCAATCTTCGACTTCATTGTCAAATGCGGTGATACTGCCACTCTTCGGCATTTTGGGTGTGGTTTAAAATGGCTTAAAATGGCGTCTCCCGCGCTTTCCTTCCTCCCCCGCTGCTGCCAACGCCGCTCTCGGCGGTCCTCGTGGCAATGGCGGCGCCCTGTAGGTTTTGCGTGCTTCTCCTGCGCTGCTGCCAACGCCGCTCTCGGTGGTCCTTGTGGCAATGGCAGCGCCTCGTGGGTTTCTGCGCGTCTCTCTCCCTCTCCTCGATGCTGCTCGGCCCCTGAACACTGGCTGCGCCCTGTGCGCTCTGCCCTCTCTCTCTCCCGTCGACGCTGCTCGGCCCTTTGCTGTGCCGCTCGGTCGGGCTCTAGCCCGCCGCTGTCCGGGAAGGGTCTGCGCACTACCTGTTGCCAGCCTGTTTCGCTGGACCACCGTGACTGGAAAGCCAAGCCTGGCTCTCAACAGCCTCCCCCGCAATTCTTGAGTCTCTGCTGGATGACTGGGTGGTTGCCCGTGGTCGACGCCCGTGTCTCTGGCCTTGACCTCCAATCTACTGGTCTCCAGGAACGAATCCCTGGGAGGTGATGCAGAGTTGCAGGTAGGATCGAATTTGCCTCGTTGCCAATGTTGTGTCTGTCAGTAGTAAGACACAGACTGCAGGAGAACGGTACAACAGGTGTTTACTCAACGTGGCTCACTCTGGAACTGAACTGTACAGATTACTACTCAGTGCTATATACAGGTGTGGTCACTGCCGGTACTACAGTATACATGAGCTGTAAAAGGTAGTTCCCCCCTTAAAGGTATATACATTACACCCATCCCCTCCAACCAGGATCGGACAACCCCTTCTGTGATCAGACCCACTTCCAGCGATCACTGGTCCCTCCACCCCGCGATCAATGACCCCCTAACTCCCCATCTCTGCCCCGATCTATCTCCAATCCCCCCCCATCCCCTGCGATCAACCCCCGACACTTCAAACCAGGCCATAACCTCCGCTGCCCTCCCCATCACCCCGTGATCTCTACCACGATGAGCAGGAAACCTATCTGCTGTACCCTCTTCTGCAACGTTCCCTGCCCAATAGGAGGTAAAGCCTGTTGATCAAGCTGGCTTCTGGGTGGGGAACATGGTAAAAAAAAACACGCACGCTGTGAAATTCCTTAGCATTCTCCCGCCCAGAACTCATCCCCCTCTAGGAAGTCCCGCCCCAGTAAATATCGGGGCCGCAGAGTCTAATCCAGGAAGTGTAAGTTAGAATATTTAATTCAATGACAAATCATGTACAGAAAGCAAAATAAGGAGGGGGGAGAGAGATAAGTGAGACAGAAAAAAAGTCAACAATAATTAAAATCTGAAGGAATGAGTCTCCACACTTGTAAAAAATTAATTTTCAGTACCAGAGAGGTTATTTGGCAGTAATTAAGGCTTATCATGCCGTCTCTGGGTGCGGTACTGTTATAGCAAAGCTTGTAGAGGAGCAGCGTAACTCGGACAGCAACTTCCTCATTTCCGCATTTAACTGCACATATGCGGTAGCCACAAGTTACTGTCCGATTTACTCTTTAATAATGGTGAGCGCCGATAGCCTCACCGTTATTTCTACCGCAAAATCCGAGCCAATCATCCAGACTCGGCTGTAGCAGACTGTCTCTTTCTAGAGTTGCATGGATATGATCCAGAGGCAATACAGTAAGAGCTAAGGCTGATTAATTGCTCCCTAAGACAGATAGTTCATGATGGTTAAGATAGAGTCAGTTCTTGGGCGGGTGACTCCATTCTACGCTTCTTACGGGGATGGTCATTCAGAAGAATGGTATCAGCTGTCTGTCTCAGCATCTGGATGAACCAGTTACTTAGAAATAGGGCATTCCTATCTGTCTTCATCATGATGGTGGTCGCAACCATTGCCCAGGTCTGGCCAATCCTACTATTCAGATGTCACATTATCAGATTGCCTTTGCGTCTAAGTGATCATAAGGTAAACATACATCCACTGTATCTAGATCCATTTCAGAACCCAGGCAATGAGGGATGCAAATTTTATTAGCTAAATCTGTAGCTTCTGTTAGGATCAAAGTAAAGCTCACTCATAAGAATATAAGAAAATCCGGAACAAGAAAATGCCATTAAGACCTCTTTAACCACAGTCCATGTACAATTATTCTATCACAGACTCCCATCTCACACCACCTACCCTATTTCATGGAACATGTATCTTCTTTCCTGACTGCCCCTAAAAGAATCAAGCTATGTAATTCTATTTCTCAACTGCTATAATTACAGCTCATTTTTAAAGATGTTAATTAACCCAAATCAATTACTTTCTTTGGCAAACAAGAAGAAAAAAATCTGCAGATGCTGGAAATCAGAAACAAAATTAGAAAATGCTGGAAACACTCAGTAGCTCAGGCAGCATCAGAGGAGAGAATAGACAAGTTAATGTTTCCTGTGTAGACT
Organism: Somniosus microcephalus; assembly: GCF_052327205.1. Lineage (NCBI taxonomy): Eukaryota > Metazoa > Chordata > Chondrichthyes > Squaliformes > Somniosidae > Somniosus > Somniosus microcephalus. The sequence goes on from NC_140993.1 coordinate 139,850,739, forward strand.
CTTCATCAGAACAGTTTACACTTTGTACATCACACCTTCTTATTAAATATGTCTCCTATTTTTTGTGATGGACAAAATGCATACCAGATAAAATGTATTTATATATAGAAAATGTCAGCAGGGGGTCACCCATAGTATTGTTCAATCTGAGTTGGAGAATACGCTATTTTATAATTACAGGAGTGTTATACCATATAATTAACAATGGAACTAATTTTGATCTAGATGTCACCCTGAAAATTGGTACAGATAGGATGTATGGGCATATAATAAGGTGTAATGGAGCAGGAAATTGGGTGGTGCTCAGTTCTGCCTGATTCTGCCCATTCGTGAATTGGCCAATTTTGTGCCGGGATTTGTGACAAGTATCGAAGCTCCCATCCGAAATAGGGAGGAGCTTTATAATCATATCAAGATGATGAGGAAGTGATGTCATCCAGACAATGACATTGACATGATTTTCCAATATTTCAGATGATGGCCACAAACGTTGGTTGTTTACAGATACTTGTTGAACTTAGTTTTTATTCTTAAACTTACTTTCTGAAAATTATGGCAGTGTGTGTGCGGTCTGCTCTGGCCATTTTTGCAAGGTTTTTTAGCCCTTTACACTGTAGGGCAGGATTTTCATTGGGCCGTGGAGGCGGGATTGGAGGCGTGTGGGGGGTTAAAATCCTGAAATAGGGGGTCCCGCCCCCAACCCGCCTCCATGCCAGTTTCAAAGGAGGCGGGTACCTGTAGTGTATGTGCTTTAAGTCAGAACTACTTTTTACAGCTCCTGTATACTGTAGTACCGGCAGTAACCACACTGGTATATAAGCTGTGCGCATGCCTCTGTACTCCAGTCTAGAGATGACCCTCCTCCAGTAAAGACCTGTTGTTTGTTTATGTACAGCATCCGTGTAATTCTTTATCCACTGAACCACGGATCTAACAGTGGCGACGAGTGTTGATGCGAATCTACCTGCAACATTAAACAAAAACAAAAAACAAAAAAAAAAAATAGTCGAGTCCAGGAACAAGGGCGTCGACCACGAGCAACCGCCCAGCAGTCAGGCAGAGATCCAACTCGCTGGGGAGGCTGTGAAGAGCCGGGCTTGGTTCCCCAGCCACAACGAGCAGTCAGAGATTGACGACAGGTCCTGAGCAGCAGCGGCTGGAGCCGACCGACGGCAGAGAGAGAGAGCCGGACAGCGTCGACGAGGTAAGAAAGAGGGTGAAGAGAGCAGGGCGCAGCCGGGGATTGATCACCAAGCGGCATCGAGGAAAAATACTGCAAACCGGAGAGAGAGAGGGTAAGAAACAGTCGGGTTCTAGACTGAGCGGCGTCGACAAATATCAAGAGAAGAACGCGCAGAGCACAGCCAGGGATCACGGGCTGATCAGGGTCCGCGGGGCGAAGCAAGGGGAGACGCCATTGAGCTGCGGAGAAGCAGGGAGAGCGCGGGAGGCGCCATTGAGCCGCGGAGAAGCAGGGAGAGCGCGGGAGGCGCCATTGAGCCGCGGAGAAGAAGGAAGAGCGCGGGAGACGCCATTTTGCGAAGCCGCAGCGGAGAAGACGGGTGAGCGCGGGAAGGAAGGAAAGCGCGGGAGACGCCATTTTGTGCCAGCGGAGAAGAAGGGGAAGCGCGGGAGGCGCCATTGGGGATAGTTAACGCACAACCAAGGATGCCGAAGAGTGGCAGTATCTCTACGTTCGACAATGAAGTCGAAGATTGGGTGACATATGTGGAACGTATTGAGGTGTACTGCAGGGCGAATGAAGTGCCAGATGCTAATAAAGCACTGGTTCTGTTAAACTCCATGGGTGCAAATACTTATGGGTTACTGTGAAATCTAATAACCCCAGAGAAGCCGGTAAACAAGGATTTTGGAAGCATAGTAGAAATCCTACAGGACCACTTAAGCCCCACACCGCTGCAGATAGCAGAACGATTTAAGTTCCATAAAAGGAACCAACACAAAGACGAAAGCAATGCTGAGTACCTAACGGAACTGCGCAAGCTATCGAAATACTGCCAGTTTGGAGCGGGACTAGCAGACACGTTAAGGGACAAGTTTGTGTGTGGGCTACAAAGTGAAGGAACCCAGATATGGCTTCTATCAGAAAAGGACCTTACGCTGGACAAAGCTTTCAATATGGCAGTATCACACGAAGCAGCCGCAAGGGGCGCTGCAGAGATACAACGGAGACCGCAAGAATACGGCACCAATGAAATGACCAATGGAACAGGGAAGTGCTATCGCTGCGGCAGAACAACACATGACCAGAAAGATTGTTGGTTCAAGGACCAAGTGTGCAGACAGTGTGGGAAAGCAGGACACATAGCAAGAGTCTGCAGGTCTGGGAAGAAAACCAACAGTAAGAAATCTCCACAGGAGAAGTACAAAAAGGTACACCAGGTGATGGACAGTGGTTCAGATGAACAGAAAAGTGACACAGACTCCGGAAGCAAGGAGCTGGCTTGTCTGAAACTACATAATGTAACCAAAATAGAGGATCACCAGACTATCTGGGTTACACTCAAGATAGACGGAGTCCAAGTGGAAATGAAATTGGACACAGGGTCAGCTCTAACAGTCATAAATCAAAGAGACTACAAGCGGTTATTTTCACACATACCCTTGAAAGCTACAGAGATTGTCTTGAAGACGTATACGGGGCAAAAAGTCTACCCCAAAGGAAAAATAAGGGTGAAAGTGACATATAAAGGTCAGGAAATACCTAAAATGGATATATATGTATTGCCAAATGGAGGACCACCACTGCTAGGACGTGAGTGGATCCGGAAGATACAATTAGATTGGCATTCCATATAGGCACTGAAGGTGGAGGCCAAAAAGGATGACGATGTCACACCTGGACGACTGTCAAAAATGCTAACTGACGCAAAAGAAGTGTTCCAGGAGGGACTAGGAACACTAAAAGGAATAACAGCAACAATTAAAATAGAGGATAATGCAAGCCCAAAGTTTCTTAAGGCCAGACCAGTGCCTTATGCGATCAGACCAGCGGTTGAAGCAGAGCTGGAAGGGTTGCAATGTTCAGGAGTACTGTCCAAAGTGGACTGGAGCGAGTGGGCTACGCCCATCGTCCCTGTAATGAAGAGGTCGTTGAGTAATACGCCTGGGGAACCAAAGAAGGTCCGCATCCGTGGGGATTTTAAGGTGATAGTGAACCCAGTCCTTCACACGGTGCAATATCCGCTTCCACGAATTGAGGATATTTTTGCCTCGCTATCTGGTGGTAAACGCTTCACCAAAATTGATCCAGCCCAGGCGTACTTGCAAATGGAGGTAGAAGAAGCTTCGAAACATTACCTTACGATCAACACCCATAAAGGTCTCTATCAATACAACCGGCTGGTGTTTGGAGTAGCCTCGGCTCCGGCTATCTGGCAAAGGGCGATGGATCAGGTCCTGCAAGGGATTCCAGGGACCCAGTGTTATTTGGACGACATCTTGGTCACGGGCGAAAATGACGGTGATCACCTCGCTAACTTGGAGAAGGTGCTCGCCAGATTAAAGGAATATGGGCTATGAGCTAATCACCACAAGTGCGAGTTTTTCCAGAAACAGATCTCGTATTGCGGCCACGTCATCGATGAAGAGGGGTTACATAAGTCCCCTGACAAGATTGAGGCAGTCGTCAAGGCTCCAGCACCGGAAAATGTGTCACAACTGAGGTCGTTCCTCAGGCTGGTAAACTATTACCACAAGTTCTTACCAAATTTGTCTACGGTACTACACCCGCTGAACACCCTACTGCAAACAGGGGTACCATGGAAGTGGGATGACGAACGTAGACGAGCTTTCCAGAAGTGTAAAGAATTGATCACATCAAAAGAGGTGTTGGCCCATTTCAACCCAGCACTACCAATTCGTTTGGCATGTGATGCATCACCCTACGGCATTGGAGCGGTGCTGTCGCACAAATTCCCAGACGGGTTGGAGAGGCCAGTGGCCTTTGCGTCTTGGTCACTAACCTCAGCCGAGCGCAACTATGCCCAGATTGACAGGGAGGCCCTCAGCCTAGTATGGGGAGTAAAACAATTCAACCATTACCTGCATGGGCAGAAGTTCACCTTGCTGACTAACCACCAATCACTTGTCTCCATCTTTAATCCTAAGAAGGGCGTGCCAGTAATGACTGCACAGCGGTTACAAAGATGGTCCCTGTTTCTAGGGGCGAATCAATATGAAATAGAATATAAAGGCACGAGACAGCATGGGAACGCTGATGGGCTATCGCGCCTGCCACTGCCTACGGTGGAGGAAGCACCAGCAGTGGACCCTATCGAGATATTTTATTCGTCGATAATTAAATGATTGCCAGTAAGAAACGCGGATATAGAGAAGGAGACCCACAATGATCCGACGCTGTCACGGGTATATGAATTGACGGTGAGGGGATGGCCAACACATGGCGACTCACTGTTGCCAGCATTCTCATCCAGAAGAGAACAGCTGTCAGTATGCCAGGGGACAGTGATGTGTGGATCCAGAGTGGTGATTCCACCCAAGTTAAGGGAGAGAGCGCTAAAGTAGCTACATGAAGGTCATCTGGGGGGAGTGAAAATGAAAAGCCTTTCTAGGGCTTATGTGTGGTGGCTGGGAATCGATCAACAAATCGAAGACCTAACTAAGAGCTGCTTAGGATGCCAGAAGGTCCAAAATGCACCACCACATGCCCCTCTACACCCATGGGAGTGGCCCTCCTCTCCATGGCAACGGGTGCACATTGATTTCGCTGCTCCATTCAAGGACTCAATGTTCTTAATAGCAGTGGATGCTCATTCAAAGTGGCCTGAGGTGATAAAGATGTCTTCAACCACTACAAAGAAAACGATTGCAGTCCTACGGACCATATTTGCCAGAAACGGTTTGCCAGAGCAGATCTGCTCTGATAATGGACCACAGTTTGTGTCCGACGAGTTCCAAAAAGTCATGAAAAGGAATGGGGTAAGGCATTACACATCCGCCCCGTGTCATCCAGCCACCAATGGATTGGCTGAGAGGTTCGTACAAACCTTTAAGAAGGCGATAAAGGCCATGTGCGATGAGGAAATTCCACTACAGCATAAGATGGACAATTTCTTATTAGCCTATCGAAACGCGACACATGCAGTTACCAACCAGACCCTGGCCATGATGTTCTTTAACCGAAGGTTGAGATCTCGTCTGGACTTGCTCAGACCAAATGTGCGAAGAAATGTTGAGGACAAACAATTCCAGCACATCAACAAGAAGCCGACAAGGAGCTTCAATGTAGGGCAACCATTCTTGGCCCATGGCTATCGAGCAGAGAAGTGGCAACCCGGAACAATATGTACAAGGCAGGGGCCATTAATGTATAGAGTGGATGTCGGGGAGAACATTGTGAGACGCCACGTCGATCAGATCTTAGCGTCACAGGAAGGCGTCAACCCCATGTCTCGAGTACCTGGGGATGAACCCGACATACCGGTAGCATCTACTTCAGACCCAGTAGCAGTGGAACCCGATGAACTACCCGATGAAAAGGGGTCAGAGTCGCCTCTGCACCAAGAACAAGAACCTCCGGAAAGGCGCTACCCCGAAAGGGTCAGGAAGCCGCCCCAAAGACTGAATCTATAAATGGACTTTTTGATATTGAATGTACATGTAAAAATGTAATTGTTATTTGAATATTAAGGGGGTATTATTAATCTAAAAAGGGAGGAATTGTAGTGTATGTGCTTTAAGTCAGAACTACTTTTTACAGCTCCTGTATACTGTAGTACCGGCAGTAACCACACCGGTATATAAGCTGTGCGCATGCCTCTGTACCCCAGTCTAGAGATGACCCTCCTCCAGTAAAGACCTGTTGTTTGTTTATGTCCAGCATCCATGTAATTCTTTATCCACTGAACCACGGATCTAACAGTACCCGCCCCGCACTGGGACCCGCCTCCCTGAGGCGGGAAGGGGATTACTGCCAATTAACTGCAGGTAGTTAACAGGCAGTTTTTAGCCTAATCCCTATTTTTAAGGTTGAAGTGTGGGATTCCCGATGGCTCCAAACCACGCCAAGTTAGAGGAGGCGGACCGTTGGGATGAAGGGCTTGGAAGGGTCAAGATGTCTGGTGATCAGGTGAGTGATGGGTGCATGAGTGCAAAGGTAAGTGTGTTTGGTGTGTGTAAAGTGTTTAAAGAAGTTTTACAGCCTTCCTTCCTTCAGGTCTTGGGAGTCCCTCATCTCGTGTCAAAAATTGCAGCATTCAGCTTTCTGTTCTGGGGAGATCTCTAAATCATCCTGACAGGAAGGAATTAACTTGGAGTACAGATTGTCAGTGTTTGACAGCTTCAAACAGCTGTGAATCGCTGATATTTCATCTGTCAAAGGGTCTTGACAGATGAAATTTCAATCTGTGACGTCACCAGTTGCCGGGTGGCCCTTAATTGTCCTGCTGAGCCCACTGGGCGGGCTCAACAAGGTCAATCAAGTCAAAATCGCGTGGGTTGGCTAGAACTCGATGGAGGCGGGACTACAACAATGAAAGTTGTAGTCCCGCCTCCAACCCGACTCCTCAATGAAAATCCAGCCCTAGGTATCCCTCTGGGAATAGCACTTTATCTGCCTAACTGCTTGAGTTCATCTCATGCCACCTTCAAAAGACACTTCAAAACCTACCACTTCAAACATGCTTGACATCCATTTCTTTCTGTGAAGTGCTTTGGATATTATGGGTGAACAACTCCGATGCAATACTAACCATACTAATTGTGTGGAGTAGAGACTATTAATATATTTTTGTTATTCATTGCTTTCTTACTGGGATAATTTATTCAGGTGTGGGGCATGGACCAATTGTGTGCATGCAGTTGCCAGAAGTAACTAAATTATTGCTGTCAAAATAGTGTATATTTTAAATAGTCAAAGCGCATTTCTTTTTTTTCACTCCTTAATTCATTGCATTGTAAGTATAAAGTGCTTAGCGCTGCCAGATCTGAAAGTAAATGAAGCAGAGAATGTATTACCTATTGATGAAATAGTTGTAAGACCATGTCAGCATTGATAACATGTATGTATATGCTTGCTAATATTTGGACTGGCAAAATGCCAATTAGAATATTAACCTGATTTTATGAAAAATTACAGTACCTGCCCATCATTTTGAACATTATTGCCTTATGAGATTTTCAAAATGAAAGCTAAAGTCATTCAGAAGGGTGAAACCCCCGTAACAAAGGTATAGGAGACTAAAGTGCCTTCCACATTTACAATAGTTCAAATTAAACTAAATTGGAGACAGTATTAAACTGTTTATAAAATGCAGTTTTCAGTTACCACATGGTAAAAACAAAATGCTTGCTGGTAAGCCATTGAGTATGAAATTTCCCATACGCAAAAGGATCTACATAACTGACATGGACCTGCAATGATGACGACTTATTTGCTTCTCCATTCCTACTTATGGGCAATTATTTATGCAATGGTTTGTCATAGTATATGCTGGATCCAACCTGGATCTTATTACTCTACCAACCCTTTCACTCTTGGATGGGAGCAGAAACTTTTGGGGTTGGCTAGACAAAAGAAAGAACTTGTATTTATATAGCACCTTTAACATCTTCAGGCATCTGAGAGTGTGTTACAGCAAATTCATTACTTTTGAAATGTAGTCACTGTTATTTTGACATCAAACGCAGCAGCCAATTTATATACATCAAAGTCCCACAAACAGCAATGACATAAATATCCAGTTCATGTATTTTTCATGGTACTGTTTAAGGGATAAATGTAGGGCATCAAGAACTCCCCTGGTGTTGTTTGAATTGTAACACAGGAACTTTTACATCAACCTGAGCAGGCAGATAGGGTCTCATCCAAAAGGCAGCACCTCCGACATTGCAGTACTCCCTCAGTATTGGACTGAAGTGTCAGCCTAGATTAGGTGCTCAATTCCTAGAGTGAGACTTGAACCCACAACCTTCACTACTCAGAGGCAAGAGGGCTACCACTGTGCAGGGCTGACAGTGGTTTAAGACATAAGTGATGACTTATTCTACATCTAAACAGCTCTGCAGTGTAAAAGCGCTTTGCTCTATAGCTCCAGTTCAGTTTAACATTTTGGTCTCAAAATATAAGCATTTAAAATATAATAAGGAGCTTCTTTGCATTCTGACTTTAAACTTTCTTTGGTAAGAATAGAAGAAAATATGGAATAAAAAAGATTTTCAGCAGATCAGACCCATATCTTTCACAGGACATGTACAATTGTGAACTGTATTGTATTGTGAACTGTACCCAATGTATTCAACCTCCTGAGGGAGCTGACTAACCACAGGTAAAACATCCAACAAGATAAAGCTCTGTGAAATTTCTCCCGGACTCTCTAAAATAATTTAGCAAAACTCCAGGATATCAATCTCACATGACAACCTACATTATTCAAACCTGGCTTATTATATTCCACAGATGACATTTCCATGGTCCTGTCAGCACATGAACCATTATGCTCCATTTGTTCATCTATGCTTATCCTTACAATCTTCAATACATTCTTAGACAGATATTTATTCAACTCTTTTTTAAAAAGGTAATCAACATGGCATTAACTGCCACAATAATCTAAATGTTGACTTACTATATTCACACATAGGCTTTAAAGAGTTATTGTAACAGCCGGTGGGGGTGGGGGCAGGGGGGCGGGGAGGTGAAATTGTTCATGGCAGTAGCATCAAATGGGGCTATAATGAATGGGCAGTCTGTTTTACACTGTGACCAATTTTCTTTTCCATGGAAGTCAATCGGGCATGGTGTAAAACGGCTGCCGATTGGCTAGGAGCCCATTTTACGCTACTGGCAAAGACCAATTTGATCCCCAACATATTGCAGGTTATAATCAAATACCTTACATTTTCACCTGAGCTAGTGGGCATTTTTTCACTGGTGTATACGTATTTCATATTTCTTGTATGTCTGTATTATTTTACAGTTCTGCCATTCCTTAGTCCATTTGTTTAATTTATCCAGATCTCTTTGAATGTTATCAGTTATCCTTACACTAGCCACCTGACTATACAGGGTATAGCTAGGATTAAACAGGAAATTCTATTTTCTAGAAGTACCTTCCTCCACATCAATTGTGAATATGTTAAGTACGAGAAAAACAGAACATGCCACAGGAGAACTCTGCAACTTACTCGCTGCAGATAGTCACTTCTACTTTTATTGTTAATTTGATTTTAAATGAGAGTCTATTCAATTCAACTAATTAATTAGCAATTAATTTCATGAAACATAATCTTCATTAAAATTCTCACAAGCAAACTTTTATCAAATGTATTTTGAAAATACAGGTACATTATATCCTCTGGATATTCTTTGTTTGCTAATTTATATGCTGACCACTCCTGACTGTGCTTTAAATGATCAATAACATCTATTAAAATGTTCTGAAGAGCAATTTCTCCATTACCAATGTTAGATTAACTGGTCTACAATTTTCAGTTCATGCCTTACTTCTTTTAATATCAAGATATCAATTGTTTTGCTCCGTTCCTCAGGTACAGTCTAAGATTTTAATATAGCTCCTAAAATGATTTTTAAAGAATGATTATTTCAGGTCCTGCTGTCTTAAAATTTCAATAGTTGTAGTGAAGGGATAATTACTAGCCCTAGCCCTTTTCGGGCTACCCCACATCAGGCGTATTTCCCAGATGTTCACCTTCAACTAAAGTTAGAGATAGCCGAATCCTATAAGATGCTTAATTGGGTCTAAAGGTCCAGGCTATCTCTCCCTAAAGGAAAGGAATGACTTGAAGATGTTACCATCCTCCAGATAGCACTTTTAATAAGTTTAACTAGACTGTAACTTTCCGGGTATTATGAGGGTCCGGAATACTCCCCCAGAATTCTGTAAATTCTCACCAAAGAGTGTACAGAGATTGAGTTCACGAGTTTGATACAGAAGTACTCTGTGAGACAATTCTAAAAATATATAGATTTATTAAAGAACCGACATGTATTTAACAGCTGGTGAGTCAATCGCAACTTTAACAGTTCAAAATACAAATAGCTTACAATTCTTATTCTCAGAGATCCTTATTCTCAAATCTTAACTTCGTTACATTTTTACATTTCTTACTTATTTCTAATCCAGGATATCCACCAAAATCAAAATAAAAGTATCCTTTTGATCCCCGAGACGCAAAGAGTTAAAAACTTACAGAGCCTGCCTCTGAAGAGTGAGAGAATCGATTTGCCCCTTTCAGCAACTTCTGACTTCCTATCTGAAAGTTCCATATTTTATACCCTTTCTCAGTGGTATATCCTTTGAAGTTTTCTGCTGATGTAAGCTAATTATCTCTAGTCATATTTCTGTTGACTTCTTTCTACTCTTACAGTCAATTCATCTGTTAACTTGCAGACTTCTGTCTCTACCATTAGGTGTTCAAAACTTTATCATAAAAAATGGTTATGACAGATGTATATATTTGATGCCATTCTTACGAAGTTCTCTATTCAATTCTTAAATCACCTCAGCTGGTTATAAGCAGACGGCATGTCTCCTAACTGTTCCAAGTTCAATACAAACACAATGTGATTGCTTGGTGCATCTATTGATATCATATTTACAAAGTCTTCTGTTGGTATCTTTTACAACATGTAAATGAACACTTCAACTAGGGTGTTCTATGCATTTCTTAGCTACTTCAATTGGTTGTATTAAGAATTATGTCTCCTGTCTTTCATTTGATGTGATATTTATGAAGGCATATGGGCCTAGAAATTCAGTTGGCTGCGCCAGCCGTTAGCGCCTTAGGAGGAGTAGATCTCGGGCGCTAGGCGCTTAGCGCCCGGGCGCAGCGCGATCTGCGCCTCGCCCCAACTTCAGTAGACATTTAGCGCCGGCGCAAAGTCATTGCGCGCGCTCATCTGCACGCGCAGATCATGACGTCATTTCGTCGTGCAACGCCCTTTGTGCGCCCAGAACCGGAACTTCACTCGCGCCGCCCCATTGTGCATCTGGCGGCCCGAACGACTGTGAAGTGGAACGGTACACAGCCGAGGCGGGCCGCGGGGAGCGCAAATTAAAGGGCACTCCTGCAGTAGAAAAGGCAGCCGTTTTGCAACACTCCTTCTTTGTGAGTAGATGGAGGAGGAGGAGGAGGAGGAGAAGACCGGTACCACATAACAAACTGATGGAGAGAAGCCCTCCCCAAAAACACATATACACTAGTCTCGGCCTTTCAAAAAAACAAATCCACCCTCCCCCTTTAAGAGCTCACCGGAGCCAGAGTGTCTGCCGGCAATCAGCAGCTCGCCGCACCTGCCCTGCGCCCAACTTCCGGTGTTAGCGCCCCGGGCTGCCGGCTTAGCGCCTAATGATAGTCGTGCATCGCCTGTTTTAGCGCAGCAGCAACCTCTTAGGGCGATGCAACTGAATATCGGCGAAGGGGGCTCGACTTTGCGCCGGGCGCAAACTTTAGCGGCCGCCCGACTTTACCGCCCCAAAAGTGGCTATACTGAATTTCTAGGCCATGGTTCTTTAATGTTCTGAGTTTCTGTTCAAAGTGTTAGTTTAAACTGGGTAATGGTATTGTGTTTCTCCCAAACTGCAGACTTTCTGGAAGCAACCCTTTGCTTCTTCAATAGGGCCATTGTTTTAGTATTAACAACAAATTCCCATTTCAAAAGCTTGTATGGTGTTTACAGCTTTGTGTCAACAACTCATCTTATCTCAGAAGCCTGTATTTCTGTTTACAGCTTGTGTCGTTGAGGCTTTTAGACTTTTAACCCCAGTTTGTCATGTTTTAATAAAATCTGAATTCTGTTCATAGGATGGTGTACTTTTCTGAAATATGGCTATTCCTTTATAGTAGTAAAATTCTAAATACTGGACTTATTCATATACTTCCCAAAGCATTACTGAATTCTTAAAAATTGACTTAATTTCTTGACTGACTAATTGATACCTCAGCTTGCCAATGTCCTGTCTACAGAACGTACAGCATGAAAGGAGGCTGTTTGGCCCATTGCTAGTTCTTCAGCTGGAGCTATCTATTTGAATTGCTTTTCCCTGCATCCTTTTATATTCATCAATGAGAAATTGATCCATTTTCAACAACATTCTGATAAATCTTTGCTCTCTTCCTTTGGGTTAATTTGTTGCTCAGTTCATGATTTTGCTGGCTTTTTATTGGTTAACTTTGCAATTTTTCCAAAAGTATTTCCATTGTTGGATGTATGTGTATGTTATATATATATATAATATATATATATGTGTGTATGTATATGTTTATATAATCTCTAGTTGCTATGTGTAGCAATCTCATAAATGTGTTGATGATTTCCTTTGTTTGATATTTCCAGACAAGTCATAAATGGCTTCCTTCAGAGTTCCACCTTATGTTGATTAGTGTGCTCCTCTATTGTTTTGTTAATGTATTTCCATCACAATCTGCACATGAAATATCAAACATAGTTGTTGATACCTGGCAAGGTAGTCTTTGGGTTCACTGAGGATCTTTTGTATTTATTTGAATATGTGTTTTGATGCCAGATTCTCTCATTAATGTAATGTATGTTTCACTGCTTCCAGAGATGTATGGCAGGAAGATTTTATATGTGGATTAGTGGCTTAATACACTATTTATTTGACAATTATTTCAAAGTTGTTACACTCTGTACTGTTCCAAGTCTAATTATGACAAAACATTTCAAACAGTGGCTGCGCATTTGGAGCCTATAGCACTGGCCATTAAGCATGGTTTGGAAGAAAAAGTGGCGGATGCCTGGCTTCCACCCAACAGGTCCCGCAGTGGCCACCATTTTGGGCAGGTCGGCAGTGCTGCCGTTGTCTGCACTTGCTGCAGAAGACAAAATGAGACAGATCGTGACGTCAATGAGTGTGCAATGCTGATTTGATGCACGATCTGTCATTTTGGATGTCGTCGTTCCATTTAATGCCCTCTCCTAATCACGACCAGCTGACCATGTGTTCAGCAGCAGGATGGACAACCCACCCGCTCTATTTAAAGGGATTATCAACAACTTGCTTTTTAATTTCAACTGGCTCTGTGTAAGTTTGTGCAACTGTTTGGAGCTTTCTAGAGTTGTTTAAAGTTGTTGAGGTGGCGGAGTGTTGCTGCAAGTGGAGAACGCCTTGCTTCTCATTTAAAGAGTTTTGCTCTCACTATTTGCTCCCAGTCATGGGGACTCTACTTACAGTCCCCCTCGTGCTCGAGTATGACAGGGAGATGGAGGGGAGGCAGCAAAGAGGACAAGATGCTCGCAGAGGGAAGAGGAGGAGGGGCAGGAGGGCTCTCAGCAGGAGGCATTACCCACCTAGGGTATTCAGGGAGCACTTTTCCTACCAGCACCTAAATGAGGAGCAGTGTATTAGGAGGCTCCGCTTCAGCAAGGAGGTGGTCACAGAACTCTGCCACCTCCTGCAACCAGACCTGCAGCCTCAGAGCAGGATGACAACGGCTCTCCCAGTGGCCCACAAGGTCACTGTGGCCCTCAATTCTTTGCCACTTTGATCCTTCCCATCTGGAGCAAGAGACATAGCTAACATCTCCCAGTTCACCATCCATCGCTGCATCTGGGAGGTTACAAAAGCTCTGTACTCAATGAGAAGGGACTTCATTGTCTTCTATCTGAACACAGAAGCAGGAGGAGCATGCATTGGCTGCTCGGGAGGAGCCCTCCAGTACATGCCAGAGCGGGTGTCCCATTTTGTGGTGATCTGCTACATGTTCCACCAGTTGGTCATTGTTATAAATCTCATCATCATAAAGAAACTACTCATGAAACAACACTGGACAGCCAGCTGGTGGTGCCATCCAAGGAGTATAAATACTCGGGGGCGTGGGCCCAGCTTGCCCAGGGACATTTTGTAAGACAGGAACTAGTGAAGTACAACTAGACCGCCATGTTTTGAAACAAGTTGATTAAAGCCTTGCTTTATGCTCAAACCAAGTGTGTAGTGAGTTTTATTACGTCAGTCATCATGAAAGTGCAGCCCTTGCCACCATGGGTTCCGGGACCACCTCAGGAGGAGGGGGAGGAGGCAGGCAGGCAGCACAATCCTGTTCCAGACGGGCTGTCCGTGCACCCTTCATCGGACTCCGGTTCCAATAAATCAAACTCCAGATCCCTGTTGCTCACCAATTCCCCATCTTACCATCCCTCTGTCACGGAACATCACAGCATCCTCCTGGCTGAAATGAAAGCCACCACAAAACAAACATTCCAAACATAATTTATAAATTTATCAAATCAAAACAACAATCAACTATTCAGCCTTATACATTCCCTTGGGGTCTGATTTCATGTTGCTTTCCCTACTCTAGTGCTCCTACGAAGTGCTACCAGCTGCAGCATGGTGGAAGGCTGCTGACCTTCAGAGGAAGACACTTGCAGGACGACCTCAAGCAGCTCTGGGCCTAGCAGGCCCAGCTGTATACGACACCACCTCAGCATGGGCAGCAGCTGTCAGTGGTTCAAATAAATAAATTTATGTGGCTCATAAATACAACTGAAGCTTAACCATCTCACATTTTGGAACACACCCTGCTGTATACCCTTGTGCACCTACAATTGTCATTTTTCTTTTCCTACTTCTACGGCTTGCACCCACTGTGGCTTCAGCAGAGGTAAAGGCAGGCTGTTCACTTCCCTACTCTGACTGACAAGACACTTTTGGCGGACGTCCTCTGGGTTTTGGAATCTGTGAGGGTACCACCAAAGACTGCTCCTCCTGCACTTGTGCAGGGGTAGACTCGGCAATCAGGATCCGAAGCAGCATGTGGGGCTCTGACTGAGGTAGAGGTAACGGGGAGAACTAGGAGCATTTTGAGCAAAGCCCCCACTTCCATGTCCCCTCTCATCATCATCCCTCTCATGGGCCACCCACACTTCCCTGCTAGCAAGGAGCTGGAGAGCACCTTGCTGCACATCAGTGGGGTGATGAACACCCAAGTCTAGGTTTGTATCCCTCTTCGAGCTGAGGTCAGTGAGCGTCTGCAATCTGTTGTTCACAGCAAGCATGTTCTCGTTCGACTGGCGCATTTGATGCTCCATGCAGGTGGCCACCCTTTCCATGGAAGAGCACATCGTAGCCATCGCCTGCGACATGGTGCTGCTCATGTTGGAGATAGATTCCTCCATTCTCCCTACAATCACACACATCATGGGAAAAGCTACCAGAGCCTCACACATTTTTTGCTGCTCGTCCAGAATCATCCTCTTATTCGACATCCCCCGAGATTCAGCATCTGTGTCCAGCTGAGCAGAGCTTGGAGCGTCCTGCGCCCTCCGGCGCAGACTCTCCACTACTGTCCCTGTCTCCACTATCTACTCTTGCTCACTTGTGATCTGTGAGGCACTAGGTGACAACACTACTTCCTCTCTCACTGGACCCATCAACGTGTGTGTATATGTGCTGGTTCTGGGTACGCTTGGGTCTGCTGATGGTGCACCCTCAGAGACTGCAGTTTCCTCAGAGGAGTTGTCTTTCTCCTCCGGCTGGACAATGAGGGGGGAGGGCATTTGATGGACCTGTGGGAGAGTGAAGACATGAATTAGAATGGTTACGATAAGAATGTTTTTAGTTACCATTATGCACATGAACATATTTCACTAGCCATTGACACCAAGTTACCATGAGTGACTGTTGTATGCCATGTGGCTTTATGATATTCAATTTTGTCACCAGGTTTCTGGGAGGTCCCCCTCTCTCCATCTCCCACTGTCAGCAGCTCCGCAACTCTACTCATGTCCAGCACCTCTTCCTCTGCTGCTATCAATGGTGTGGTAATTGGAGGGCCACCTCCGGTTCTCTGCCTCTCCCTGGTGTTCTTGCAGGAGAAGAGAGCACAGGAGGGAAACAAGAGACCTTTGAGTAAGAATCATGGAATGAGTGTAAGGGATGGATGGTCTACATCTGTAGAGGGTGACTATGAGGGAGTGGAGTGACATTGCCAAATGGCCTCCTTCTGTGGCGTTAATTTCTATGATTGCATTAGGATGAGGGAGCATGTCAGTGGTGGGTAGTCAGATGGGGATACGAGTAGGTGCATAGACAGTGAGGGATGGGTGCACCTGCAAGGAGGTTGGTGTGAGGATTGATGTGCAGGAGTAGGCTTGGGAAGGCAGAGTGATGGGCAGAGTGAGATGACACGCACATCAGGATGTAGTTGAATGTGGCATTGTACTCACCTTTCCTGACTTCATGAGGTCATTAAATCTCTTCCTGCTCTGTATCCAGGACCTGCTGACCACACTCCTCCTGCTCACTTCTTCAGTGATCGCCAGCCATACCCTATTTGTCTCTGCCATTGGCCTCTTCCTCCCATCACCAGGGAAGAGGACCTCCCTGCAGGATTTCCAAAGGGGCATCACTGAATTTGGGGACAGCCTTTTGCCACTGAGTCTGCATTTTTGTTTACAAATCTTTAAACCTTTATCATCAAACAACTAGCTTACTCTCACGCCAACCACTGTCTCCCCCACCAACCTCTGCAGCACCTCCACCAACCTTCAACTGTCATCTGTGCAATGCTCCTTAAAATAGTGGAGATGAAGTCGAGTCATCCGTGACATCATCAGGCCTGCTCCAGTTAATTGGCCAGGAAAGTCGCATGACTGATTCAATTGCAGTGGTTTATTTAAAAGGCACTGCAGAGCGCGCTGATAGAATGTCCAGGATAGCGGCTCGCTACACGGCCCCCACCCCCGCTCCCAACCCGACAGAAAGCTAAAGATTCAGCCCAGTGTGCCTTCTTCCCCTCCTTCACTGCCATCCTCCACCACTTTGGGGACTGGCTGACCAGGTTGGAGTTGTTGGGTATCTGAAAGCAGAAAGACATATGGGTCAGGTTGTGATGGGGGCGGAGGGGGGGGAGTGGTGAGGGGGAAGCAAGATGTCCATGCATACACCATCAGTAGCTTGTAAGTGAGATGAAATTGTGGGATGAGGGGGCACGTAGGATGTGAGAAGAAGGATTAGGTATGAGCATACTGTCATCATTAGCAATACTTTCAACTTCTTTGCCACGGACTCTGTGACTGCCCCTCCAATGATATCCAGAACTGCGAGGAGCATTTGTAATAAGGTGGATGAATTGGCTGCGCAAATAGAGGTAAACAAATATGATTTGGTTGGGATTACGGAAACGTAGCTCAAGGATGGCCAAGATTGGGAACTCAACATCCAGGGGTATTCGATATTCAGGAAAGATAGACAAAAAGGAAAGGGAAGTGGGGTAGCATTACTGGTTAAAGAAGGGATTAATACAATTGTAATGAAGGATATTAGCTCTGATGATGTGGAATCTGTATGGGTAGAATTGAGAAATACCAAGGGGAAAAAACATTAGTGGGAGTGGTATATAGACCTCCAAACAGTAAGGCGAAGGTTGGGGATGGCATTAAAAGAGAAATTAAAGAAGCGTGCAATAAGGGCACAGCAGTCATCATGGGTGACTTTAATCTACATATAGATTGGGCCAACCAAATTAGTAACAATACTGTGGAGGAGGAATTCCTGGAGTGTTTACGGGATGGCTTCCTGGACCAATATGTCGAGTAACCAACCAGAGATCAGGCCGTCTTAGACTGGGTATTATGTAACGAGAAAGGATTAATTAGCAATCTTGTTGTACGAGGCCCCTTGGGTCGGAGTGATCATAATATGATCGAATTCTTCATTAAGATGGAGAATTAAGTATTTGACTCAGAGACTAGGTGATGCACTATCAATTACTCATAAAAGACTGAGAGTTAAGAGAGTAACTAAAGGCTTTTATTAGCAAAGAACAGAGCATGCCTCTCGTGGTTGACTGGGTTCCAAGAAGCAGGGGGCTGCAGGTCAATCACCTTTATACCTGGGCCTGTGTGGGTGGAGCCAGCCGAGACATGTTGAGGCATGCATAGGTACAACAGTGTGTAACAACAACAACAACAACAACAACAACAGTGGTTTACCACATTCACCCCTTGTTTAAAATTGAGTCCGGTGGGGTGAAGTGTACTAAAGGTTTGTGTAAGTAAGTCTATCAGGTGGCCTTGTATGCCGTCCTGATCGTCGTGGTAGCGGCGGTGATGGTGCAGCATCCAATGTTGAGTCTGGCGTCTCATTGAGTGGTTGGGTGGTCAATGACGGGTCCTGGGGCTGCGGCATGCCGTCTAGCGGGGTTGGGTTGTGGGTAGTGGTGGATGGCAATGGTAGTGTTTCAGGGGCACCCAAAGGTGCGAGATCTCGTGTGGGGGCTGTGTCCTCCCGCCCGTCCGGGTACGCTACGTAAGCATACTGGGGGTAGGCGTGGGTAGTGGTGGATGGCGAGGGGGGTGTTTCGGGAGCACCCGAAGGTGCGAGGTCTCGTATGGAGACTGTGTTCTCCTGCCCGTCCGGGTACACCACGTAAGCATACTGAGGGTTGGCATGGAGGAGGCTCACCCTCTCGACCAGGGGGTCAGTCTTATGGGACCTCACGTGCTTCCGCAGTAGGACGGGTCCTGGAGAAGTCAGCCATGTCGGTAACGAGAACCCCGATGTGGACTTCCTGGGGAAGGAGAACATTCTCTCATGAGGGGTAGCATTGGTGGCTGTACAGAGCAGTGACCGAATGGAATGGAGCGCCGCAGGGAGGACTTCCTGCCAGCGAGAGGTCGGAAGGCCCTTAGATTTCAAGTTTAAAAGGACTGCCTTCCAGACCGTCGCATTCTCCCTTTCCACCTGGCCATTCCCCCGGGGGTTGTAGCTGGTGGTCCTGCTTGTAGCGATACCTCTCGAGAGCAGGTACTGCCGGAGTTCGTCGCTCATAAAGGATGAGCCCCTGTCGCTATGAATATAGCTAGGGAAACCGAACAAGGCAAAGAGGTCATTCAGACATTTAATGACCGTGGTACTGGTCATGTCTGAGCAAGGGATGGCAAACGGGAAACGGGAGTACTCATCAATTATGTTGAGGAAGTACACATTGCGGTCGGAGGAGGGGAGGGGCCCTTTAAAATCGACGCTCAGCCGTTCAAAGGGGCGCGTGGCTTTGATCAGGCTTGCTCTGTCTGGCCTATAAAAATGCGGTTTGCACTCGGCACAGATTTGGCAGTTCCTGGTCATGGTCCTGACCTCCTCGATGGAGTAGGGCAGGTTACGGGATTTGATGAAGTGAAAAAACCTGGTGACCCCCGGGTGGCAGAGGTCATTGTGGAGGGTCTTCAGTCTATCGACCTGCGCGTTGGCGCATGTACCATGTGATAGGGCATCTGGGGGCTCATTGAGTTTCCCGGGCCGGTACAAGATATCGTAATTGTAGGTGGAGAGTTCGATTCTCCACCTCAAGATCTTGTCATTCTTGATTTTGCCCCTCTGCTTATTATTAAACATAAAAGCTACTGAACGCTGGTCAGTGAGCAGGGTAAATCGTTTTCCGGCCAGGTAATGCCTCCAATGTCGCACAGCTTCCACAATGGCCTGGGCCTCCTTGCCTGGTTAAGGGTTGCAGCTAGGGCAAAGTCGGATGCGTCGCTCTCCACTTGGAAAGGGATGGACTCATCCACTGCGTGCATTGTGGCCTTCGCAATATCTCCTTTTATGAGAGTGAAGGCTGCACAGGCCTCTGCTGTCTGCGGGATCTTAAGAGGTGCCGGGCATAGACCGTATTTACCGGGCGTGCGTATTGCCCTTTTAGCAGACCGATAGCCGCCGCGTAGGTCGTCGCGTCCTGGATTATTGTATAAACTTGGTGGCTCACCTTTGAGGCCAGGATTTCCAACTTGTTTTTGTCCAGGGTCACAGTTGAGGCTTGCAGGTAGGCCTCGAAGCAACGCAGCCAATGCGCGAATTTGGTAGCCGAACCCGCTTCTTGGGGGTCTAGGTCCAGGCATGTTGGTCTGAGGGCTCGCAGCAGTTCCTGTTGCTCAGCGTTTGGTGCAGCAGCCTGCTGTTCAGCGTTTGGTGCAGCAGCCTGCTGTTCAGCAAATGTTGACATTTTGTTTTTGCTAATAAAATTGATGCGCTATCAATTACTCATAAAAGACTGAGAGTTAAGAGAGTAACTAAAGGCTTTTAATAGCAAAGAACAGAGCATGCCTCTCGTGGTTGACTGGGTTCCAAGAAGCAGGGGGCTGCAGGTCAATCACCTTTATACCTGGGCCTGTGTGGGTGGAGCCAGCCGAGACATGTTGAGGCACGCATAGGTACAACAGTGTGTAACAACAACAACAACAACAACAACAACAGTGGTTTACCACACTAGGGTCCTGAATTTAAATAATGGAAACTACGATGGTCTGAGGAGCGAGTTGGGTAGGATTGATTGGGGAATGGCACTCAAAGGGTTGACGGTGGATAGGCAATGGCAAACATTCAAAGACCGAATGGATGAACTACAGAATTTGTTCATCCCAGTTTGGCATAAAAATAAAACAAAAAAGGTGACTCAACCATGGCTAACAAGGGAAATTAGGGATAGCATAAGATCCAAGGAGAGGACATATAAATTGGCTAGCAAAAGCAATAATTCTGAGGATTGGGAGCAGTTTAGGAGTCAACAAAGGAGGACAAAGGGATTAATTAAGAAAGGGAAAATAGAATATGAGAGTAAGCTAACAGGGAACATAAAAACTGACTGTAAAAGCTTTTATAGATATGTGAAGAGAAAAAGATTGGTGAAGTCAAGCGTAGGTCCCTTACAGTAAGAATCAGGGGAATTTATAATGGGAAACAAGGAAATGGCAGGCCAACTAAATACATACTTTGGTTCTGTCTTCAAAAGGAGGACACAAATAACCTCCCAGAGATGCCGGGGAACATAGGGTCTGATGAAAGAGAGGAACTGAAAGAAATCAGTATCTGTAGGGAAATGGTGTTAGGAAAATTGATGGGACTGAAGGCCGATAAATCCCCAGGGCCTGATCCATGGCTAAGTAACGAAATTAAGGATAGTATTCGACTAAAAACAAGGGCATATAAGGTAGCCAAATCTAGTGGGAGGATAGAGGATTGGGAAAACTTTAAAAGACAGCAAAAAATAACAAAAAGATTGATTAAGAAAGGGAAGATAGATTATGAAAGTAAATTAGCAAAAAATATAAAAACAGATAGTAAGAGTTTTTATAGTTATATAAAAAGAAAAAGGGTGGCTAAAGTAAATGTTGGTCCCTTAGAGGATGAGACCAGAAAATTAATGGTGGGAAATATGGAGATGGCAAAAATACTGAATGAATATTTTGTATCAGTCTTTACAGTAGAAGACACTAAGAATATCCCAACACTGGACAAACAGGGGGCTATAGGGGGGAGGAGCTAAACACGATCAAAATCACTAAGGAAGTGGTACTCGGTAAAATAATGGGACTCAAGGCGGATAAATCACCTGGACCCGATGGCTTACATCCTAGGGTCTTGAGGGAAGTGGCGGTAGGGATTGTGGATGCATTGGTAATAATTTTCCAAAACTCACTGGACTCGGCAAAGGTCCCGGCAGACTGGAAAACTGCTAATGTAACACCCTTATTTAAAAAGGGCAATAGACAGAAGGCTGGAAACTATAGACCGGTTAGCCTAACATCTGTGGTGGGTAAAATTTTGGAGTCCATTATTAAGGAGACAGTAACAGGACATTTGGATAATCATAATTTAATAGGACAAAGTCAGCATGGTTTTATGAAGGGGAAGTCATGTTTGACAAATTTGCTGGAGTTCTTTGAGGAAGTAACATATAGGGTGGATAAAGGGGAACCAGTGGATGTAGTGTATTTAGACTTCCAAAAGGCATTTGACAAGGTGCCACACAGAAGATTATTGCTTAAGATAAAAAATCACGGGATTGGGGGTAATATTCTGGCATGGATAGAGGATTGGCTATCTAACAGAAGGCAGAGAGTTGGGATAAATGGTTCATTCTCAGACTGGCAATCAGTAACTAGTGGTGTTCCGCAGGGGTCAGTGCTGGGTCCCCAACTCTTTACAATCTATATTAACGATTTGGAGGAGGGGACCGAGTGTAACATATCAAAGTTTGCAGATGATACTAAGATGGGAGGGAACGTAGTGAGTGAGGAGGACATAAAAAACCTGCAAGGGGACATAGACAGGCTAAGTAAGTGGGCAGAGATTTGGCAGATGGAATACAATACTGGAAAGTGTGAGGTTATGCACTTTGGCAGGAAAAATCGTAGAGCAAGTTATTATCTTAATGGCAAGAAACTGGAAAGTACTGAATTACAAAGGGATCTGGGGGTCCTGGTGCATGAAACTCAAAAGGTTAGTATGCAGGTGCAGCAAGTGATTAAGAAGGCCAATGGAATGTTGGCTTTCATTGCTAGGGGGATAGAATATAAAAATAGGGAGGTATTGCTTCAGTTGTACAAGATATTGGTGAGACCGCACCTGGAATACTGCGTACAATTTTGGTGTCCATACTTAAGAAAGGACATACTTGCTCTCGAGTCAGTACAAAGAAGGTTCACTCGGTTAATCCCGGGGATGAGGGGATGGACCTATGAGGAGAGGTTGAGTAGATTGGGCCTCTACTCATTGGAGTTCAGAAGAATGAGAGGCGATCTTATTGAAACATATAAGATTGTGAAGGGGTTGGATCGGGTGGATGCGGGGAGGATGTTCCCGATGATGGGTGAAACTAGAACTAGGGGGCATAGTCTTAGAATAAGGGGCTGCTCTTTCAAAACTGAGATGAGGAGGAACTACTTCACTCAGAGGGTGGTAGGTCCATGGAATATGCTGCCCCAAAAAGCTGTAGAAGCTACATCATTACATAAATTTAAAACAGAAATAGACAGTTTCCTAGAAGTAAAGGGAATTAAGGGTTATGGGGAGCGGGCAGGAATTTGGACATGAGTCTAGGTTCGGATCGGTCATGGCCCTGTGGGTAGCGGAGCGGGCCCAGGGGCCGTGTAGCCTGATCCTGCTCCTATTTCGTGTGTCTAATTCTGTTAGATTCAGGAGATGGTTCTGTGATAGTGGATTGGCGGTTAGGATCAGATCAGCCATGATCTTATTGAATGGCGGAGCAGGCTCGAGGGGCCGATTGGCCTACTCCTGCTCCTATTTCTTATGTTCTTATGTTCTTATGTCTACATCCCAGGGTACTTAAGGAAGTGGCCCTAGAGATAGTAGATGCATTGCTGGTCATCTTCCAGAACTCGATAGACTCTGGAACAGTACCCATGGATTGGAGGGTAGCTAATGTTACCCCACTATTCAAAAAAGGTGGTAGAGAAAAAGCGGGGAATTATAGACCGGTATGCCTGACATCGGTAGTGGGGAAAATGCTAGAGTCTATTATGAAAGATATAATAGCAGAGCACTTGGAAAGCAGTGACAGGATCGGACAAAGTCAACATGGATTTACAAAACGTAAATCATGCTTGACTAATCTACTGGAATTTTTTGAGGATGTAACTGGTAAAATAGATAAGGGAGAACCAGTGGATGTGGTGTATTTGGACTTTCAGAAGGCTTTCAATAAGGTCCCACATAAAAGATTAGCGTGCAAAATTAAGGCACAAGGGATTGGGGGCAAGGTATTGACTTGGATAGAGAACTGGTTGGCGGACAGAAGGCAAAGAGTTGGAATAAACGGGTCGTTTTCCGAGTGGCAGGCAGTGACTAGTGGGGTACCGCAAGGATCGGTCCTTGGACCCCAGCTGTTCACAATATATATTAATGATCTGGACGAGGGAATTGGATGTAATATCTCCAAATTTGCAGACGACACAAAGCTGGGTGGGAGGGTAAGCTGTGAGGAGGATGTCGTGAAACTCCAGTACGATTTGGACAGGTTGGGTGATTGGGCAGAAACATGGCAAATGCACTATAATGTGGATAAATGTGAGGTTATCCACTTTGGTGGCAAAAACAGGAAGGCAGATTATTATTTGAATGGCAATAGATTGGGAGAAGGGGAAGTGCAAAGAGACCTGGGTGTTATTGTGCACCAGTCGCTGAAGGTAAGCATGCAGGTGCAGCAGGCGGTTAAGAAGGCAAATGGTATGTTGGCCTTCGTAGCAAGAGGGTTCGAGTACAGGAACAAGGATGTCTTGCTGCAGTTGTACAGGGCCTTGGTGAGACCACACCTTGAGTATTGTGTGCAGTTTTGGTCACCTTACCTGAGGAAGGACGTTCTTGCCATGGAGGGAGTGCAGCGAAGATTCACCAGGCTGATACCTGGGATGGCAGGAATGACGTACGAGAAGAGATTGTGTCGATTGGGCTTATACTCGCTGGAGTTTAGAAGATTGAGAGGGGATCTCATCGAAACCTATAAAATTCTCTCAGGTCTGGACAGACTAGATGCAGAAAGGATGTCTCTGATGGCCGGGGAGTCCAGAACCAGGGGTCATAGTGAAAGGATAAGGGGTAAGCCATTTAGGACAGAAATGAGGAGGAATTTCTTCACCCAGAGAGTGGTGAACCTGTGGAATTCTCTGCCACAGAGGGCGGTGGAGGCCAGTTCATTAAATATATTCAAGAGAGAGTTGGATATGTTTCTTGAGGCTAAAGGGATCAAGGGATATGGGGAGAAGGCAGGGACAGGGTACTGAATTTGGATGATCAGCCATGATCTCATTGAATGGCGAAGCAGGCTCAAAGGGCCGAATGGCCTACTCCTGCTCCTATCTTCTATGTTTCTACGTTTCCAGCTCCGTGAGTTTCTGCAGTCGGGCTTCCCCTCCACCTGTCTGTTGCTGCTCCCAGTGGTTATGAGCCACCTTTGCCTGCAAGGGAAAGGGACGTGTGTCAGTGAGTGTTGTGGTGTATGTGCCTTTAAGAGCCCCCTGTGTACTGTAATGCCGGTAATGTCCACTCGGGCTATATAAGCCTATATATTGTCTTGTATCTGTTAGTTCACCTCCAGACTTTGTTCAGTAAACATCTGTGAAACCTACTCCTGCCTTCCGTGTCTCTATTAACACACGGATACAACAGTGGCGACGAATTGGAAACGGACTTACCTGCAATTCGGCAGCACCTCAGGGACATCGATTCCTCAGACATCCAAAGTCGAAGAAAAGCAAGAAAAAAAAAGCTGTGGTTTCACCAGCTAGCCGAGCTGGTGGCAAGTACTGCAATAATCCTTCCTGGGCGGGCTGGGGCTCCATCGGCTGGCTCTGCAGCGAGGCCAAGCAGCGAAGGCGGAGGCAAGCAGAAACAGACAGGGGGAAGCACTCGGGAGACGGCCGGCGCTGCAAAGCAGGTCGGCGTTCGGACCTAGCAGAGGGGGGGGAAAAGTCCCAGAGAGTCCGGCGGGAACGAGTCTCCACCTGTAAATAAAATAAATAAATAAATAAATAAATACAATAAAAACGCGGAAAACAGTGTTGTCAGCAGCAGCAGCGGCGGGAAAGCGCGGGAAGCGCCATATCTTTTCTGCAGGAAAGAAAGAAAAGCGCAGGAAGTGCCATTTTTTACCCAGGATGCCTAAGGCTGGCAATATTGATGCTTTTGATAATGATATAGAGGATTGGACCACATATGTGGAAAGAGTGGAGAAATATTGCACAGCGAATGAAATAAAAGATGATAAAAAGGCATCGGTACTTCTAAAGCTAATGGGCGCAAGGACATAAGGGCTGTTACAAAACTTAATCACTCCAGCCAAACCGATGGACAAGAATTTTAAGGAGATTGTTGGTACCCTACACTGCCAATTCGGGACAGGACTGGCAGATTCTCTACGAGACAAATTCGTCTGCGGTCTCCTAAGTGAAGGAACACAAAAAAAGCTACTTTCTGAGAAAGATTTGACACTGGACAAGGCTTTCAGTGTGGCTGTATCATACGAAGCAGCAGCAAGAGGAGCTGCAAAGATACAGCAAAAGCCACAGGACTTCGGCACCCATGAAATGACACGGGTTTCGAGAGATGTTATCGCTGCGGCAGATCCACCCATGACCAGAGGGACTGCTGGTACAAGGACAAAGCATGCAGGCAATGCGGAAAGATGGGACACATTACACGTGTATGCCGATCTGGAAACAAAAAATCCACTGACAGAAAAAAAATCAATAAAGAAAAGTACAGAAAGGTACAAATGATGACGGACAGTAGCTCCGAAGACCAGAAGAGCGATAGCGACTCCGGAAACAAGAGACTAAGCTCTCTCAAATTACATAATGTAATTGCCAAAGAAGATTACCAGACCATTTGGGTTACCCTCACGATAGCGGGGTCCCCAGTTAAAATGGAGCTAGATACAGGATCAGCTCTGACCGTCATAAGTAGACGGGATTACGAGCGGCTATTTCCGCATATACCTTTGAAAGACACATCCATTATCTTGAAAACATATACGGGGCAGAAAGTAAAGCCTAAAGGGAAAATAAAGGTGCCTGTTGTATACAACGGCAAGGAAATACAGAAGTTGTATTTATACGTTCTGCAAGATGGTGGTCCACCGCTGTTGGGATGTGAATGGATCAGGAAGATACGTTTGGACTGGCACTCCATTCAGGCACTGACGGTGACCAGTAAGAAAAAAAATGATGATGACATCATACCTGAACGATTAAAAGACATCTTGGCCAACGCCAAAGAAGTGTTCCAACAGGAACTAGGAACCTTGAAAGGCATCACCGCCTCAATAAAAGTGGAAGATGCGGCAATTCCCAAGTTTTTTAAGGCAAGGCCGGTGCCATACGCAATTCGTCCAGCAGTCGAGGCAGAGCTGGAGAATTTGGAAAAGACAGGCGTGCTATTCAAGATAGATTGGAGCGAGTGGGCCACACCCATCGTCCCGGTCATGAAGAAAACGTTAAATAATGATAAATCTGAAGAACAGAGAAAAATTCGCATCTGTGGGGACTTCAAGGTGACTGTAAACCCAGTCCTTCACATGGTACAGTATCCTCTTCCGAGGATAGAAGATATTTTTGCCTCACTATCCGGAGGGAAATGTTTCACAAAAATTGACTTGGCACAGGCATATCTACAGATGGAGGTTGAGGAGGCCTCTAAAAAGTATCTCACAATAAACACACACAAAGGCCTGTACCAGTACAATCGACTGGTTTTCGGAATAGCATCAGCTCCAGCTATCTGGCAAAGAGCTATGGAACAAGTCCTGCAAGGGATTCCTGGGACTCAATGCTACCTAGACGACATCCTTGTAACAGGAGAAAATGACAACGAACACCTTGCCAATTTGGAGAAGTTACTCACTAGGCTGAGAGAACGGGGCCTACGAGCAAACCGCCCCAAGTGCAAATTTTTCCAGAAACAAATATCATATTGTGGCCACATAATTAATGAAGAAGGGTTGCATAAGTCCCCTGAGAAAATTGAAGCGGTCATAAAAGCACCAGCACCTGAAAATGTCTCACAATTAAGGTCGTTCCTGGGATTGATAAATTACTACCATAAATTTTTACCGAACTTGTCAACTGTTCTGCACCCTCTTAATGAACTGCTACAAACGGGAGTAATTTGGGAATGCAGCGAGGACTGTAAACGTGCCTTCCATAAATGTAAAGGCTTGATCACGTCCAAGGAAGTTTTGGCTCATTACAACCCATCACTGCCAATCAGACTGGCGTGCGATGCATCCCCTTACAGCGTAGGAGCGGTATTATCACATAGATTCCCTGATGGCTCAGAACGGCTGATAGCTTTTGCGTCACGCTCATTGAACTCAGCTGAGCATAACTATGCCCAGATCGACAGGGACGCACTCAGCCTGGTATGGGGAGTGAAGAAATTCAACCATTACCTACACGGACAAAAATTTACCTTGTTGACTGACCATCAACCCCTCGTCTCCATATTCAACCCTAAAAAGGGTGTTGCCATTATGACAGCGCAAAGGCTACAGAGGTGGTCCCTTTTCCTAGGGGCACACCAATATGACATAGAATACAAAGGATCAAAACAGCATGGGAATGCTGACGGTTTATCGCGCCTACCGTTGCCAACGGTAGAAGAGGCACCTACCGTAGACCCAGTGGAGATGTTCCACTCAACCATAGTGGAATGTCTACCAGTAACAAATTCTGCCATTGAAAAGGAAACGAGAAATGACCCGACTCTCTCACGAGTCTACGATTTAACGGTGAAGGGATGGCCAGCACATGGCGAACCACTGTTGCCAGCATTCTCGCAAGGAAGAGAACAGCTGTCAGCGTGCCGAGGAACCTTGATGTGTGGATCCAGAGTGGTGATTCCACCCAAACTCCAGGATAAAGTGCTAAAGGAGCTTCACGAGGGGCATCTGGGTGGAGTGAAAATGAAGAACCTAGCCAGAGCATTTGTGTGGTGGCCAGGTATCGATGGAGACATCGAAGAAATGACCAAGAGCTGCCTAGGATGCCAGAAGGTCCAAAACGCCCCACCACAAGCCCCTCTACATCCATGGGAGTGGCCCTCATCTCCATGGCAAAGGGTACATGTCGACTTTGCTGGTCCATTTAGGGACTCAATGTTCTTAATCGCAGTTGATGCACACTCCAAGTGGCTGGAGGTAATAAAGATGTCCTCCACCACCACGGAAAAAAAATCACAGTATTAAGGACCATATTTGCCAGGAATGGGCTGCCTGAACAGATCTGTTCTGATAATGGACCGCAATTTATGTCCGAAGAATTCAGGAAGGTCTTAAAAAACAATGGGGTTAAGCACTACACGTCCACCCCATACCATCCCGCCACCAATGGATTGGCTGAAAGGTTTGTCCAGACCTTCAAGAAGGCCATAAAGGCCATGGGTAATGAAGACATAAAACTTCAGCATAAGGTAGATAACTTCTTCTTTGCATACAGGAATGCAACACATGTGGTTACAAACCAAACTCCCGCCATGATGTTCTTCAATAGAAGCCTAAGATGCCGGCTGGATTTGATCGAGCCATACATCAGAAGGGACGTGGAGAACCGGCAATTTCAAGGCATGAATGAAAGACCAACTAGAACCTTCCAGATAGGTCAACAAGTTTTGGCCCGGGACTACTGTACCGAGAAATGGCAGCCTGGAACTATTTGCACACGACTAGGACCGCTGATGTATACCGTGGACATTGGAGAAAGCATAATAAGGTGCCATGCTGACCAGATCATAGAGTCATCCGAAAAGGGACAACCTACACCACAACTCTATACGCCTAATGATGAAGTAGAGATACCCATAGTATCTACCTCCGATCCGGTGATACTGGAACCAGATGAACCCGACACTGGCATTCAAGCCGAATCAGCCTTGCCAAAAGAACCTACTACACCACCAGAAACTACTACACCACCGAGGCGTCATCCGGACCGAGTCAGGAAGCCTCCAGAAAGACTGATTTATAATTGATTAACTGCAGCAATGTGTAGATTATTGTTCTTGTAACATGTTAATTAATGATTAAAATATTATGCACTGGTTGTCTAAAAGGGGAGGAATTGTGGTGTATGTGCCTTTAAGAGCCCCCTGTGTACTGTAATGCCGGTAATGGCCACTCGGGCTATATAAGCCTGTATATTGTCTTGTATCTGTTAGTTCACCTCCAGACTTTGTTCAGCAAACACCTGTGAAACCTACTCCTGCCTTCCGTGTCTCTATTAACACACGGATACAACAAGTGTGGTACAATGTGTTTGGGTAATGTGCTCACCATGGTTGAATAGCTGGTAGTGTGTGCAAGGTGAGAAATGTGGGTGTGAGCCTTGCAGCAGTGATAAGTGTGTGAGGGTGAAGTGAAGCTATGATTCTAAGGTACGAGTGGTGATTGATTGTTGGTAGGTGAATGATGGGAGTGTGGTGCATTGAGCAGTATGTGATGCTTGTGGTACAGATGGTGGGATATGCCATTCGATGATGCATTCACTCACCTTGACCACTCGTGTGAGGTCATTAAACTTTTTGCGGCACTGGATCTAGGTCCTGAGGACAACATTCGTCGCAGTGATGGCTTCAGTGATCTCCTACCACGGTCTTCTGGTGTTCTGCCTTGACGGCCTCTTGCCCCCCATGTGGGTAGAGGACCTGATGGCGTGTTTGAACCCCCAGGACCAAAGCTTCCAGTGCCGGATCTGAAAATCTCCTCACCCTTTTCCTTGTCTGTTTGGCCATGGCTCTCTCCACAATGACAATGAGGTGCTTCTGCAACAAAGCACCTCCACTTTAAGTAGTGCAGAGCGCATAGGTTAACCTTTATTGGCCAGTAGACTGCACCCGATATTGCCCCCCGTTCAGCACTAAGCCAATCAGCAGTGGGTTTGGCACGGAGCTCAGCACTGCAATCATTATAATGAACAGGCAGCATGAATTTTGCACGCTGGCTGCACGACTTTGAATGGGCGCGGGAACATAGCGCTTCGTGCTGCCCGCGCCCGTTTTTGAGCCATATCCAATTTCAGGGCCAGTGTCTTGGGGCTGTGGTAAAAGCTTTATCACTACTATGTGCTCATCACTGGTTATGCCGAAGTCCAGGAAAAGCAAAACACACATCACTGAAATAACTTTTTTTTAAATGACATTTGAAATAAGTACTAACATTGACAAATGCAGGCAGAATGCATTTTATAGCAAATGAACAAACTTGACCAGTTCATTGTACACACAATGTAATGAATTCTGTTGTCAAATTAAACCAATTCAATGGCAATGACAGCTAAAGAAGATCCATTTTTTCCAATAAGCAGATGTTCTTACAAGACAAGGCTGTCCACTTGCATCAATTAATATCAACAGCATACCCATTAAAATAGTAGCATGTTTGATCGTCCTGTTGGTTTTTGCATCTGACAGATAATACTAGAGATGGGAAAATGTCACAATAACTTAGTTATACATGGTTGCTTTTAACCAGTTCATTGACAAATTGCGCAGTGTTGCAAAAAACCTTTTGCTTCTTAATAATTCATCATCCAAAGTTGGAAATTATAGTAATGCACTTGAGTTTACAGTCAATATTTTAGGTCTTACTTTTATAGCTGTGTAGACTGTAACTCATTTAAAAAGTACACTTACTTTGTTCGAATAAAGGATTTTGTAGCTAACAATATAATAATAGAAAGACATCATAAGCACCAGTTCCATCTTTAAAACAAGTGCAGGATCATTTTCACCTTCACTGCCAGGGCAGTAATCTGGCAGTAGTACCTGCCCAGTTTTTATCGTATTTCAATCAGTGGTATGAAAATTTGGAAGATTCTGCAAATGGCAGGCGATCCGCTCTGCCACATTACTGCCCAGGCAGTAAAAATGAAAATTACCCCCATGATTTTAAATTTTCCCGGCTCTGAGAAAAAGGAGGAATTTATATTATAGGGGGCGATTTCGCCAATGGGGGAGCGTTGGAGGCGGGACTGCTGCTTGTCGGGTCGATGTCCCGCCTCCATCGACTTGTGGCCAACCCATGCTATTTTCCCTTGATTGACATTGTTAAGTCCACCCAGCAGGATTAGCAGGCCAATTAAGGGAAAGCCGGTTACAGAGAATGTCAGCGTATGACGTTTCATCTGTCAAAAATTTTTGATAGATGAATTTTCATTGTTTGACAGCTCTGTGAAGCTGTCAAACACTGACATTCTCTGTAGTTTGATGAGGTCTTGAATTCAAGACTCATCAAACCTCTTTCATCAGCAGAAATTAGATGGTTGATGCATTGGAGATTGCAACGGCCATCTGTCATCTTTGCCGCGGAGGTGCGAGACTCTCCGCATACCCACTGATTGAAGCCTGCAGGAAGAAACAAAGGTAAGTACACTTTTTCTAACACATTCCACTTACCCCACATACTCACCTCGCCACACTTGCACCCATCACTTACCTTCACAGCGCACTTTTGCACCCGACCACCGCAGACCCACTACTCGCCTCGGTGACCCTGGTGGGGATCGCAGCCTTCGGAAGCCAGCACTTGTATGAGTAAAATGGGGGATAATCCTCTTATTTGCCTGTTAACTACCAGTTAACAGGCAGTTAAGTGGCTGTAATCTCCTTCCCGCCTCCAAAGAGACGGGACCTGGCGCGGGTCGGCTACCCGCCTCCTGGCACCCGCCCCCAAATTCTGCCATTTTCCCGGCAGTCCCGCCTTCATACCTGCCTCCCCAGGTTTGGCAAGATCGCGCCCATGATATTAACTATGCACCCATGAATACAGATTTGTTAATTCAATTATTAAAACATCATTTTATTAGATTCAAGTAAATTTTCTAGTGATTTCCTTTCATAAGACACTGAATACATTTCCATACATGTGTGGATTAATGCAGATCATCAGCTCAGTAATTTAAAAATGCTTTGTTTGATTTTAACCACACCTCTTGAGGAGCTTGTGGCAATGCTGCTGGAGGGTCATTTAAATATATGTGAATGAGGGTGACCAGTGTTGGAGCTCCCAAAACAAGTGACTTGCACTCGCAATGCACCATGGATAACTTAGAACAAAATGAAAAAGATGTTCCTGTTGCCAGCATGAATGAAACTGGAGGGAGTGACTTTGGAGCCTGGAATCTGAAGAGACTTTTAAGGGAAATTGCTGGAATTACAGAAGAGATTTGAGAGTGTTACTTTCCTGCAATTGGACAGAGATGGACTTGCCTGTGAGCCAACTGGAATATTTTTGCCCCACCTACAGGTTCTGAGTGCCACTTTGGCATTCCTTTGTTTGCACATTTAGTAGAGGAGGAACAGTATAGGATAGAGGAAAGGAGACATTTGAAGATACATCCTACAAGATATTACTCCCCTCCCCAAAGAATTTACAGGCCACATGGATTATATGAAGCTCTCAGTGAGGAGCTCTGCAGGCAGGGTCAGATTCACCAAAAAGGCAATGGAGGAGCTGTCACATGATGATCTGCGGGCAAGATCATCTGCCCAAACAGCTCCTCCAGTGGCTGGGAAAGTACAACCACACTCCTCTTTGCTGCAACAGCCTCATTTCAAGCAGCCACAGGGGATCGGTGTACTTTCAGCTAGGGTTCTGTTGGGCCTGCATTTCTCAGCTCACTCACACACTTTTTTAGGAGTGCTGTGGCATTCATCCAATTTGGCAAGACAACAAGGCAGTAACTTCTTTTTTTTTAATGGGATGTGAGCGTCGCTGGCAAGGCCAACATTTATTGCCCATCCCTATTTTCCCTTGAGAAGGTGGTGGTGAGCTGCCTTCTTGAAACGCTGCAGTCTGTGTGGTGAAGGTAATCCCACAGTACTGTTAGGTAGGGAGTTCCAGGATTTTGACCCAGTGACGATGAAGGATCGGCGATATACTTCTAAGTCAGGATGGTGTGTGACTTGGAGGGGAACTTGGAGGTGGTGGTGTTCCCATGCACCTGCTGCCCTTGTATTTCTAGCTGGAAGAGGCCTTGGGTTTGGGAGGTGCTGCCGAAGAAGCCTTGGTGAGTTGCTGCAATGTATCTTGTAGATGGTACACACTGCAGCCACGGTACGCCGGTGGTGGAGAGGGTGAATGTTTTGGGTGGTAGATGGGGTGCCAATCAAGTGGGCTGCCTTGTCCTGGATGGTGTTGAGCTTTTTGAGTGTTGTTGGAGCTGCACTCATCCAGGCAAGTGGAGAGTATTCCATCACACTCCTTACTTGTGCCTTGTAGATGGTGGAAAGGCTTTTGGGAGTTAGGAGGTGAGACACTCACCGCAGAATACCTAGCCTCTGACCTGCTCTTGTTGCCACAGTATTTATGTGGTAATTACAATGGAAGTACTATCTATAATGTAATAAAAGTTTTCGTGCCTGTATGCACATCTTTGTCACACTTACTTCCTGGTGTCCTACTGTTGCCATTACACATATTTGATTGGTTCAAAGTAAAACAGCTGCAAATCCGAATTGAATCAAAAGGTTACTGGCTACAATACAACCAATGAGAAGTCAGTAAGAACTTATGAAGATGACATATCCTGAATCAGTCAGTGAGCCTGCAAATAATAAAAAAGGAGAACCAATTGAATTGCTAAAAGTGCTTTTTGAAAAAGATCAGCCATTTATTGGGCAGAAAAGGCACCCTTTAAGATGGCCAGGGGCCTCTCAAAGCCCAGCTTCTCCATTCTATCCATGTAACTGAAGTCCCTTATCCCTGGAATCATTCTCGTAAATCTTTTCTGCACCCTTCCTAAGGCCTTCACATCCTTCCTAAAGTGCAGTGCCCAGAATTGGACACAATACGGTCGAACTAGTGTTTTATACAGGTTCATCATAATTTCCATGCTTTTGTACTCTGGGCTGGATTTTGATACTGGAGGCGTGTAGGAGGCGGGACTAAAACTTTTGTGGTTGTAGTCCCACTTCCACCGAGTTGTGGCTAACCCACTCGATTTTTACTTGCTTGACCCGGGCTCAGCAGGCCAATTAAGGGCCACCAGGCAACAGGTGACGTCAAAGTTTGACATTTCATCTGTCAAGAGCTTTTGACAGATGAAATATCAGCGTTTGACAGCTGTTTGAAGCCATCAAACACTGACAATCTGTACTCTAAGTTAATTCCTTCCTCTCAGGCTGATTTAGAGATCTCTCCAGAACAGAAAGCTGAATGCTGCAACTTTTGACAGCTCATGGCCATTCTGCTTTCTGTGTTGGTGAGATGAGGGACTCCCGAGACCTGAAGGAAGGAAGGCTGTAAAGGTAAGTAAAGGTAAGTAAAATTTCTTCAAACACTTTACACACACCAAACACACTTACCTCTGCACTCATGTACCCATCACTCACCTGAACACCGGACATCTCGAATCCTCCAAGCCCTTCAGCCCGACAGTCCGCCTCGCTAACCTGGCATGGTTTGGAGCCGTCGGGAATCTCACACTTCAGGAATAAAAATAGGGATTAGGCTAAAAACTGCCTGTTAACTACCTGTTAACAGGCAGTTAATTGGCACTAATCCCCTTCCCGCCTCGGGGAGGCGGCTCCCAGCACAGGTCGGGTATCTGCCTCCTTTGAAACTGGCATAGAGGCAGGTTGGGGGCGGGATGGGTTTTTGCCCCCCCCCCGATTTCGAGATTTTAACCCCCCACACGCCTCCAATCCCGCCTCCACGGCCCAATAAAAATCCTGCCCTATACGTCTATTCATGAAGCCTAGGATCCTGTAAGTATTATTAACTGCTTTCTCAACCTGCCCTGCAGGTATTTTAATGGGTACAATGGAATTTTCAGGCAGTCACATTGCTGTGGGGAGTCACTGATTGGAAACTACGTGCACCAAACTTGTTCTTAAAAAATCAAATCATCATCGTCAAAGACAGGAAAAGGCAGATATACACATAAAGGTAGCAACTGCCCTATATTAAATCTATGATTCTATAAAGAAAAAGAAAAATTGTGAGAGGAAACAACAGGAGAATAGAACAAAGTGAATAGGTATTTGAGAGCCAGCACAGGACGATGGGCTGAATGGCCTCCTTCTGTGCTGTAAAATGTTACGATTCTATGGTCAATATTTCTAGGAAGAATACTGGCTGATGCACTGCATATTTTCTTTGTGGGGAATGGATAGTTATAGCTGCTCTAGATTTTATTTTAAATGTATGTATTTGCTATAATGTGGAAACAGCAATTTTATTTATGTATTTTACATTTTGTTATGTATTCAAAAAGCTGAACTTTCAGCAAACTAAGCACAAATAGAACAGAACAGCTGCATGTCTGTTTTGTTACATTTTAACTATTTGAATGATTTTCACATAATTGTCCTGGATTACAGGGAGATTTGTGAATGAGTTTTACATTTTTGGCAAACAAATGAAATTTCTGTTTACATATTTAGAGAAAAGCAATTAAAAGAGATTAAAAATTGCAATAATTCATAGATGACAAAATAACTTTGGATTTTAAGTGAGGTAAATTTAATACCCCAAAGAAATTAACGTGACACATTGTTTGTAATGAAACAATTTGAATATTTAATTTCAAAACAAACTAATATTGGTGCAAACAGATATGGTGTTGTTACAAACATGGTTATATGAACAAAAGAAAGTTAATGTTAGAATGGAAATAAATTACACTTACATTTGTCTAAAATGTGACATTGATAGTCCAAATGTGTAAAGATCTGGCACTCTGAGCCCCTTAATTCTTTCTGATTTGAACTGACCACAACCATTGCACTCTGTAGAGAATTGGGATTGAATACATTAAAATATTTCACCACTCTCCCTAATCAAAAGCCCTAAAACATCAAATGTCATTCATTGTAACACATTAAGATACCTAACTTACATGAATACCCACCTACTACCATATAACCCTACTTTCCCGTTATCTCCCTACCATATTAATGGTCCCTGCTTCAAGCCATTAAGAAGTTCTCAAGGTTAAATCTTCCTCTGACAGGGACTTTTCTGACAGGTGGACAAAGCTTTCCCAACTGATACTCAAAGCTTTATCTGTAGCCAAGTCTTCTGAATTTCTTGGTCAACAACTCAGTCTCTAGATAGACAGACAAGTCTTTACCAATGGCAGACTTTCCTGACTGACATACTTAGCTCCAAGGCTATGCAGCAATTCAATAGAGACTCAACAATCTTTTCACTGATTCACACAAACCCACACATGTTCACCTATCAATTGTACTGCTGGAATATAGAACAGTATTTATATTTTTGGCCTAATCTTGTGAAACTCTTCTAAAGCATTGCAATTCTGAGGCCCTACCCCAGTACTGCCAGATTCCAGGGCCCCTTCCCAATGCTTTCAAATCCAATGCTGATAAATCACTGTCTGATAATATTAACCTGGCAAAATGTCTCTGTACTCACAAAAGCTCCAATTTATCGTAAGTAATGCCATAGGCTATCAGTTAGTAGAACTAAGGTTACTAAGGAGAACTAAGGTTAAAATGACAATATTTGAACCTAGCCTGATCTGATCAGGAAATCAAAATTGGCTAGGTTCTTTTGGCTTACAAGGGTTACCTTTAATGGCTCACATTTTACAATAGTAATATTATTAAATGTTCTAACTGATTTCTTGAGAAGTAAAATGTTATTTCTCATTTGGCAATCTACAAATTAACAAATTATGTAATTAAAAATGGAAATAGTTGATTTCAACCTGTCATTATCATGCTAAGTGCCATTAGCAAATCCCCTGTGGCATTGTTCAGTTAGTCCCTGGTCTGGAGCCATGTTGTGATGTTTAACTGTTTAATTCACCAGTGCTTTTAAGGCCACTGGATTAGGTAGACAAATCCAGGTAACTGCCGATACATATAGGGGGAGAAATTGGATACCTTTGCACCTCCCGTTATCGCCTCCGGGGGGGCAATAACAGGGCGCTAACCACTTACCGCCCGGGTGCGGCGAGAATATTGGTTTACGGTGGTGGTATGGCGTTGCGCCCCGATCTCCTGCACCTGGAGATCGTGACGTCATCGCCGTGCGCAGTGCCCTGGTAGTGCCCCGGATCCGAACTTCAGTTTCGCCCCCTGCAGCATCGCCGGGCGAAAACACCGGCAGCTGCAGGAGGCATTCATCGGGAGACCGGGCGCTTTAGGGGCGATACTTAAAGACGAGGTGGCCAAGGTAGGGAAAAAAATAATCAAATGCTCGTTTTCTGGGTTTTTTCTTTCTTTCCCCAGGGCTCGATCAGCCCGGCACTCTGCTGCAGTGCATCAGGCTGATCGGGCCGGGTCACGGCTGCCGTCGGCGACCAGGTAAGTTTTCTTTGCAGAGTCTACAGCGATGATCCTTCCCTTTAAGGGAGGGAAGGAGCCTTCCAATGCAGCAGTGCTGCACACCTACCGCCCCGCCTGCTGCCTGCTGCGCTCCAGGAAGGAAGTGGAGCATTTGATTTAGCGCTCCACTTCCTTCCTGGAGCGCAAAACCAAATTTTTTAAAAGTTGGGAAACATTAGCGCCTGGCGTTATAACTGATTGAAAATTTCAAGGTTCAGATCAATTAACATAGGAATAGGAGTAGGCTATTCAGCCCCTCAAGCTTGTTTCACCATTCAATGAGATCATGGCTGATCTGTATTCTAACTCCATTCACCTGCCTTGGCT
This sequence comes from Somniosus microcephalus, assembly GCF_052327205.1. Lineage (NCBI taxonomy): Eukaryota > Metazoa > Chordata > Chondrichthyes > Squaliformes > Somniosidae > Somniosus > Somniosus microcephalus. The sequence goes on from NC_140993.1 coordinate 139,888,670, forward strand.
CCAAAACCCTTAATACCCTTGGCTAGCAAAAATATATCGATCTCTGATTTAAAATTATTAATTGAGCTCGCATCTACTGCTTTTTGTGGGAGAGAATTCCACAATTCTACCACCCTTTGCATGAAGAAATGTTTTATAACTTCTCTCCTGAATGGCCTAGATCTAATTTTAAGGTTGTGCTCCATTGTCCAAGACAGCCCTGTTGTGTATGTAATATGTATGTTACTTTAAACCTATGGCCAGGGCGGCACCACTTTGTAGGGCGTAGTGGTACCATAGTACCACTCCTGGCCATAGGGGTATAAATAGTACTGTGGGTACTGATCTCCCCTCAGTTCCCGCCTGTTGGTATTAAGTAAAGACCTACGTTGAATCTTCCAAGCTGTCTCTTCATTATTGGATTAAGTATAGACACATACTTTACACTGGCGACGAGTAAGGTTCGAACTCACCAGTACACGGTGCAACAAAGGAACGGCAGCAGTATGGAGAGAGAAGGAGAGAGGTTTCTTACCAGCCAGCCTGCAGAGTCCAGCGTCGACCAAAGGAAACCGCCCAGCACTCCAGGTTCGGGAGGAGCAGCAGCAACAGAGAGAGAGAGAGAGGGTTCCAACAGAAGCTGCAGCAGCTGAGAGAAGAGGCTGAACGGGCGCTCCAGCCACAGGGCAAAAGTCCACCCAGGGCCAGGTAAACTGAAATCCTTCCCGGGGAATGGGAGCTGCAAGGGCCAGAACGGGCAGGCGATCTGGGGAACAAACGGAGCCACGAGGACTAGCAAGCCACGAGAGGGGAAGGTCGTTGTTAATAGCGGCGGTGGCAATAACGGGAGCTGCAAGGGCCAAAAATAACAACGCTGGAGAGAGGTCGTTGACAGCAGAGGGAGAAAAGGCGGGAAAAACGCCATCTAGTGGAGAAAGGGTAAAAGTTTTTTTCTCTTCAGCAGTTTAAAATAAAAATTTTTTTAAAAATGCCATCTAGTGGACAAAGGTGGGAAAAGCTCTTCAGCAGTTTAAAATGTCTAAAGAAGGTTGGTTGTCAGAATTTGTTGAGGACACAGAAGAGTCGGATGCCTATGTCGAAAGGCATGAACTTTATTGCATAGTACACAAGGTGAAAGATGACAAAAAGGCAGCAATCTTATTCAATTTTATGGGGGCAAAAACATACGGTCTGCTGAGGAATCTTCTTACTCCAGAAAAGCCAGCAGACAAAACGTATGCCCAAATTGTTGATACGTTAAGGGAACATTTAAACCCTAAGCCACCATTTATAGCGGAAAGGTACCGCTTCTACAGACGCGACCAAAGGAATGATGAGTCGCAGGCAGCCTATTTGGCTGAGCTCAGAAGGTTGTCCAAACATTGCCAGTTTGGAGCCTTTTTGGCGGACGCGATCAGAGACAGATTTGTCTGTGGCATGTTAAATGAGAGTACACGAAAACGGTTGCTAGCCAAGAAACAGCTCAGCCTAGATCAGGCGATTGAAATAGCATCGTACCATGAAGCAGCAGCACAGGGTGCTGCTCAAATGCGACAAAACACAACCTGCTATGACACCCATGAGGTGACATTTCACAAAGGTAAATGCTACCGTTGTGGCAAAACCACCCACGACCAAAGTAATTGTTGGTTTCATGATAAAATATGCCGGCAGTGTGGGAAAAAGGGGCATATAGCGAAAGTTTGTCGGTCGGGTACGAAACCCAATAGTGGGGGCAGTCCGAGCAGTACCAAGGCAAGGACAAAAATACATAAGATGTCTGACAGTAGCTCAGACGAGTCACAGGAAGGCACAAAAGCAGAGCCTAAAGGTCTGGGATGTCTCAAGTTATATGGTGTAGACAAAACGGAGGACCACAGCACAATGTGGGTTAAAATGAAGGTAGCAGGCGTCGAAGTTAATATGGAGCTGGACACGGGTTCAGCCCTATCAGTAATTAATGAACAAGATTATAACAGGCTGTTCAAACGCATTCCCTTAAAGGATACGGAAATTAAATTAAAAACATATACGGGACAAAAAGTTTACCCGAAGGGAAAAATGCAAGTAACAGTTAAATACAACGGCAGAAAAGTGCCAGGACTTTATTTATACGTCCTACCAAACGGTGGACCACCACTTTTGGGTAGGGAATGGATAAGAAAAATCCATTTCGACTGGAAGTCGATACACGAGTTAAAAGTAGAGACCACCAAGGATGATACAACCATTACAAGCAGGCTGTCGAAAATATTGGCAAAAACGCCAGAGTTGTTCCAACAAGGGCTGGGGACCTTAAAGGACATTAGAGCAAAAATAACTATTGCTCAAGACGCAAACCCCAAGTTTTGTAAGGCCAGACCGGTGCCTTACGCCATTCGGCCAGCTGTGGAAGCAGAACTGGATGCCTTAGAGAGTGCAGGTGTCCTTACAAAGATTGAGTGGAGTGAGTGGGCCACGCCCATCATCCCAGTTATAAAGAAATCTGCAAATAACACACCGGGGGAACCAAAGAAGGTTCGCATTTGCGGGGATTTTAAGATAACTATTAACCCAGTCCTGCACACGGTACAGTATCCGCTGCCACGGATAGAGGACATATTCGCATCGTTAGCTGGGTGTAGGCACTTTACGAAGATTGACCTTTGTCAAGCTTATTTACAGATGGAGGTGGAACAGGACTCGAAAAAGCTCCTAACGATTAACACACACAAGGGATTGTACCAGTACAATCGCCTGGTATTTGGTGTGGCGTCCGCCCCGGCAATATGGCAGAGGACCATGGAACAGGTCTTACAGGGCATTCCAGGAACGCAATGCTACCTGGATGACATCCTGGTGACAGGACAAACGGATAACGACCACCTCGCTAACCTGGAGCGAGTACTTCTGCGGTTACAACAATACGGACTCAGGGCGAACAAGCAGAAATGTGAGTTTTTCCAGGAACGTATCTCATACTGTGGTCACATTATAGATAAGGAAGGCCTGCATAAGTCCCCGGAAAAGATCGAGGCAGTAGTGAAGGCCCTGCCCCCTGAGAATGTATCTCAGTTACGATCATTCTTAGGCCTTATAAACTATTACCATAAGTTCCTCCCGAACTTATCGTCCATTTTACATCCACTAAATTCATTGCTGCAAAGGGGAGTCTCCTGGAATTGGGACGAAGTGTGTGAGGCTGCTTTTAAAAAGGGTAAACAACTCATTACATCAAAGGAAGTGCTCGCACACTTTGACCCAAAAATGCCAATGAGGTTGGCATGTGATGCCTCCCCGTATGGTATAGGGGCAGTGTTGTCACACAAATTTCCCAATGGGACGGAGCGGCCAATAGCATTTGCCTCAAGGTCGTTAACTACAGCCGAAAGAAACTATGCGCAAATCGACAGGGAGGCCCTCAGTCTGATGTGGGGTGTAAAGAAATTCCACCACTACCTACATGGGCAACGTTTCACACTACTGACGGATCATCAACCGTTGGTGTCGATATTTAATCCAACAAAAGGGGTGCCCCTGATGACGGCCCAAAGGCTACAGAAATGGTCACTGTTCTTAGGCGCACACCAGTACCTTATCGAATATAAGGGTACCAAACAGCATGGCAATGCGGATGGCCTGTCGCAGCTACCATTGCCTGCCGAGATCGAAGAGATAGTACAGGACCCCGTGGAAATATATCATATGGCTGTTATGGAACACTTGCCCATCACCAGCCAATGTATCGAGCGGGAAACACAGAATGACCCGACACTGGCAAGGGTTTACGAATTGACCGTGAAAGGCTGGCCGGCGCAGGGTGACGCATCATTGCCGGCGTTTTCGGCAAGGAAGGACCAGTTGTCCGTCTGCCGGGGCACATTGATGTGCGGAGCCAGGGTGGTGGTCCCTCAAAAATTACAACATAAAGTGTTGCGGGACTTACACGAAGGTCATCTGGGGGGTGTCAAAATGAAAAGCCTCGCCAGAGCCTATGTCTGGTGGCCCGGCATTGACAGGGACATCGAGGAAGTAGCAAAAGCGTGCCAAGGGTGCCAGATGGTACAGAACGTACCACCCCAAGCCCCACTACATCCGTGGGAGTGGCCCTCAACGCCGTGGCAAAGGATCCACGTGGACTTCGCTGGGCCCTTCCTGGATGCGATGTTCCTTATTGTAGTGGACGCCCACTCAAAATGGCCGGAGGTCATAAAGATGTCATCAACGACAGCCGAAAAGACGGTCGCAGTCTTAAGGACCATTTTTGCCTGAAACGGGGTGCCCGAGCAAGTCTGTTCGGACAATGGGCCACAATTTGTGGCAGAAGAATTTCAAGCATTCCTAAAAAGGAATGGAGTGCGACATTATACATCCGCACCATATCATCCGCCTACAAATGGGCTGGCAGAGCGCTTTGTACAGACTTTTAAAAAGGCCATCAAGGCGATGGGGGAGGAAAGGTTGCCACTACAACACAAGGTGGACAATTTTCTATTCGCGTACCGTAATGCTGCAAATACGGTGACCAACCAGGCCCCCGCCGTCATTTTCTTTAATAGAAGGTTAAGGTCTCGCCTTGAATTGCTCAGACCAAACATCCGGAGAGATGTGGAAAACCGAGTATTTCGTAGGGCTCCTGACAGACAGACATGGAGCTTCGAGGTGGGGCAGCAAGTGTTGGCCCGTGATTATAGAAATGAAAAGTGGCGGTCTGGTACGATAAAGGCCCGCCAGGGACCTTTGATGTACACAGTGGATACAGGGGACGGCATAATCAGACGACATGCTGATCAACTTGTGGAGTCCAGAAACCCAAATGATTCACTACCTCAAACGTCTCAGCACATTGCTACAGCGGAATCACGGCCTAGATCGTCGTTACAGAGGTCTCAGGATTGCGAGGAGTTCAGCACTCCAGTGATCTCCACGGCACAGGATGTGCCATCAGACACCGATGACTCCAGCGATGAAGTGGTGACGGAAGTACCGCCGCCTACACCGAGACCGACTAGAGAAAGACGTTATCCTAGTTGAGACAGGAGGCCTCCTCAGAGACTGAATCTATAACATGTTTCTTTTTATATATATATATAGGTAGACAACTCTGATGTAAATATGTTATGTATATTGTGTTACCAAATGTTATTAGCCCTAGTTATGGTGCATCTGTTGACTTAATTGCACGGGTACGTTTTAATTAAAAGGGGAGGAATGTTGTGTATGTAATATGTATGTTACTTTAAACCTATGGCCAGGGCAGCACTACTTTGTAGGGCGTAGTGATACCGTAGTACCACTCCTGGCCATAGGGGTATAAATAGTACTGTGGGTACTGATCTCCCCTCAGTTCCTGCCTGTTGGTATTAAGTAAAGACCTACGTTGAATCTTCCAAGCTGTCTCTTCATTATTGGATTAAGTATAGACACATACTTTACAAGCCCCACCAGCAGAACAAGTTTCTCTCTATCTACCCTATCAATTCATTTAAAAATCATCTTAAACACCTTAATTAGATCACCCTTAACCTTCTAATTTCAAGGGAATACAAGATTAGTCTATACAACCTGTCCTCATAACTTAACCCTTTTAGCCCCAGTATCATTCTGGCAAATGTGGACTGCACTCCAGGGCCAAAATAACCTTCCTGAGGTGCGGTGCCCAGAACTGAATGCAGTATTCCAGTTGGGGTCTATCCAGAGCTCTGTACAGCTGTAACATAACTTCTACCCTTTGTATTCCAATCCACTTGAGATGAAGGCTGCCATTCCATTAGCTCTTTAAATTATGTTTTGTACCTGTCCACAATCTGAGTGATTTCTGTACTTGGACCCCTAAATCTCTGCTCATCCACAATTCCTAGCTTTTTGCCATTTAGGAAATACTCTGATCTTGCTTTCTTAGGTCCAAAATTAACAGTCACTTGGACAAGCATGGGTTAATTAAGGAAAGCCAGCATGGATTTGTTAAAGCCAAATCTCGTTTAACTAACTTGATTCAGTTTTTTGATGAGGTAACAGAGAGGGTTGATGAGGGCAATGCGGTTGACGTGATGTACATGGATTTCCAAAAGGCATTCGACAAAGTGCCACATAATAGCCTTGCTGGCAAAGTTGAAGCCCATGGAATAAAAGGGACAATGGCAGCATGGATATGGAATTGGCTAAGTGATAGGAAACAGAGAATCGTGGTGGACGGTTGTTTTTCAGACTGGAGGAAGGTATACAGTGGTGTTCCCCAGAGGTTGGTTCTAGGACCACTGCTTTTCTTGATATATATTAATGACTTGGACATGTACAGGGCACAATTTCAAAATTTACAGATGACACAAAACTTGGAAGTATAATGAACAGTGAGGAAGAGAGTGACAGATTTCAGGAAGACAGACAGGCTGATGAAATGGGCGGACACTTGGTAGATGAAATTTAACGTAGAAAAGTATGAAGTGATACATTTTGGTAGAAAGAATGAGGAGAGGACATATAAACTAAATGGTACAATCATGAAGGGGGTGCACGGACAGAGAGACCTGGGGGTATATGTGCTCAAATCATTGAAGGTGGCAGGGCAGGTTGAGAAAGCAGTTAAAAAGGCTTATGGGATCCTGGGCTTCATGAATAGACGTATAGGGCAGGATTTTCATTGGGCCGTGGAGGCAGGATTGGAGGCGTGCGGGTGGTTAAAACTACAAAAACTGGCGGATGGGCCTGACCCCGGCTCCATCCCGCCTCCACGCAATTTTCAAAAATTCATGTCTTATGGTCCTGTCTCCGTCCCGCCTCCAAGAGGCGGGATAGGCTGTTATGGCCCTTAACAAGCATTAAATTGCCTCTATAATGCCATTTTGAATGGCCATTGCGATTTTAACCCCTTTCCCACATGAAACACGCCTGTTCTGAAACACGACAATGAAACCTGGCAGGAGCACAATTGGATTGCTGACTATCAGCTGCAGGTCAACCATTAAATAGGAGATTTGATCAGCCATCATTTGCAGGTGGCAGGACTTTGTAGTCTCAGGTCTGGGGGAACTTTTAGAAGGCATAATCACAGCTGCAGAAGTTTGGAGCCTGACACCCATCTCCAGTGTGACCTCCTGGGAAACCCCTCTCGCCACCTTCACTGAGCGCTTCCTCAACTGAGGCATCTACCAGAAGCATGGGAGCCATTTATTTCCTTCCCTTCTGGATATTAGATGAGGCCGAACAACAGCAGCAACAACAACAGCAGCAGCAACAACAGCAGCAACAACAGCAGCAGCCCCAACAGCAGCAGCAACAACAGGTGCGCCAAACTGCTGCTCACCCACCTGAAGATGCACAGGCCAGAAGGGGCCAGCGCATGGAAGCCCTTCAGCACAGGAGATACCCCCCAAACAGGGTCTACAAACACAGGGTCAGCTATCTCAACATGTCTGAGCAGCAGTGCCAAAGGCGACTCCAACTTTCGCAAGAGGTAGTGGGTGACATCTGCGCAATGCTGCAACAAGACCTGCAGGCCAGAGGACCAGGTGGACAACCCTTACCAGTGGCCATCAAAGTCACCACCGCACTCAACTTTTTTGCCTCAGGCTCATTCCAGGGATCAGCAGCAGACATCAACGACATCTCCCAGGCAGCTGCACACACTTGCATCATGCAGGTAACCGATGCCCTCTTTGCCCTCGCGCACAATCACATCCATTTCACCAAGGATCGAGCAAGTGTCACGGCGCGAGCGGTTGAATTAGCTCATCCGGCAGGCTTTCCAAGGGTGCAGGGCATCGTTGACTGCACACATGTCCTTAAGGCACCCCATTGCAATCCAGGTATTTTTGTCAATTGCAAGGGCTTCCACTCCCTTAACGTTCAGCTGGTGTGTGACCACAAAAAGGAAATTTTGCATGTTTGTGCCAAGTACCCTGGCAGTTGCCATGACTCCTTCATACTGCGCCAGTCTAGTGTGCCTCCGCTATTCAGTCCACCAGACCAACTTAACGGATGGCTACTTGGAGACAAGGGCTATCCCCTGAGGACGTGGCTAATGGCAGCGTTGAGGAGACAATCCAACGAAGCTGAGGAGAGCTACAACTCCAGCCACATGTCCACCAGAGCCATAATCGAGCAAACCATCGGTTTGCTGAAGATGCGCTTCAGATGCCTGGATAGATCAGGTGGAGCCCTGCAGTACTCAGCAGCCAGGGTCTCCAGAATTGTCGTGGTTTGCTGTGCACTTCACAACATGGCACAGCAGCATCATGGCTTGCAGATTCCTCAGATGAGGAGGAGGAGGAGAGCAAAAACAAACATCCTGCAGAGGCCTGTCAACCAGCGGCAGCAGTACGCGAGAACATTGCTGCCTGGGATGCAAAGAATGCCCTCATCTTGGCCAGATTTGATTAGCCTGGCCACTCAAGCACTTTTGCCTCGCATCTTCTTAACTGAGCATCGACAATGGCCACGAACCAGCTGATTCCTAGCAATTTGACCACCATACTGACAATTGCAGTAATCCTAAGCCCTCAATGTGGAAGTCCCATTTGCGAAATGACACACGCCACAACTACAGCAGTAGCTATCAGATTTTTTATGTACATGATTCATATGATGGCTTTAACACATGAAACATCAAATTTCATCAAGTGACTACCCTTCTGACTATTTGTGCAGTATCTTTCTCTTACGCGTGCTCCTACGTGGTGCTTCCCCTGTGGCTTCAGCAGATGTGGAGACCCCTTGCTCAGTTTCTTGCTGCTCCTGTCTTGACACCTTTGGCGGGCGTACTCTGGGATGGTGAACCTGTGAGGGCTCATCAACAGTCTGCTCCTGCGGCTGTACGGGGTTGAGACGCCGATCTCAGTTGGGTGTGGACTCTGGTGGGGCTCTGACCGAGGGCTCTGCAGTGACATGGAAGTGTGAGCGCTTGGAGAGGAGCCCCCACTTCCTTGCTGTCTGCCACCAACTTCCCTCTCATGGGTCAGGTCCCCCTCAGCGCTTGCAAGTGGCTTGAGAGCACCTTGCTGCACATCAGGGGGGCCATGGGGACCCGTATCTGCACTGGCAGTCCTACTCAGAGGGACTGCCATGAAGGTGTGGTTTCTCTGTTCAATAGCTGACCATTGCTCCTCCAGAGATGTCAGTCTATTTTGAACACTCACTGACGTAAGAAAACTACTAGGCACTGGGACTAAGCGTTAAACAAAGCTTTAAGCAACTGTTTTACAACATGGAGGTCTAGTTGTGTCCTTCACTAGTTCCTGTTAAGAATGTCCTGCGCAAGCTGGGCCCATGCCCGAGTATTTATACTCTCCCTGGACAGCGCCACCCGCAGGCCGCTCAGTTGATTCATGTCACTCACCATGTTTTCAACACTCTGGTGACTTAGCTACTCCATGGCCGTAGCCATCCTCTCGTCTACTGTAGCCATCTTTTCACGGAGTTTGCCATCCTTTCCGTGGTGATGCGTTCATGCACCAATTACTCCACAAAGGCTCTGCTCATGTTAGCGAAGGACTCCTCCATTCGCTCCACACTCAAAGCGACCCTGGAGACAAAACCTGCCAGAGACTCCTGCATCTTTTCCGGGAGTGCCATCACCGCTGATACTGTGGATGGACACAGAGGCAGAGGGTCGACATGCAACCGAGTCGAGCTGGCAGAGTCTTGCGCCCTCTGACTAGGACTCTCCACTGCTGTCCCTGTCTCCACAATCTGCTGATGCTCACTTGTGAGCTGTGATACACCAGGTGACAACACTACTCTATGTCCCGATGGTCCCACTGAGGTGTGAGTGTTTGCGCTGGTGCTGGGTGCGCTGAATTCTCTGATGCTGCACCCTCAGAGGTTGCAGCTTCCTCTGAGGAGTCTGGAGGCTCAGCCTGTTCCTCCTGGTTAGTGGGGATGGGTGCTTGCGATGGTCCTGTGGGGGAGTAAAGGAAAGAGTCAGAGATGTAATGCCAAGGTTACATGCACATTGCATATTGCAGATGATCATTAGTCCATCTGTTAGAGCTTCCGAAATATTATCAGCGACTCATGCAATGTCAATGAGAGAGATGGAAAACTATTCTGTCACCAGCTTGCTGTGATGCACCCCTCTGTCCGTCCCCCACATGCGCATCATCCTCCACTCCTACGATCTCCAGGACCACCTCCTCCCAGGGGGTGAGGTGGGCTACTGATGGTGGCCCTCCTCCTGTCCTCGCTTGTTCTCTTTTATTGTGAGCTCTCTTTTCCTGCAATGAGGGAGACAAGTGGAGGTTGAGTGAGAATGAAGGAGTGAGTGTAGAGAATCCATAGCATAGATGCTTAGAAGGAGACAAAGATGGAGTGAGGTGGCAAGACCAAGGGCCCTCCCTGTGTGTTGTCAGTTGTTTTCATAGCATCACAGTGATAGGGAGTGTGAGGGCTGCACAGTCGAATAGTTAGGTGAATGTGACCATAGAGAGAGAGGGAATGGGTAAGGGTGCATGGATGTCAGTGTCAAGTGGGATGTGGAGGAAGAGATTGCTAAAGCTGAGTGTTGGTGAGGAAAGGCAATGGGGATCAGATTGAGAGTGATGGGAAATTCCTACTCACTTTTCCAGTGCGCTGAAGGTCATGAAATCTCTTCCTGCACTGTATCCAGGTTCTGCGGGTAGCCGATAAGGAGTTGACCTCCTCTGCCACTTGCAGCCACGCAGCCTTTGTCTGCTGGGGAGGCTTCTTCCTCCCTGATGAAGGGAAGAGCACCTCCTTGTGAGCTCTTGCTTCCCCCACTAAAGCCTGCAGGGCAACGTCGTCGAAACAGGGTGCAGACCTCGGTCTTTCTCTGGCCATTCTGCTTCCAGCTCAGTGTATCAGCAAATGCCAAAAGGTTGGCAGTCTGCAGAAGAAGTAAGGCTTCTTGCAGACCTTAAATGCAGCAGCAATGATGATGTCATCGGAGGCGACTTTCAGACTGGAGAAACTCATTTGCCATGGGTTCCCACACGCTGGAACTCAATTGGGTAATTTAGTTAAAATAGCTTCAATCTCCCACATCGAATTAGATTTGTGTGGATAACAGGAAATGCGGATTACATGACACCAACCCGCACCTGAATGAAAATCCAGCCCATAGTGTACAAAAGTGTGGAAATTATGAAGAACCTGTATAAAACATTGGTTCGGCCACAACTGAAGTATTGCGTCCAATTCTGGGCACCACACTTTAGGAAGGATGTGAAGGCCTTAGAGAGGGTGCAGAAAAGATTTATGAGAATGATTCCAGGAGTGAGGGTGTACTGGTCTCGCTAGACGTACTCCTATCTAGTTATCCAGCCAGCTAAACACTCATTCAAATAATTCCTCGAGAAGCAGGTTGCTGTTTTGAAGCTTTACTTGAATTTATTTTGTGAAACTGTAAACGAAGACAAAATATGTTTTGTACATAGAACTGAGTACTATACATTAGATGTTACATAAGATATAAACATGTTTATGACAACAGAATAGACTAATTGTATAACTAAATAGCACTGAAGCTAAACCTCGCTAGCTAACAGCTAATAACTTCTTATAGACAAAGTATTGTCAAAATATTACACTGACAAGGTTGTTATCATGTTATTAAACAAGGATACTCACCAACATTGCGTCTTGCCTAGCGTATAAGAACGATGCAACAGGATTGAGAATCCCTCATGTGGCTTTCTTCATAACTCAGCAGGTTCTTCCTGGAATACTACTTCTGGGTCAAACAGGAAGGTCAAATAACACCCTGCTATACAATAACACTGCTATACACTAACTACTACTAGAGGGTGCTATCTGCATGTAATAAGTCCAGAACACTCCCCGTCTGGGGTCGTTAACGACCCCACATAATCCTAACTCTACTTGTCACTGGAGTCCTCTGGCGACAAAAGAAGGACCACCTCAGAGACAGGCCGAGAGAAGACCTTTGCTGTTCCTTCTTTGACGACTCTCAAGTCCACCTTTCTCACTCTCCCGCCCTGGCTGGGAAGGGACTTCACGATGATAGCCATAGGCCATTCATTCCTTTTTGCCTGACTGTCCTTCATCAAGACAACATACCCTTCTTTGAGATCTGGCCTCTTGTCCTGCCACTTGCGTCGGCTCTGCAGTGTGTTGAGGTACTCCCAACGCCACCTGCCCCAAAACGTGTCTGCCAGACTCTGAACCCGTTTCCATTCTTCCTTGAAGAGTTCTCTTTTCCCAAACTCTCCTGGAGGACAAGGGGAAACACCTGTCTTTTGGGTCAAAAGCATGGCCGGAGTGAGGATGAGGGGCGATTCCGGATCTGAAGACATGGGGATGAGGGGCCTTGCATTCTTCACGGCGGTGACCTCAGCCATCAGTGTGGTCAAGACTTCATGTGTGAGGCACGACGATCTATCTTGGAGAAGCATGCAGTCGAGGATGCAGCGGGCAATGCCGATCATGCGCTCCCATGCGCCACCCATGTGGGATGAGTGAGGTGGGTTGAATACCCAGGTACATTTCTGCTCTTGGAGATACTTCTCCACACTCTCTGAGCTGGAACTTGATCCGTCCATCTTCAGCTCTCTGCAAGCGCCAACAAAGTTTGTGCCGCAATCCGAGCGTATCTGTTTTGCCGGGCCTCTGATTGAGAAAAACCTTCTCAAAGCGTTTATGAAGCTGGAGGCGCTCATTGTTTCAATAACTTCGATGTGTATAGCTCTTGTGGACATACATGAGAACATCACCGCCCACCTTTTGCTATTGGTGTGTCCTCCTCTGGTGCGGCATGAGACCACGTCCCATGGCCTGAAGACGTCTACTTTGGTTATGGATGTATCCTAGCACTACTTTGCTGTCTGTATAATACTTGATGCTGTTGAACTTCAGATCAATCTCCTCTACTATGAACTCTGCAATCTCAACTGCTAATACTGCTGCACACTGTTCCAATCTGGGTATGGTGAGGTCTGGCTGGGGTGCCAACTTGGCCTTACCAAAGACGAAGCCAACTTTGCTTTGTCCATCTTGAGTGGTGACCTTCAGATAAGCCACACCTGCAATGGCCTTAGTGGATGCGTCTGAAAAGACACAAAGCTCTTTGAATTGGACATTTGAGGGAGAGAAGGACGTATAGGAGCGAGGTATTTGGATCTCCTGTAAGTCTTGAAGTGAGTCTCTCCATCTGTCCCACTCTGCTTCCATCTCTTCAGGAAGGGGTGAATCCCACTCTTCAGCGCATGTGGAGAGTTCCCTGAGGAGCAGCCTCCCTTGTATCGTAACAGGGGCTAGGAAGCCGAGAGGGTCATATAGGCTGTTGACTGTAGCGAGCACTCCTCTACGTGTGAAGGGTTTCTTGTCATCTAAGGCTTGGAACGTAAACATGTCTGTTGCTATGTTCCAAGACACTCCTAGGCTACGCTGTAGGGGGAGGTCATCAGTAAAGAGGTCTAGATCCTTGACGTCCTTAGCACGATCTTCAGGGGGGAATGCCTCTATCACTGCTGGTCTGTTAGAGGCTATCTTGTGCAGCCTGAGGTTGGATAGTGCAAGCAGTTCCTGAGCTCGTCCAAGGGTACTGATGGCCTCTGCTTCGGCCGGGAATGACTTCAGTGCATCATCGACATAGAACTCTCGTTCAATGAACCCTCTCACATCACTGCCAATGTCATCTTCTTCTTCCTTGGCAGCCCTTCTTAGTCTGTATATGGTGACAGCAGGGGACGGGCTATTCCCGAAGACATGGACACACATTCTGTAGTCCACAATGTCTCTGTTGGGGTCATTGTTGCGATACCACTGGAAGCAGAGGAAGTCTCTGTGGTCTTCTCTCACCACAAAGCAGTGAAACATGTGCTGGATATCAGCAGTGATGGCGACGGGCTCTTTCCTGAATCTCATGAGTACCCCTAAGAGGCTGTTGTTGAAATCAGGCCCTGTGAGGAGTACATCGTTGAGAGAGACTCCCTGATATGGTGCACTGGAGTCAAACACCACGCGGATTTGTTCCGGCTTTTTGGGGTGATAGACTCCGAAGGAGGGGAGGTACCAACACTCTTGGCCTTCCTGGAGTGGAGGAGCTAGCTCTGCATAATCGTTGACAAGCATTTTCTTGACAAACTCTAGGAAGTGTGCTTTCATCTTTGGCTTCTTCTCTAGTGTGCGACGGAGTGAGTTAAGACGATTATAGGCATACTCCCTGTTGTTCGGCAGCCGTTGTCTGGGGTTCTGGAAGGGTAAGGGTGCAACCCAGCTGTTAGAGCTGTCACGAGAGACCTCATTGTCCATAATCTGGAGGAATTTCATGTCGTCGATCGATGGAACAAGTTTGTGGTCATTGGCGGTGAGACAGAAGACTGACTGACCCGGGTTCTCTCCAGTGAGCATCATCTGTGTGCTGTTTGTGGAGACCAGCGCTGGGGGGTTCTGAGGCTGGGCCGTATGACTGAACTTCTCTGTCACTCGGATCTGACTACTGCATGGGGTAAGGTAGCTTGGACGACCATTCTCCAAGATGGAAGTCTTGAGTGTGCTCACCTGAGATGGCTTGTGAGCACCCCTGAGGCACACATCTCCAACAATGACCCAGCTGAGGTCTAGCCTTTGGGCGAAAGGGGCGTCATGCGGACCGTTGATCTGTTTCCTTGCCTTATGTACCTTCAGGATGTCCCTTCCCAACAACTGGAGTATGTCTGCGTCTGGATCAAGAGGTGGGATCTCGTCTGCAATGCGTCTCAGATGACGGTGGTGATGAGCTGCATTCGGAGTGGGAATCTCAGAACGGTTGTCGGGGACTTGATTACATTCGATCAGTGTAGGAAGGGCGAGACTAATCTTCCCGTCGGCTGACTCAACAACATAACCGCAGGCCCTCCTGCCGGCTGTCTCTGAAAGTCCAGCACACATCTTCAGCGTGTAAGGCGACGGACTTCCTTTGACCTTGAAGATGTCGAAGAACTCAGATCTTGCTAGAATACGATTGCTTTGTTCGTTTAGTATGGCATACATCTTTTCAGATTCCTGGCGACGTCCTACAGGGTACACATTAACGAGGCATATCTTGGAGCATGCTCTTGTGCTCACTCCTTCTCCACACACCTCGGTGCACTTGGATGTAATCTCCAGACAGGCGGCTCCCTCTCTCTCCCCGCCGTGCTCTGAGGCGGGAGGAGATGACTCTGACTTCCAAGGAGCTGGGCCTGGGTGGAGTGCTGAAATGTGCCGATCACTTTCACATTCTGTGCATTTTGCATCTACCTTGCAGTTCTTGGCGAGATGGTTCGTGGAGGAGCAGCACTTGAAACATATGGAGTTCTCTTTGAGGTACTGTTTGCGGTCTTCCAGGGACATCTCTCTGAAGCCTCTGCATTTCTTTAATGGATGGGGCTTGTTGTGGATGGGGCATTGTTTGCTCATATCCTCAGATTTCTTCTGATCCCTTGTGTTCTTGGTTGAAGACACTTGCATTTTGTGGACAGATATTGGTGTCTTTCCATGTCTGTCAAACTTGTCTCTTCTGGCAAGTGCTGTGTGGGAGGAGTAGAGGTTGAAGCTGGGGTCAGTCCTGGCTTTGGCTTCTCTACAGATGAAGTTGGCAAACACAGAGAATGGAGGAAAGGTAACGTTGTGCTTTAGCTTGAGCTCTGAACCGAATGATATCCACTTCTCCTGCAGATTGAATGGAAGCTTCTCAATGATGGGACTTACCCCTCTGGAAGTGTCTAAGTACGAT
The DNA here is from genome assembly GCF_052327205.1 of Somniosus microcephalus. Lineage (NCBI taxonomy): Eukaryota > Metazoa > Chordata > Chondrichthyes > Squaliformes > Somniosidae > Somniosus > Somniosus microcephalus. Next base: position 139,904,298 of record NC_140993.1, read on the forward strand.
AGGCCGGGTAGGTAGCCGTCCTGCTTTGCGGCTTCGAGTTCCGACAGCAGATCTCCAAGGTCGCGGAGCTTCTGGGGTTCCTTATTTGTCAACTTCGGAAAGTTCTCCAACCTGGCAAAGAGAGCCCTTTCAATGGCTTCAGGCGAGCCGTAGCTTTCTTCCAGCCTCGCCCAAGCCATCGTCAGCCCAGCTGGCAGATGTCTCACATTGACTGCTTTTATCCGGCGTACCTGTCCGGCGGACTATGGGCCGAGCCATTTGATAAGGAGGTCGAGCTCTTCTCCTGCCGACAGGTCTAGGCCCAATATGGCACTGTGGAAGGAAGACTTCCAGGCCCAGTAATTCTCTGGCCTATCATCAAACGTGGTTAACCCTGTAGTCACCAGCTGGCTGCGTGCAAGGTATTTGGCAAGGTCGTAGGTGGTGGGACCTGTGCCAGGGTTGCCTTGAGTAGGGGCTCTGTTGGGGGTCTCAAGGAAACGAGAGGGGGTTTGCTGCTGACTTTCTCTCTTCAGCACTCCATTCCTCTGCACCGTGTCCTCTGTTTTGCAGGGGAGGATCCTGTGACTTGGGGCACGCAGTCTATTTTGACCTTGGTTGGTGACATGGGGCATGTTATATGAAGTGCTTGAGTCTGTAGTAGAGATGTGGGGGTCTTCATCTCTCTCTCTCATAAGCTGTGCGTCGGCTTGGTCGCTCACGTAATCTCTGGTGTGCTGTAGTCGACTCTGCCGCGGAACGGGAATTAAAAGTTTGTTAGCTGCCTCAGGATCAGCTTCCACCAAAACTGCCTCCAATACTTGTGCCTCAGCTAATGCAGCATCTATCTCTTTTTCTTCCTGCAGAGCATCTAATGTGGCTTGGAGACGGGCCTGTTCAACTTGGTGTCCAACTTGGAGATGGGCCTGGTCAACTTGGAGTTCAGCTTGGAGACGGGCCTGTTCAACTTGGTGTCCAACTTGGAGACGGGCCTGGTCAACTTGGAGTTCAGCTTGGAGACGGGCCTGTTCAACTTTGATTTCTGTTTCTTTGTTGGCATAAGCAGCTCTGGCTTTGGCTGCTTCTATCCTAGCCCGTGCTTTGGCGATGGCCATGCTTACCCTAGAACCACCTGACGACCGTGAACCGGCTGATGACCTAGAACCAGCTGACGATCTGTAGTAATGAGAACTTATAGACAGATTGTCAGATTCTTCAGTTTCATCTAACTGTTTAAGGTCTTCTACTCGCTGAGTAGCGTTTTCGGTATTACCTTCTGCCATGATGATGTGAGGTAAGTGTCATGTACAAGGTGAAGACTTAAGCTGGCTCTGTCTTGATGGCCTACTCTGCGCCTTGATGACGGCCACTTAACTCTGAGTCCTTGCTGCTCCACGTGGAGGTGCTACTCTCTTCACAGCTAGCCGTAATGCTGTCTTTTCACTGTACTGGTCTCGCTAGACGTACTCCTATCTAGTTATCCAGCCAGCTAAACACTCATTCAAATAATTCCTCGAGAAGCAGGTTGCTGTTTTGAAGCTTTACTTGAATTTATTTTGTGAAACTGTAAGCGAAGACAAAATATGTTTTGTACATAGAACTGAGTACTATACATTAGATGTTACATAAGATATAAACATGTTTATGACAACAGAATAGACTAATTGTATAACTAAATAGCACTGAAGCTAAACCTCGATACCTACAGCTAATAACTTCTTATAGACAAAGTATTGTCAAAATACTACACTGACAAGGTTGTTATCATGTTATTAAACAAGGATACTCACAGACGTTGCGTCTTGCCTAGCATATAAGAAGGATGCAACAGGATTGAGAATCCCTCATGTGGCTTTCTTCATAACTCAGCAGGTTCTTCCTGGAATACTACTTCTGGGTCAAACAGGAAGGTCAAATAACACCCTGCTATACAATAACACTGCTATACACTAACTACCACTAGAGGGTGCTATCTGCATGTAATAAGTCCAGAATAGAGGGACTTCAGTTACATTGATAGACTGGAGAAGCTGGGGTTGTTCTCCTTGGAGCAGAGAAGATTGAGAGGAGATTTGGTAGAGATGTTCAAAGTCATGAGGAGTCTGGACAAGGTAGATAGAGGGAAACTGTTCCCATTGGCAGAAGAGTCGAGAACCAGAGGACACAGATTTAAGGTGATTGGCAAAAGAACCAAAGTCGACGCAAGAAAAAACTTTTTTACGCAGCAAGTGGTTATGATCTGGAATGCACTGCCTGAAAGGGTAGTGGAGGCAGATTTAGTCATGGTTTTCAAAAGGGAGTTGGATAAGTATCTGAAGGAAAGAAATTTGCAGGGCTACGGGGAAAGGGCAGGAGAGTGGGACTAGCTGAAATGATCTTGCAGAGAGCTGGCACGGGCTCAACAGGCCGAATGGCCTTCTTCTATGTTGTAACCATTCTATGATTCTATCAAAGTGAATGACCTCACAGTTTCCCACATTGAACTCCATCTGCCACAATTTCCCCAATCTCTCAAGAGTTCTTTTAGTATCCAGGATTACTGGAATAGGGATCTGGGAGCGTTGGGAAGGTTGTTCCCAGGGTTTAGGATGCATTGGAGGTGGTTCTGGTAGCGACACTGGGAGGATGGCCTTGGTGTCTGGGAGCATTAAGGAGGCATCCTAAGAGTTTATGAGCACTAGAAGGGAGGTCCCACGATCTGAGTAGGGGGGAGTGGAACGCCCCAAGGAGAGGGGTCCTAGGGTTCAGAAGAACTGGGGAGGCAAGTCTAGAAGCATTGTGGGCAGGGTCTGTCAGTATTGGAGGAAAATTGCTACTGTCTGGCAGTATTGGATAAGCTATAGTCTAACAGAATTGAGAGGGATAGGAGTACCAAGGAATGGGGCCTAAACTGCCTTTGGCCACTTTTTACCTTTATAAACTTCCTCTGCCACATTCCTATCTGTTAGCCTTCTACCCTGACCCACCTATGGCCTATTTTGGGCCATCAGGCACCCCTCTCGCATGTCTTTCTCCATTATGCACCAGTTCCTGCCGAAAAGCACCAAAAGCAAGAGTGGCTTGATTGGTTCACCGTTTTTAAAAAAAAAATAATGTTTTTACTGGTAGTTTTTTAGGATTGGTTATTTTCTAAGATTTTAGTTTCGACAGTAATTGGAAATTTTCTAGCTGTTTTCCTCACTTTTGGTTCTTATGTTTCCTAACTGTTAAGTTCTGATTTGTTGCTGTTTTAGCCTGTACCAAAGTACAATGGCAAAGTGCTAATTGAAAAATTATAACAATAAATGCGCACTAAATGCAACTCTTTTAACATATACTAGCTGGGGAGCCCCGCGTTGCGAGGGCAATTTTGGGGCGCTTGGTCTCCCTGCCCCTGTGTGTCCCCCCTCTCCCTGTCATGTCCTCTCCCTGTCCTACCCCTCCCTCCCCTCCCCCCCTCCTCTCCCTCTCCTCCCCTCCTCTCCCCTCCTCTCTCTCCCTCCCCTCCCCTGTCTCCCTCCCTCCCTCCCCTCCCCCCACCCTCCCCCGCTCCCCCACTCCCCTCTGTCCCTCTCTCCGGCCCCTCCCCCTGCCAAGCGCCTGTGGTCCGGAGCTGAGGTCCCCCGCGTATCGGGCGGCTGATGGATGGCCGCTGTGGGCGGGCGGGTGGCGCATGCGCGGTCAGTGCGGGCGGCGCATGCGCGGTCAGTGTGGGCGGCGCGAGCCCCCCGCGATTTCCCGAGGCTCGCCTCCCCCCCGCGATTTCCCGAGGCTCTCCCCCCCCCGCGATTTCCCGAGGCTCTCCCCCCCCTGCGATTTCCCGAGGCTCTCCCCCCCCCGCGATTTCCCGAGGCTCTCCCCCCCCCTATTAAATTGTTATTTAATTCCCTAACACATCATTAAAATATTTACCTTAGTTCCCTAACACACAGAAAGTGTGGGGGAAAAAATTGTGAAAAATCAAGATGGCGGCCACTCACCTCGGTTCAGAAGGATAAGGCCCGCCCACACACACACCGATTGGTCGACCGGTCAGGTCACCGAAGCGTAGGATTGGTCAATCGTCGAGTCACGCGACACTCAACTGTAGGAAGGAACCCGCCGTCCGATTGGTGGACCTCGACGTCACACGGTCGCTAATGAGATGCTAATGAGCGGAATGCTGAACGTTTTTCGGATACCGCGGGCGGGATTTTTGTCCGGCCAAAACGTAAATATGCCTATGACTGGTCCGGAATCGCAAGCTTTCTTTTGAGGCGACGCGCGCGTCGGTACGCTCTATAACTTTCAAACGTATAGAGAACGGACAGACAGACATCGGGACAGACAGACAGAAGAGCCGCTTTATATATATAGACTAGCTGGGGAGCCCCGCGTTGCGAGGGCAATTTTGGGGCGCTTGGTCTCCCTGCCCCTGTGTGTCCCCCCTCTCCCTGTCATGTCCTCTCCCTGTCCTATCCCTCCCTCCCCTCCCCTCCTCTCCCTCCCCTCCCCTCCTCTCCTCTCCCTCCCCTCCCCTCCTCTCCCTCCCTCCCCTCCCCTGTCTCCCTCCCTCCCTCCCCTCCCCTCCCCTCACCCACCCCCACCCCTCCCCCACTCCCCCGCTCCCCTCTGCCCCTCTCTCCGGCCCCTCCCCCTGCCTAGCGCCTGAGGTCCGGTGCCGTTGCGAGAGCGGGAATGCTGAGCGGCGGCCGGGAGTGGGCTCTCGCGGGCGGCGCATGCGCGGTCAGTGCGGGCGGCGCATGCCCGGTCAGTGCGGGCGGCGCATGCACGGTCAGTGCGGATGGCGCATGCGCGGTCAGTGCGGGCGGCGCGAGGCGGCCTGGCGGCCGTTAGCGAGCAGGAAACTTCGGGCGGCCCGCCCGCGCTACAGCCCCGACACCGTGAAACCTGAGAGGGGGAAGTAGAGAGAGACAGGGAAGAGGAGAAGGAGAGAGAGGGAAGAGGAGAGAGGGAAGAGGAGAAGGAGAGAGAGGGAAGAGGAGAAGGAGAGAGCGAGAGGGAAGAAAGAGAGAGAGAGAGAGAAATTTTTTGAGCTTCAGGCCCCGAGTCCCCCCTGCGCGAGGGTGAGGAGGAGGGGGGGGGGTTGCTAAACACAATATAAAACTCAAATAAATTGTTAATTAATTCCCTAACACATCATTAAAATATTTACCTTAGTTCCCTAACACACAGAAAGTGTGGGGGAAAAAATTGTGAAAAATCAAGATGGCGGCCACTCACCTCGGTTCAGAAGGATAAGGCCCGCCCACACACGCACCGATTGGTCGACCGGTCAGGTCACCGAAGCGTAGGATTGGTCAATCGTCGAGTCACTCGACACTCAACTGTAGGAAGGAACCCGCCGTCCGATTGGTCGACCTCGACGTCACACGGTCGCTAATGAGATGCTAATGAGCAGAACGCTGAACGTTTTTCGGATACCGCGGGCGGGATTTTTGTGCGGCCGAAACGTAAATACGCCTATAACCGGTCCGGAATCGCAAGCTTTCTTTTGAGGCGACGCGCGCGTCGGTACGCTCTGTAACTTTCAAACGTATAAAGAACGGACAGACATCGGGACAGACAGACATCGGGACAGACAGAAGAGCTCTTTTATATATATAGATACTAGCAGATCTCCCATTGTATTGCTCATGGGGAGTCAAATGCATAGCTACATAGGGGCAGTGCTTGGGGTGTAGAAGTGGGGGAGAGGTTCCCATCTAGATGGAGAAGACTTGGAGAGAACTTTATAAGAGGTTTCCTCCACCTGAGCTTCACAAGCTGGATGTTTGTGAAGTCCTATAAATGACATCAATCCACAAAGGTCTTGAAAATTACTCTGTGGAATAACAGCATATGAAATCTTAACATGTTTATCTGATATTCTTTGATTGCAATTTTAGCAGAGGCAATACCAGCATGAATAAAATGGTTTACCACCCACACTAATAAAACAAATGAATTTGTGGCAAATACATTAAGCATTGTACACTCTTATGGCACATTATAATTTCAAGCCAAAGCATGAAAAAAAATATGAAACATGAAAAGAGCTCTAACAATGATAGTGCTATTCTTCTCTTGAAGTGCTTAATGTGTGCTTTCCATCTATACCATCAAGATTCTGGGTGTTAGTTTTGCAATTTATCACCTTAATAAGGAACCGATTTTTAATATTAAAAGCGATAATTTTGGAGGCACTGTGGATATTTTTGATACCAAAGCTTAAGTAAAATTTTACAGCAAGTTTATATGTGAAAACAATTTGTAACACTGCCTTGTCTGCAACTATGAATAAAGCAAATATCCGAGAACTGGTTTCTGCTTCATCTGTCTGCACACCATTTAATTGAAAGTTATTTCATCAGTGCACAGCACCATGCAGAAAATGTTTACCTTTTTATGTGCAATTGCATTTTATTTGGATATTTAAAGCTATATAATCTGTGTAATTTTACACTTCATTGAAGTGACTATAATTTAATGTTTGTTCAACAATTTTAGCACTAGATTAAAATGTAAATATTTTAATCAGCTTTAAAATATAACAGACTTTAAGCATCTTCACCATAGAAAAGGTGAATTGATTTATTAAACATTGCAATGAGGAATGGGTATTGGTAATTCCATATGACTCAATTACAGACTGAGCTTTGGAAATGATCTGAATGACTATGTAAAAAAAATATGTGCCATTGGAAACATCTTCTGATATTTCCTCTTAGATATCTTAGAGCCAAACATGTAAAACTGAATGACTGTCCAGAAAAGCAGCACACAGGAGACAGAGGAGACTGTCACAAAAGTGAGAAGCTTTGGGAAAAATTTTGAAAAAAAGTGAATCTTTATGTACATTTTTAGCAGAATTTTTTTTGATTTAGTTCACTTAGTGAATATTTTTTTCAGCCTTCTTTTCCCACCAATTTCCTCTCCTTCCCTCCTCCTCTCCAGAAGGCACTGGTGCCTGGTTAGGGAAGCACAGCAATGATTTCCCAGTGTATGCTCCCAGTGGGATTAGTAAAAGCAGTCTTTTAAAGAGAAGTGATACCTCTTGTACAAAGCAATAACAGGATCATATAATTACTTTTTAAAAATCTCAAATGTATTTTATTTTCATATATTAGCAGAATTAGAAGTATATCGCCGATCTTTCATCGTCGCTGGGTCAAAATCCTGGAACTCCCTCTCTAACAGCACTGTGGGAGTACCTTCATCACACGGACTGCAGCGGTTCAAGAAGGTGGCTCACCGCCAACTTCTCAAGAGCAATTAGGGATGGGCAATAAATGCTGGCCTTGCCAGCGACAGCCACATCCCATAAAATGAATTTAAAAAAAGAATGGTAGCTGGAAGCTCTCTGGCAGCACACGGGATTAATTCTGATGGTTGCACAGAGTATTAGAAGACCCGGAGAGTTTGTACTGGGGAGCCAAAAAGCCAGGTGGATCCATTCACCATCTATTGTGTTATCCAAGAACTCTGGTTCAGCAAATGATGATTAATCATTTCCTTGAACTTTTACACACATGGGACAGTCCCATGTTACAACACTGCATTGGAATTAATTCCCATAACAGCAATTTCATGTGAAGAAGCGTGAGGTAATGCATTTGTGGGGGGAGGGGGTGCGGGAAACAAGGAATGGGAGTATACACTCAATGGAAGGGTGTGGGTGAACAGAGAGACCCAGAGGTTCAAATATATAATCCCCTAAAAATACAAGTGCAGGTAGATAAAACCATAAAAAAGGCTAACAGCATTTTGGGTTTATAAATAGGAGCATAATACACATTGGTGAAGAAGTAATGATAAAATAGCATAAGGCTTTCATTAAACCACAGTTGGAGGACTGTGTACAGTTTTGGCCATCCCATTATGGAAGAGACATTAGGGCCATAGAAAGCAACATCGATTCATCAGGATGATACCAGGGATGGAGAACTACAGTTAGAAGGAGAGATGTGAAAAACTGGGACTATTCTACTGGAGCAGAGAAAGAGGAGCTTTAATAGAATTTAAAAAAAATTATGTAGGGCTTTCATAGGCTGAAAAGAAAAATACTATTTTGTCTGATTGGGGGTCAGTGACAAGGAGCCACCAATTTAAAATTGTCTTTAAAAGAGTGAGAAGAGAGGTTAGGAGAAATTTCTTTACATAGAAGGCTGTTGGAACATGGAATGTTTTGCCACAAGAAACAACTGAGGCAGAGACCATTGTGTAGAGATACTGCGGCAAACGTGGGAGTCGAGACCAGAGCTAGTAAAACACAGCTGCTTTTATTCTACCTCATGACAAAGAGGAACTGGAAAAGCCCGCGCATCCACTTAAATACTTCCCAGACAGGAAGTGCTCCCGGCAGCCTGTCCCTGCGGGAAACAAGTTGCTGGAGGAAAGGGCCCCCGGCTGGGGGCGTCTGCTTAAACTGTCCGTGCCGCCGTGAGCAGATTATGTCCAGTGGTGGCATGTCGCCACAGAGCTCCCCCCAGAATCCACTTAGGAGGAGTGGACGAGTCGTGACGGTGGTCTGATGGTTCTGCCGCAGCGGCTCTGAGTGGTCACCGGTCTAGTTGGTGGGGCCGGGCGGTTCGCCGCCGGCTGTGCTGGCTTGCTGGTGGGACGGCCTCTAGTTGGAGGCCGGGCCACGGGGACCTGTTCCCCTGGTTCTGTGTGTGCTGGTTTGAGCCGGTCGATGGAGACTGTGTCGACCCTGTCGCCGAGTCGCAGCTTGAAGACCTTGCCCCCGGTTTGTAGCACCTCGTATGGTCCGTCGTACGGGGGTCGCAGGGGCCCGCGGTGCGCGTCGTGTCGCACGAAGACGAAGCGCGCCTGCTGTAAATTTGGCGGGATGTGAGGTGCGAGTTCGCCGTGTCGGTTGACCGGAAGTGGGGCGAACTGCTGAGCGGAAGAGAAAGAGTTGAGCCGCTGCTGTTCGGCTGACCAAGGCGTGGTAGCCTCCGGAAGGAATTCGCCTGGGACGCGCAGCGGTTGTCCGTAGACTAACTCCGCTGCCGAGGACTGGAGGTCTTCCTTGATCGCGGTGCGTAGGCCTAGTAGCACCCACGGTAGGCGGTCAGTCCAGGTACTGTCCTGCAGGCCGGCACGGAGTGAGGCCTTGAGTGACCTGTGGAAGCGTTCACAAAGCCCGTTGGCCTGCGGATGGTACGCCGTGGTTCGGTGGAGCGTCACCCCGAGGTTGCGTGCTGTGGCCGTCCAGAGTTCGGAGGTGAACTGGGCGCCTCTGTCGGAGGTTATGTCGGTCGGTACGCCGAACCTCGCAACCCAGGTGTTAACGAACGCCCTGGCAATGTCGGCTGTGGTGGTGGAGGTCAGCGGCACTGCCTCAGGCCAGCGTGTGTAGCGGTCGACCATCGTGAGGAGATAAGTTTGGCCTTGCGATGGCGGCAGGGGACCGACGATGTCGACGTGTACGTGGTCGAAGCGGCAGCTGGGTACCTCGAAGTCTCCCAGGGGTGCTTTTGTGTGCAGCTGTACCTTAGCCCGTTGGCAGGCGAGGCAGGAGGTGGCCCAAGTCTGAACATCTCTGCTGAGGCCGCGCCAGACGAAACGCTGGGAGAGGAGTTTGACGGATGCGCGGGAACCCGGGTGGGAGTGCCTGTGGAGTGCGTCGAAGATGCGGCGGCGCCAGGTTTCAGGGACGACCGGCCTGGGTTGGCCGAGTGAGATGTCGCTAGTGACTGCCGTGGCTTCGGGCCCGTGCGCGACCTTGACTAGGCGTAGCCCTGGCAGGCTGGTAGCCGCCGAGTGGAGGTCTGGGTCCGTGAGCTGGGCCACTGCTAGTTGCGCGTAGTCGACCGCGAGGTGATTCGCGCAGATGGCGGGACGGGAAAGGCAGTCGGCGACAACGTTGTCTCTACCGGAGACGTACTGGATGTCCGTAGTAAACTCGGACACGGCCGCGAGCTGGCGTTGCTGCCTAGCGGACCAGGGTTCGGTGTGCTTGGCCATCGCGTATGTGAGCGGCTTGTGGTCCACGTACGCGGTGAAGGGGCGGCCTTCCAGGAGGAACCTGAAATGGCGGACCGACAGGTGGAGCGCGAGAAGCTCGCAGTCGAAAGTGGAGTATTTGACCTCCGGGGGGCGCAGTTGGCGGCTGTAGAAGGCAAGTGGCTGCCACGCGCCATTGACCCACTGCTCGAACACGGCGCCGACCGCGTGGTCGGAGGCGTCGGTGGTGAGTGCGACCCGGGCATCGGCCCTTGGGTGCGCAAGCAGGGTGGCGTCGGTGAGCGCGTTTTTGGTGGCGTCGAAGGCGGCTGACATGTCAGTGGTCCAGGCTACGTCCATCTTGCCGGATTTACCTCGGAGGGAGTCGTATAGGGGCTTCATGAGGGCTGCCGCTCTGGGGATGAACCTGTTGTAGAAGTTCACCATCCCGAGGAACTCCTGGAGGCCCTTGATGGTTGTGGGGCGGGGGAACTGCTGGACGGCCTGCACCTTGTTGGGCAGGGGGACGGCCCCAGCAGGGGTGATGTGGTGACCGAGAAAATCGATCTCGGTTAGGCCGAATTGGCACTTCGCCGGGCTGAGGATGAGCCCGTGTTGGGCTAGGCACCCGAACAAGATGCGAAGGTGTTCGAGGTGTTCCTGTTTGGAGGAGCTGGCCATGAGAATGTCGTCTAGATAGATGAATAGGAAGTTTAGGTCCCAGAGGACTGAGTCCCTCAGGCGCTGGAAAGCCTGGGCTGCATTCTTGAGGCCGAAGGGCATCCTCAGGAACTCGAACAGGCCGAATGGGGTGATGACGGCCGTTTTGGGGATGTCCGCGGTGTGTACGGGGACTTGGTGGTAACCGTGCACCAGGTCGACTTTGGAAAAGACGGTTCGTCCGGCCAGTCGGGCCGAGAAGTCCTGGATGTGTGGCACCGGGTATCGGTCGGGGGTGGTGGCGTTGTTAAGGCGGCGGTAGTCCCCGCAAGGGCGCCAGCCTCCGCCGGGCTTGGGGGCGATGTGGAGGGGCGAGGCCCAAGGGCTGCTGGAGCGGCGGATGATGCCGAGTTGTTCCATGGTGGTGAACTCGGCCCGCGCGATTTCCAGCTTGGCCGGGTTGAGTCTGCGGGCGTGGGGAGAAACTGGGGGGCCGGTGGTGGGGATATAGTGCTCCACACCGTGTTTGGCGGCTTTGGCCGAAAAGGTCGGGTTAGTGAGGGCGGGAAACTCGGCTAGGAGTGCCAAGTAGTCGTCCGTGGCTCTGGCGAGGCAGTAGGTCGTCAGGCCGGCCGAACGGGCCGGGGTAAATGCGCCGGGGATGGGGGCCATAGTGTTGATGTCGACGAGGCGGTGCCTCGGAATGTCGACAAGGAGGCCGTGGGCGCGTAGGAAGTCTGCGCCGATGAGTGGGCAGAGGACCTTGGCTGTGAGGAACTCCCAGCGGTAGCGGCGGCCCGCGAGGTCGAGCTTGACCATGCGGGTGCCATATGTGCGGATGTCAGAGCCATTGGCTGCGGCCAGCGTGATACCCCGTGTGCCGCGTTGGATTTTGAGGGTGGAGGCGGGGGTGATGCTGTGCTGGGCCCCTGTGTCGCACAGAAATCGGCGGTTGGTTCTGTCGTCGGTGACGTACAGTAGAGGCCCCTTTTGCCCCGCGGCCATCGCGGGGGCCGGTGCGGGGGGGGGTTTTGAAAGTACACGGTGGCGTGCAGCGTTGGGCCCTAGCGCCAAAACGGGTGTGGTAGTAGCAGTGACCCGGAGTGGTAGGGCGGTCGGACCTAGTGGGCCGGGAAGACCGCGTGGTCGTTGCCGTGAGGTCGGGCGCGACGTCGCGAGCGGACTGTGCAGAGAGCAGCCGGTCGGCCTTTTCGGCTATGTCATTCAGGTCCGTGGAGCCAGACTCCACAATGAGCAGGCGGATGCTGGCGGGGAGCTGCCGAATGAAAATGTGCGAAAGAGGGCGCCGGGGTTTTTGTCGTCCGAGAGGGACAGCATGCGGGAAAGCAGGTCTGATGGTGAAGCGTCACCAAGGCCGGGGAGGTCAAGGAGTTGGCAGTGGCGCTGGTAAGAGGTCGTTTGAAATTTTTTAAGGAGCGCAGCCTTCAGATGTTCGTACTTGCCGTCCGGTGGTGGATTCTGCAGCGCTGCCCAAACCTTGGGGACTGTGGCGTAGTTGAGAGCGGAGACGAGGTAGTCGTACTTTGTGGCGTCGACTGTAATGTGTTTCAGCCGGAATCTGGACTCAGCTTGAACGAACCAGGCTTCGGCCAGGTTCTCCCAAAAGTCCAGTAATTTAACCGTGACTGCGTTTGTATCCGCCATGCTAGCTTAGGATTCGTCCTGAGCGTCGGGGTCACCAGTGTAGAGATACCGCGGCAAACGTGGGAGTCGAGACCAGAGCTAGTAAAACACAACTGCTTTTATTCTACCTCATGACAAAGAGGAACTGGAAAAGCCCGCGCATCCACTTAAATACTTCCCAGACAGGAAGTGCTCCCGGCAGCCTGTCCCTGCGGGAAACAAGTTGCTGGAGGAAAGGGCCCCCGGCTGGGGGCATCTGCTTAAACTGTCCGTGCCGCCGTGAGTGGATTATGTCCAGTGGTGGCATGTTGCCACAATTGTATCTTTTAATGGAAAACTGGATAAATATTTGAAGCAGAGAAAGATACAGAGCTATTATTTATTCATTCTCTGGATGTGGGCATCACTGGCAAGGCCAGCATTTATTGCCTCTCCCTATGATAAAACTGAGTGGATTCCTAGGCTACTTCAAAGAGCAGTTAAGAGTCAACCACACTGGTATAAGAATGGAGTCAAATACATGCCAGACCGGGTAAGAACAGCTAGTTTTCTTCCTTAAAGGACATTAATGAACCAGTTAAGTTTTTAGGACAATCTGACAGCTTCATGGTCACTTTTACTGATACCAGCTTTTTAGTCCCAGATTTTCTTTTAAGTAGAATTCAAATTCTCCAACTGCCATCATGGGATTCGAACTCACGTTCTCTGGATTATTAGTCCAATAACATAACTATCCTATGTTTCTATAACAACTATGCTACCATACCTTTTATTATGGGGAGAGAGTGGAGCTAGCACAGACATTATAGGCTGAATGGCCTCCTTCTGCACTGTAACCTTCAATAGTTACCTCAGCGGGAGCGGAGCGGCATAAATAGCGCGATGGAGCAGGCCCAAGACCAGAGGCAGCGAGAGCTGAACGAGAGTGGAGTTGGGAGCAACTCAAAACAGGCAGAATTTGAAAGAGTGACATCAGAGTAAAAAACACTAAAGTGACGTCAGCACAAGGGAAGGAGCTGATTGATGAGTAGCTGGTGAGTGTTTTTTTTCTCCCCAAGTCTTATGTTTATTTCTGTTAAGTTAGTTAATAGTCTATTAAATAGAGGCATGGCAGGGCACCTCAGTCCTGTGGAATGCACATCTTGTGCCATGTGGGAAATCCAGGATGCTTCCCATGTCCTGGACAACCACATGTGCAGGAAGTGTCGTCAGCTGGAGGAACTCGAGCTCCGGGTGTTGGAGCTTGAGCAGCAGCTGGCATCACTGCGATGCATCAGTGAGGCTGAGAGCTACATGGATAGCATGTTTCAGTAGGTGGTCACCCCGCAGCTTAAGAGTGTGCAGGCAGAGAGGGAATGGGTGACCACCAGACAGAAAAGGAGGACCAGGCAAATAGTACAAGAATCCCGAGTGCATCTCACTCTCTAACCCGTAAAGGGAGTACAGCCAGAGCCAAGTCCATGGTACCACGGGTGGCTCAGCTGTACTTGGGGTGGGGGAGGGGTCGGGGCGGGGAAGGAGGAAAATCGGGAAAGCAATAGTGATAGGGGATTCAACAGTTAGGAGAACAGACAGGCATTTCTGCAGACACAGGCGTGATTCTAGGATGGTATGTTGCCTCCCTGGTGCCAGGGTCAAGGGTGTCACTAAGCGGCTGTAGAACATTCTGAGGGGGGAGGGTGAACAGCCAGAGGTCATGGTCCATATCGGTATCAACGACATAGGTGGAAAGAGGGATGACGTCCTGCAGGCAGATTTTAGGGAGCTACGGTTGTTTTTCAGACCGGAGGAAAGTATAAAGTGGTGTTCCCCAGGGGTCGGTACTAGGACCACTGTTTTTCTTGATATATATTAATGATTCGGACTTGGGTGTACAGGGCATTATTTCAAAATTTGCAGATGACACAAAACTTTAAGTATAATTAACAATGAGGAGGATAGGGATAGACTTCAAGAGGACATAAACAGGTTGCTGGAATAGGCGGACACGTGGCAGATGATGTTTAACAGAAAAGTTTGAAGTGACACATTTTGGTAGGAAGAAGAAAGAGACGCAATATAACCTAAAGGGTACAATGCTAAATGGGGTGCATGAACAGAGAGTCCTGGAAGTATATGTGCACAAATCGTTGAACATGGCAGGGCAGGTTGAGAAAGCGGTTAAAAGAGCAGACAAGATTTATAAATAGAGGCAGAATACAAAAGCAAGGAAGTTATGATGAACCTTTATAAAACTCTGGTTCAGCCTCAACTGGCGTATTGTGTCCAATTCTGGGCACTACACTTTAGGAAGGATGTGAAGGCTTTAGAGATGGTGCAGAAAAGATTTACGAGAATTGTTGTATCCGTGTGTTAATGAAGACACGGAATGCAGGAGTTGGTTTACAGGTGTTTACTGGACAAAGTCTGGAGGTGAACTAACAGATACAAGACAATATACAGGCTTATATAGCCCGAGTGGCCATTACCGGCATTACAGTACACAGGGGGCTCTTAAAGGCACATACACCACAATTCCTCCCCTTTTAGACAACCAGTACATAATATTTTAAGTAATCATTAGTTAACATGTTACAAGAACAATAATCTACACATTGCTGCAGTTAATCAATTATAAGTCAGTCTCTCTGGAGGCTTCCTGACTCGGTCCGGATAACGCCTCGGTGGTGCAGTAGCTTCTGGTGGTGTAGTAGGTTCTTTTGGTAAGGCTGATTCGGCTTGAATGCCAGTGTCGGGTTCATCTGGTTCCAGTATCACCGGATCGGAGGTAGATACTATGGGTATCTCTACTTCATCATTAGACGTATAGAGTTGTGGTGTAGGTTGTCCCTTTTTGGATGACTCTATGATCTGGTCAGCATGGCGCCTTATTATGCTTTCTCCAATGTCCACGGTATACATCAGCGGTCCTAGTCGTGTGCAAATAGTTCCAGGCTGCCATTTCTCGGTACGGTAGTCCCGGGCCAAAACTTGTTGACCTATCTGGAAGGTTCTAGTTGGCCTTTCATTCATGCCTTGAAATTGCCGGTTCTGCACGTCCCTTCTGATGTTTGGCTTGATCAAATCCAGCCAGCATCTTAGGCTTCTATTGAAGAACATCATGGCGGGAGTTTGGTTTGTAACCACATGTGTTGCATTCCTGTATGCAAACAAGAAGTTATCTACCTTATGCTGAAGTTTTATGTCTTCATTACCCATGGCCTTTATGGCCTTCTTGAAGGTCTGGACAAACCTTTCAGCCAATCCATTGGTGGCGGGATGGTATGGGGCTGATGTGTAGTGCTTAACCCCATTGTTTTTTTAAGAACTTCCTGAATTCTTCGGACACAAATTGCGGTCCATTATCAGAACAGATCTGTTCAGGCAGCCCATTCCTGGCAAATATGGTCCTTAATACTGTGATGGTTTTTTCCGTGGTGGTGGAGGACATCTTTATTACCTCCGGCCACTTGGAGTGTGCATCAACCGTGATTAAGAACATTGGCCTAGAAATTCAGTTGCGTGCGCCAGCCGTTAGCGCCTTAAGAGGAGTAGACTTCGAGCGCTAGGCACTTAGCGGCCGGGCGCAGCGCGATCTGCACCTACGCCCAACTTCAGTAGACATTTAGCGCCGGCGCAAAGTGTTTGCGCGCGCTCAGCTGCGCGCGCAGCTTATGACGTCATTTCGTCGTGCAACGCCCTTTGTGCGCCCCAAACCGGAACTTCAGTCGCGCCCGCCCAATGTGGGCGTGGTGGTGCTAAGAACTGTGAAGTGGAACGCAGCAGAGGCCCTGCGGGCCTCGGGGAGCGCTAATTAAAGGGCACTTACACTGAACTATAAAGGCCAGCCATTTTGCTGCAATGACTTTTGTGCAACGGATTTCTGGACAGAGACCAAGGAAGAGACCTTACTGATTTGGCCCAACATAGGAGAGGTATTTTTGGCTTCTGGCCAGAGCTTGGAAATTTGCCTCATTGTAATTTCATTGTTTGCCCGTATATTATGGGGGCTGCATGGGGTGCCAACCCTCAGTTCCAGCATTATGTGCGAAGGGCTCGCAGACGCTGTGTGAGAGGGGCAGCCATGCCTAGGCGCAGAGGGGGCATCAGGCGTCGGCAACGTAGGCCTTACCCACTCAGGGAATACCGCCAGCAGGTGTCCTATCTCACCATGACTGCCGTGCAGTGTGTTAAGAGGCTGCGCTTCAGAAGGGAGGTGGTTGCAGAGATCTGCCAGCTGCTTCACAGAGATCTGCGTCCACAGCTGATGTGCAGGACGTCTCTGTTGGTGGAAGTGAAGGTCACGGTGGCTCTTAACTTTTATGCAAGCGGCTCCTTCCAAGCCGCTGCTGGGGACATAGCTAACATATCCCAGTTCGCCGTGCATCGCTGCATCCAGCAGGTCACCGATGCCCTTTTCACAAGGAGACACCAATTCATCTCCTTCCCCATGACCCTGGAGAGGCAGGAGCAGCGTGCAGTCGGATTTGCGAGGATCGCGGACTTCCCCATGGTGCAGGGCGCCATTGACTGCACGCATGTGGCTTTGCGGGCACCTATCGACAATGCCGAGGATTACCGCAACCGGAAGGGCTACCATTCCCTCAATGTACAGCTGGTGTGTGACAACAGGCAGCGCATCCTAGCTGTCAATGCCCGCTTTCCAGGCAGCAGCCACGATGCATTTATCCTGTGCCAGACTACTGTGGCTGACATGTTCCAGGCACAGCCTCCCCCAAGAGGATGGCTTATCGGGGACAAAGGCTATCGTTTGTCTACATGGCTCATGACCCCGCTCCGCGCGCCCAGGACCCCTGCTGAGGAGGCATACAACGAAAGCCATCAAGCCACAAGGAACATCATAGAGCAAACGATTGGCGTCCTCAAGCAACGGTTCCGCTGCCTGGATCGCTCCGGCGGATCTCTGCAGTATTCGCCGGATAGAGTCTCCCAGTTCGTCGTCGTTTGCTGCATGCTGCACAACCTGGCTATCCGCAGGACTCTGGCACTGCCACCTCACGTTGGACCACCACCTCAGGAGGAGGAGCAGGAGGACCATGAGGAGGAGGAGGAGGAGGAGGAGGAGGAGTACCAGCCCAGGAGGGAGCCACAAGGTCCAAGGGCCGTCCGTCGGCGGCTTATTGAACGACACTTCTAGGCCCCCTGTCAGGGAATGGCTTGTGGCAATGAAGGGACATGAATGCAGCCGCTCCGCAAGCCCTCAGCCGGTTAACGCAACAACCACTTGAAACATCACACATGGACAAGCTGAATAAAGAAAAAGCTTTATTGAACAAACTCAGGGCCCTTCCCACATGAAACCCAAAAACAGACAACACCCCCAAAAAACAGTCAAACACATGACTCACTCCCACAACCTGGGGAGGAATAACAAAACTTTTCCATCCAAATGGCCTTCATCCTCGGCCTTACCAAAACAACCACCCCCATAGACAACACAACCACCCCCATATAAAAAAACATTTGGCAACACCCTCTACTTTGTGTGCCGAGAGGGCGAGTCCTTGTCCAGCCTTTTCCGGCCCCTGGCCGACCTGCTGCTCCGCCTCAACCTGGGCCCTGTGGGTGCTGCAAGGCTGGGGGAAGGCTCCTGAGGGGCACATGGCGTGATGGCAGATGCCCTTGGGGGTCGGCCTAGACGAGCTCTGGCCCTCGAGGGGCCGGCTGCTGACTGCTGCAGCTGTGGCTGGGCAGCATCAGTCTCTCCAGCAGCTCGTGGCAGCTTCACTGGGGGAGTGGCAGTGGCGGCTGCAGCAATGGGGGCAAGCTGGCTGATGCCAGGCGCTCGCTGCTCGCCTGAGACACTGGCACTCGGCCGGGCTGGCACTGCAGCAAGCGCAGCAATCTGCTGAAGGCCAGACCGCTGTGCTGCTGCAGCACGGCGGGTGCCCTGGCGATGCCTGGCTGACACAGCGAGTGTGGCAGCAGTGAGTGCCCGTACTGCCCTGGTCTGTGCCCGCATCAGACCAGC
This sequence comes from Somniosus microcephalus, assembly GCF_052327205.1. NCBI lineage: Eukaryota > Metazoa > Chordata > Chondrichthyes > Squaliformes > Somniosidae > Somniosus > Somniosus microcephalus. Next base: position 139,922,461 of record NC_140993.1, read on the forward strand.
CAGTGACTGCACGGCACCACTGATCAACTGGCCACTCGCTGCCTGTGCTGCCCTGAAGTCGTCCCGACTCGCGTCCTGTGCTGCCCTGAATTCGGCCCGACTCACGCCCTGTGCTGCCCCGAATTGCTCGAAACACCTGGCCTGTGCTGCCCCGAGTTGCTCGAAACCCCTGGCCTGTGAGGCCCCGAAATCAGACACACTATGAGCCAGGGACTCGATGGCCTCAGGCAACCGTGCCACAACCCCCATGAACTCGGTGTGCCGGCGATCCGAGTCCGCGGACATTTGATCGAGGAGGCGCACCTCCTGGGCGAGGACCGTCTCCAGACTGGAGGCCGGACTCTCCCTCTGGGGAGAAGGCCGCCGAGCTGCCCGACCCTTCCCGCGTGGCTGGACGCCACTGGGCCCAACAACTACACTCCCCTGCAACACTTCCCCCCTCTGGGGAGAAGGCCGCCGAGCTGCCCGAGCCTTCCCGCGTGGCTGGACGCCACTGGGCACAGGAGCTACACTCCCCTGCAACACTTCCCCCCTCTGGGGAGAAGGCCGCCGAGCTGCCCGACCCTTCCCTCGTGGCTGGACGCCACTGGGCACAGGAGCTACACCCCCCTGCAACACTTCCCCCTGGCTCTCCTCCAGGGAAGACGTGTCCCCTCCATTGCCATCCCCTGGCACGGATGAGGGTTCCCCCAATGGGCCGCCTTCCTCTTGCTCCTCCTCGTCCTCCTCTTCCGAGGGACTGTCACTGGCAGCTTCAGGAACCTCCTCCTCACCAGCTGAAAGCAGGAAGGCACAAGAGTAGCTTTAGAGTGAGGACAGGGCGTCAGCGAGGGAGGCATGAGTGGTGGCATTCAGCGCATTGGTCGGACAGTGGCAAAGGATGTAGATCTGAAGCGCAAGGGGAACGAGAGAGGTCCAAAAGGTCATGTCCTTACCATTGGGGCCCAGCACAGGGTCGGCATCTCCACATGCAACGGGGTCAATCAGCCGGCCACCCATGAGTCGACCCACGCGCTCCTCCAGGTCACTGAGCTGCTGGAACTGGGGACGGCCTCCCCCGGTGTCAGTCCGGCTCCTCAGATTCTGGGCCAGCTTGGCCTGCAAGAGAAAGGACGGCCTCTAAGTACAGTGTGGTGCCCTGTTGTTGTGTGCACTGCCTCCCATGGTCGAATAGCTTGGCCAGTGTGGTGCCCTGTTGTTGTATGCACTGTCTCCCATGGTCGAATAGCTTGGCCAGTGTGGTGCCCTGTTGCTGTATGCACTGCCTCCCATGGTCGAATAGCTTGGCCAGTGTGTAAAGTGCAGAAAGTGCAATTGATGTTCATGCCAGTGCCATAGCTGCTGGATGAGGGCTGTCCATTAGGGCTTTGAGGTCCCTTTGCCCATAATGTGAGGTGCACATGCAAGGATGAGGAGGACACTGGAAAGGGTACTCACCCTGATGTAAAGTCTGTGGGTTGTGCAGTTAATAAATACACAGACTTCAGAAGTAACAAACAAACAGGTCTTTACTATTCGAAGGTCAGGGCGAATCTGCCCCAGCAATCCTGTCACAACACTTATATACTGGTGTGGTCACTGTCGGTATTACAGTATACAGAAGCCAAACAAGTAGTGCCACACCTAAAGTAGTTCTCTTAAAGGTGAACGGTTACGTACAATAATTTCCTTAAAGGTAGACGGGTACATACACTACAATCCTCCCTTTTTAGCTTATTACTTACAGAGTTCCCATTAAACATAACATATCTTCAATTTCATATAAAACAATTTACAGATAGAGTCTCAGTGGAAAACAGTTCACAGGTTCAGTCTCTGCGGGAACAGTTCACAGATTCAGTCTCTGATCTTGACTTGGTCCGAACAACATCTCTTTGGTGTAGATGGTTCACTTGGCTAGCGTGACTCCTCCATAGCCTTTTCTTGACGTAACCGTGTGAACTTTCGTCCTGCTGAACCAGCAGTGCTGATTTTTACAACAACTGGGTTGCCTTGGTAATTTCCTACTTTCCAACTGATTTAGCTCTTTTCGTAGGGTCCACGCATGATCTGATAGAAGTGATAATATTTGAGATAGTTATCATCTTCGGCTTCTTCTTTTTCTTTTCTGCTTTTTGGAGACTCTCGGGGCTCCCTTCTCAGCTGCCAGCTGTAGCGCCACCAACTCTCTATGTTCCTTCGACCTTAAGTGCTTCATCCTGATTTCGGCGCTTTGGGAGTTTTCATCACAAACTGGGCAGACCAGATCCTCGTAATATTCAGTGTCACTCAACAGGTCATTGTAATATTCGGGTTCGTCCTGAGTTAGGCCAGCGAGAGAGCCTTCTTCTTCCTCCTCACCCATCTGGACGTTAGCTGACGGTGGTTCCTTCCCTAGACATCTTTCTTGAAAAGACTTCTTCATGCATTCATATTCATCCCGCTCTTCCTGGGTTATCTGCCATTCCTTCACGACGGACCTCATTTGTGAGTTCAATACCTTCCCTTCCATCGGGAATTGCGTTATCAAGCTATTTAATCCTTCTACTGAAGTAACTGTTTCCACATTCTTCTGTTCACCTTGACGTGATTCAACGTACTTTTGGCATCCTTGTAAAATCTTTGTTGCCACCTCAGCTATCTCCGTGACTTTTGAGAGCTCCGAACTCCTTCCCCCTGAAGATTGAAGCTCGTGTTCAGATTGTTCCCCTTGCAGAGTCTTGTCCTTCAGCATATGAAGGAGTTGGCTGACCATTAACTCTTCCCTGGGAACACGGTGGATCAGAGTCTTCTCCATTTCATCCACCTTGTTCTCCAATGCTTTCACCTTCGCTTCCTCTTGTACTTTGGCTTCCAGTGCTCGGAGAAGTTGCGCCTTGATGCTCTCTTGCTCATGTTCAGGGCCCATTCTTACAGTCTCGGTGTTTCTCACAGTTTCCTTTTTTTCCACTGAAAGGATTCCCAGTTGAATCTGTTCTTCAAGTCGTTGAACCTCGGTCATTGCCGCCTCATATTTGTCTTGGGTTTCCTTCAATATTATTATGAGTTCTTGGACATCTTGTCTTTCATGTTCTGCCATGTCTTTCACCTCTACTTTCTCATCGATGAATGGAACCTCTACCGATGAGTCTGTCTTGGCCTTGAGCTCATCCAGAATTTCCTGCAGCCTTTGGACTTCCTGCTCATGTTCAACCTTTAGTTGTTCATATGCTTCTACTGAAACTAGCTTTTCGGAGGTTGCTGAGTTAACCCCTTCCAGAATGGTAGTCTGGACCAGTTCATACTGTTCTTTCAACTTCTCACACTCTGCTTGTAAGGAGTCGTAGAGATGAACTGGAATAAACTCCTGGCTTCCTGAAGATTCCTCTTCCTTTGGTTCGTTTTGCAAATATTCTAACTCCTGAACAGCATCAGGGAAATGTGATCGGTACTTGGCCACGATGGCTCTATGGTCGCTCTCTGCTTGAGCTAACTGCCTCTGTTGTCTTTCCAGGTTTTCCCATTCGGTGTTCCAGAACTTTTCCATATTTTTCATCTCTTGTACGAGACGGTAACTCAACTGTTCTACTTGTTGTCGTACTTTGGAATAAGTTTGAGTCCGAGCTCGGTGTCCTACCGTCGTGGATAAGTCCTTAATTTGAACAGGCTCAGAATTCTCTGTCAACCTGGAGTTCTGTTCTGAAGCTTTATTCTTTTTGGTAGCATAAGCCTTTAAGCATGTCTTCGTTTTCTCCACCATGGTCGGCAAGTCCATTTTAGCCTTGACTTCCATATTTGCGTTGGTCTTATCGTCATCCATTCCAGCCTCTGAGCTGATAGCTTGCACCGAGTCCTCACTCATGATGGCTTTTAGGTAGTGCCATTCCATGTCTATTTTCTTGATCCACTCCCGTCCTAGAAGTGGTGGTCCTCCCTCCGGTAATACATACAAGTTCATTCTTGGGTGTTCTTTACCCCTATCTCTCACCTTAACTCTTATCTTCCCCATGGGGTATACGTTATGCCCCGTGTATGTCTGTAATACGAACTTGGTATTTCTTAAGGGTATGTGCGAGAATAACCGGTGGTAGTCCCTTTTATTGATGACTGATAGCGCCGATCCAGTGTCCAACTCCATTCTTACTTGGACTCCAGCTATTTTTAGTATGACCCAAATAGCTTGTAGGTCAGCTTCCTTACCCACATTGTGAATTCTCAGACTACCCAGCTCCTGGTTGTTTGGGTCTGAGTCTGAATTCTGTTCGTCTGAACTCTTCTCAGCCACCTTGTGTACCTTGTTATACTTTTCTTGTGGTGGCTTCCTTTGGTTGTTGGTCTTCTTCCCCGACCGGCATACCTTTGCGATGTGACCCAGTTTGCCACATTTCCTACACTCTTGGTTCTTAAACCAACATTGATTCTGGTCATGTGTTGTCTTCCCACAACGATAGCATTTTGTTGTGCTCGAGGTAATTTGGTCCACCCCGAGTGCCGCCGCCTTTAGTTGCATTTCCGCCGTTCCTTTCGCTGCGGCTTCGTGCGATGCAGCTATAAGGACAGCCCTGTCCAGTGTGAGGTCGTTCTCTTCCAGTAGTCGCTTCTGCGTCCCTTCTTTGGACAATCCGCATACGAACTTGTCCCGCAGTGCTTCTGTCAGATTCCCTCCGAACTGGCAGTATTTCGCTAGTCTACGCAGTTCGACCAAGTATTCTGCGTTGCTTTCGTCTTTCTTCTGCGTTCTTGCATAGAATTTGAATCGTTCAGCCAGCATCAGCGGTGTGGGGTTCAAGTGGTCCTTCAGCACAGCCACAATCTCTTCGAAAGTCTGATCCGCCGGTTTGGCTGGTGCTATTAGGTGCTTCAAGAGCCCGTATGTTTTTGCCCCCATCGAGTTTAGCAATGTTATCGCCTTGTCGTCTTCCTCTATTTTGTTGGCTTCACAATAGATCTCTATGCGTTCCACGTACGTGGCCCAGTCTTCTATCTCGGAATTAAAATCGGTAATATTCCCTCGCTTGGAGCAGCACAGTATTTCTTTAAGTATTATTTATTATCTGTTTATTCCTAAAATGGCGGTTTTCCCACGAAAATGGCGGTTTCCCGCTCTTCCCTTCTCTCTCCGCCCACTTCAATGGCAGTTAAGATGGCGGTTTTTCCTGCGAAAATGGCGGTTTCCCGCTCTTCCTTTCTCTCCCCGCCCACTTCAATGGCAGTTTCCCGCCTCTGTCGTCTTCTCCGCCTAATGGCGGCTTCCCGCGTTTCTTCCCTGGTGGAAGGGGTACGCTTTCCCCACAGCGGGCAGGTTCAGCCGCTGGGCCGGCTCCCGCACAGCTCCCCTTACTCGGCTCTTCCCTGGTGGAAGGGGTACGCTTTCCCCACAGCGGGCAGGTTCAGCCGCTGGGCTGGCTCCCGCACAGCTCCCCTTACTCGGCTCTGTCTTCCTCTCCCGCTCGCATGGTTCTACCGGCGCTGAGTACCCCGGTGGTGGAGAACAGTTCAGCCGCTGGACTGGCTCTCGCGCAGTCTCTCTCCCCTTGCTCGGCTCTGTCTCTCTCTCTCCCGCACGTTCGGTTCTATCGGCGCTGGGTACCCCGTTGGCGGAGAACAGTTCAGCCGCTGGGCTGGCTCTCGCGCAGCCTCCTTTGCTCGGCTCTGCCTCTCCCACACGCTCGGTTTCAGCGCTTCGTGGCTTCGGCCGCTGCCAGGATTTTTCCCGCCGATCGCGGTCCGGCTGTCACCCGACGTCGTTGGACCCGACTTCTGACCGGTTCAGCTCCCCCTCGACCGAGGTCGAGTGCTCTGCCCTTCTCCTCCGGATACTCCTTACACTTTCCCCTACTCACAGTCTCCGCGGCCGCCTTGTTTCCAGCTGATCGGCTCACTCTGCACCGTGGTAGAAGGGTAGTCAGTGCCTGATGCTGATGGAAGCTTTTGTTGCTAAAGTCTTCCTCCTTTCTCCTGCTGCAGCCTCGTGTTTTCTTTCAGCAGCACGACGAGGGCGGTTGCCTCTCTTCGACGCTCTTCGTTGCTTTGGTAGTCTTGCCGCAGGGTACGATCGGACTCGTCACCACTGTAAAGTCTGTGGGTTGTGCAGTTAATAAATACACAGACTTCAGAAGTAACAAACAAACAGGTCTTTACTATTCGAAGGTCAGGGCGAATCTGCCCCAGCAATCCTGTCACAACACTTATATACTGGTGTGGTCACTGTCGGTATTACAGTATACAGAAGCCAAACAAGTAGTGCCACACCTAAAGTAGTTCTCTTAAAGGTGAACGGTTACATACAATAATTTCCTTAAAGGTAGACTGGTACATACACTACACCTGACAATCCGAGTGAGGTCGTTAAACTTTTTCCGGCATTGGACACCAGTCTTGGGGACATCGCAGGTGGCTGTGACCCTCTGGGCGACATCCCTCCAGGCTTTCCTGTACACCCTGGTGGCAGGCTTCTTGCCACTGTCCGGGAACAAGATATGGTGTCTCCTCTCCAAAGCCCTAACCAGCACCTTTAAATCATGGGCAGAGAAGCGCTGCGCTCGCTCACGGGCCCTCTGCATCCTTCCTGGCGCTATTTCTCTCCAGCAGCAGTGTTTAGGCCTAGCTGGAGGGCTGCAGTATCCAGGGCGTGGCAGCAGACCAAGTCGACCCTTCCCCCTTTAAGAGCTGGCCGGCGCCAGGGTGTCTGCTGTCAATCAAGAAATGACCGCACCTGCGCTGCGCCCGGCCTCGGCGGTATCACTCTGCACCGCCGGCTTAGCACCTAAAGATAGCCGTGCATCGCCAGTTTTAGCGCTCGAGCAAACTCCTTGGCCAAAGCTACTGAATATCGGCGAAGTGGCCTCCACTTTGCGCCAGGCGCAAACTTTAGCGGCCGCCCGACTTTACCGCCCCAAAAGTGGCTATACTGAATTTCTAGGCCATTGAGTCCATAAATGGACCAGCAAAGTCGATGTGTACCCTTTGCCATGGAGATGAGGGCCACTCCCATGGATGTAGAGGGGCTTGTGGTGGGGCGTTTTGGACCTTCTGGCATCCTAGGCAGCTCTTGGTCATTTCTTCGATGTCTCCATCGATACCTGGCCACCACACAAATGCTCTGGCTAGGTTCTTCATTTTCACTCCACCCAGATGCCCCTCGTGAAGCTCCTTTAGCACTTTATCCTGGAGTTTGGGTGGAATCACCACTCTGGATCCACACATCAAGGTTCCTCGGCACACTGACAGCTGTTCTCTTCTTTGCGAGAATGCTGGCAACAGTGGTTCGCCATGTGCTGGCCATCCCTTCACCGTTAAATCGTAGACTCGTGAGAGAGTCGGGTCATTTCTCATTTCCTTTTCAATGGCAGAATTTGTTACTGGTAGACATTCCACTATGGTTGAGTGGAACATCTCCACTGGGTCTACTGTAGGTGCCTCTTCTACCGTTGGCAACGGTAGGCGCGATAAACCATCAGCATTCCCATGCTGTTTTGATCCTTTGTATTCTATGTCATATTGGTGTGCCCCTAGGAAAAGGGACCATCTCTGTAGCCTTTGCACTGTCATAATGGGAACACCCTTTTTAGGGTTGAATATGGAGATGAGGGGTTGATGGTCAGTCAACAAGGTAAATTTTTGTCCGTGTAGGTAATGGTTGAATTTCTTCACTCCCCATACCAGGCTGAGTGCTTCCCTGTCGATCTGGGCATAGTTGCGCTCAGCTGAGTTCAATGAGCGTGACGCAAAAGCTATCGGCCGTTCTGAGCCATCAGGGAATCTATGTGATAATACCGCGCCTACGCCGTAAGGGGATGCATCGCACGCCAGTCTGATTGGCAGTGATGGGTTGTAATGAGCCAACACTTCCTTGGACGTGATCAAGCCTTTACATTTATGGAAGGCACGTTTACAGTCCTCGCTCCATTCCCAAATTACTCCCATTTGTAGCAGTTCATTAAGAGGGTGCAGAACAGTTGACAAGTTCGGTAAAAATTTATGGTAGTAATTTATCAATCCCAGGAACGACCTTAATTGTGAGACATTTTCAGGTGCTGGTGCTTTAATGACCGCTTCAATTTTCTCAGGGGACTTATGCAACCCTTCTTCATTAATTATGTGGCCACAATATGATATTTGTTTCTGGAAAAATTCGCACTTGGGGCGGTTTGCTCGTAGGCCCCGGTCTCTCAGCCTAGTGAGCACCTTCTCCAAATTGGCAAGGTGTTCGTTGTCGTTTTCTCCTGTTACAAGGATGTCGTCTAGGTAGCATTGAGTCCCAGGAATCCCTTGCAGGACTTGTTCCATAGCTCTTTGCCAGATAGCTGGAGCTGATGCTATTCCAAAAACCAGTCGATTGTACTGGTACAGGCCTTTGTGTGTGTTTATTGTGAGATACTTTTTAGAGGCCTCCTCAACCTCCATCTGTAGATATGCCTGTGCCAAGTCCATTTTTGTGAAACGTTTCCCTCTGGATAGTGAGGCGAAAATATCTTCTATCCTCGGAAGAGGATACTGTACCGTGTGAAGGATTGGGCTTACAGTCACCTTGAAGTCCCCACAGATGCGAATTTTTCTCTGTTCTTCAGATTTATCATTATTTAACGTTTTCTTCATGACCGGGACGATGGGTGTTGCCCACTCGCTCCAATCTATCTTGGATAACACGCCTGTCTTTTCCAAATTCTCCAGCTCTGCCTCGACTGCTGGACGAATTGCGTATGGCACCGGCCTTGCTGTAAAAAACTTGGGAATTGCCGCATCTTCCACCTTTATTGAGGCGGTGACGCCTTTCAAGGTTCCTAGTTCCTGTTGGAACACTTATTTGGCGTTGGCCAAGATGTCTTTTAATCGTTCAGGTATGATGTCATCATCATTTTTTTTCTTACTGGTCACCGTCAGTGCCTGAATGGAGTGCCAGTCCAAACGTATCTTCCTGATCCATTCACGTCCCAACAGCGGTGGACCACCATCTTGCAGAACGTATAAATACAACTTCTGTATTTCCTTGCCGTTGTATACAACAGGCACCTTTATTTTCCCTTTGGGGTATACTTTCTGCCCTGTATATGTTTTCAAGATAATGGATGTGTCTTTCAAAGGTAAATGCAGAAATAGCTGCTCGTAATCCCGTCTACTTATGACGGTCAGAGCTGATCCTGTATCTAGCTCCATTTTAACTGGGGACCCCGCTATAGTGAGGGTAACCCAAATGGTCTGGTAATCTTCTTTGGCAATTACATTATGTAATTTGAGAGAGCTTAGTCTCTTGTTTCCGGAGTCGCTATCACTCTTCTGGTCTTCGGAGCTACTGTCCGTCATCATTTGTACCTTTCTGTACTTTTCCTTTTTGATTTTTTTTCTGTCAGTGGATTTTTTGTTTCCAGATCGGCATACACGTGTAATGTGTCCCATCTTTCCGCATTGCCTGCATGCTTTGTCCTTGAACCAGCAGTCCCTCTGGTCATGGGTGGATCTGCCGCAGCGATAACATCTCTCGAAACCCCGTGTCATTTCATGGGTGCCGAAGCCCTGTGGCTTTTGCTGTATCTCTGCAGCTCCTCTTGCTGCTGCTTCGTATGATACAACTACACTGAAAGCCTTGTCCAGTGTCAAATCTTTCTCAGAAAGTAGCTTTTTTTGTGTTCCTTCACTTAGGAGACCGCAGATGAATTTGTCTCGTAGAGAATCTGCCAGTCCTGCCCCGAATTGGCAGTGTAGGGTATCAACAATCTCCTTAAAATTCTTGTCCATCGGTTTGGCTGGAGTGATTAAGTTTCGTAACAGCCTGTATGTCCTTGCGTCCATTAGATTTAGAAGTACCGATGCCTTTTTATCATCCTTTATTTCATTCGCTGTGCAATATACTTCCACTCTTTCCACATATGTGGCCCAATCCTCTACATCACTATCGAAAGTAGTAATGTTGCCAGTCTTAGGCATCCTAAATAAAAATGGCGACTCCCGCGCTTTCCATTCTTCCTTGCTGAAAAAAAATGGCGCCTCCCGCGCTTTCCCGCCGCCGTTGCTGCTGACAACGCTGTTCTCCGCGGTTTTTATTTATACAAATATTTTTAATAGTCGGAGACTTGTTCCCGCCGGACTCTCTGGGACTTTCCCCGCCCTCTGCGTGGTCCGAACGCCGACCTGCTTTGCAGAGCTGGCCGTCTCCCGAGTGCTCCACCCTTCGTATTTGTTTGCCTGCGCCTTCACTGCTTGGCCCCGCTGTAGAGCCAGCCGATCGAGCCCCAGCCCGCCGCCCAGGAAGGATTATTGCAGTACCTGTCACCAGCCTGGCTAGCTGGTGAAACCACAGTTTTTTTTCTTTTTTTCTTCTTCCTTCGTCTGAGGAATCGATCTCCTTGAGGTGCTGCCGAATTGCAGGTAAGTCCGTTTCCAATTCGTCGCCACTGTTGTATCCGTGTGTTAATCAAGACACGGAATGCAGGAGTTGGTTTACAGGTGTTTACTGGACAAAGTCTGGAGGTGAACTAACAGATACAAGACAATATACAGGCTTATATAGCCCGAGTGGCCATTACCGGCATTACAGTACACAGGGGGCTCTTAAAGGCACATACACCACAAGAATGGTTCCAGGGATGAGGGACTTCAGTTACTTGAATAGACTGGAAAAGTTGGGGTTGTTCTCCTTAGAGCAGAGAAGATTGAGAAGAGATTTAATAGAGGTGTTCAAAATCATGAGGGGTCTAGAAAGAGTAGATAGAGAGAAACTGTTCCCATTGGCAGAAGGGTTGAGAACCAGAGGAGACAGATTTAAGGTTATTGGCAGAAGATCCAAAGACGACATGAGGAAAAACTTTTTTTACGCGAGTGGTTATGGTCAGGAATGCACTGCCTGAGAGGCAGATTCAATTGTGGCTTTCAAAAGGGAATTAGATAAGTACCCGAAGGAATAAAAATTGCAGGGTTACAGGGAAAGGGCAGGGGAGTGAGACTAGCTGAAGTGCTTTTGCAGAGAGCCGGCATAGGCTCAAGGGCCAAATGGCCTCCTACTGTGTTGTAATGATTCTATAATTCTAGTCCTAAAAGTAATGTACAAGTCTGTGCAATTTTTATACTGTAAAGTTGTTATGGATTGATACAAGAGGGCTGATTTGTCTCTTTCCCCTTCCTCACTGGGTATCAATAGGCGCAAAGTACCCGAGCTATACTACACCTGTGGAGAGAACAGGCTATCCAAATTTCTTGGCCAAGGAGGCCTACAGCTGCCGACCTGGCCATCAAAACTCAAGGCCTTCTATCTGCTGAAGATTATGCTGGTGGAGAGATAAGATAAATCTTACCTGCAGCTAGTCTCCATCTTTGGGCTACTTCTGGACCCATTTCAGACTCTCCTGTCTAAGTAGTGTCCAATCGCAAGCCTCGAACTTGGTCACCCATGGCTCAATGCAGTGGAAAATAAGGCTCAGAAAGCTCCCGTCCATCTCGTCTCAATACTAACTCTGGACCTGCACCTACTGCAGGCACAAACCCGGTTACTCATGTTTGGGGTTTACTAGGAAATCCCAGATAGTGGGGGCAAAGATTTAATATATCTGGCCTCCACTCCCTTTTCCTCTTTGCTGCGCTTGAGAACTGAGTGTTCTCCAGACACAACAAAGAGCAGAGTCATCTTCAAGCTATTTAAAAGTGGTTGCAACTCTTCCAGTCTTGGCATAAACATTGAGATCTAACTTCAGCAGCAGCAGCAGCAGCAATTGTTGAGGGATCTGAGTCTAACTGTAGGCTGCCACTAACTCAGGTTGGAATCTAGGATAACACCAAGTTGTCTGCATCCCATTTCTTGTCTGTATTGATATTTCTTTCACAATACCAATAAAGGATTTGTCAGATGTAAACCAAGTAGTGGACAAACCTGCCAAATGACATTTTGTTCAGCATTTTTAAAGTGACTTGTCAATGTTGGACATTATTTATACATGCAGCACAAACCAGCTAAGAAACCCGATTAGTGATTGTAAAAGAGAGCACAACATGTTATGCTGATTTGTCATTTTAAACCTTAGCCAATCGTCAGAATGCCAATGAAATTTGCCAATCAAGACAATGGTGGATGTTGCACCTTGGCTAACTGTTTGATCTCCAATAATTAGACAAAGATGAGATGGTGGCTAATAACTCATTGTCACGAGTACTTTCTGTCATTGAGTACTTTAGTCTACATAGCTTGTGAGTAACTTGATTCCAAGCTTGTTTTATGAAAGATTCTTAATCCAAACTGTGGCTATCAACCAATTCTATTGCATCAAAGTAGTGTCATCAATGAGATTATGACAGAATCCTCATTCGCCACCTGGCCAATTAAGAATCCTCCACAGAAAGGGCACTGGATGACGCAGTGGATTAACACATTATCCTTTCACCTCTGGATATTGCTTTGAATCCAAAGTTTTAAAATTTTTAAATATTTGTTCATGGGATGCGGCCGTCGCTGGCAAGGCCAGCATTTATTGTCCATCCCTAATTGCCCTTGAAGAGGTGGTGGTAAGCCACCTTCTTGAACCGCTGCAGTCCATGTGGTGAAGGTATTCCCATAGTGCTGTTAGGGAGGGAGTTCCAGGATTTTAACTCAGTGACAATGAAGGATCGGCCATATACTTCCAAGTCAGGATGGTGTGTGACTTGGAGGGGAACTTGGAGGTGGTGGTGTTCCCATCCGCCTGCTGTCCTGGTCCTTCTAGGTGGTAGAGGTTCACGGGTTTGGGATGTGCTGCCGAAGGATAAAGAGGTAAGTATTCTGTTCCCCAGTGCTAATACACCTCACCTGAGGCATTACAAAATTTTAGTAAACAGGAAAAATAATAATCCACAGAGGCAGCATTACTATGTTTCTAAGAATACTTCCTGTAGGTACTAATGGTGAAATTATGGATCCAATGCCTTTCAGCATGCAGTCTCTGCATGCATTTACAACAAAAAGCAACTTACATTTATATAGCGCATTTAACGTAGCAAAACGTCCCAAGGCGCATAACAAGAGCGATATCAATAAAAATATTTTTGACACTGAGCCACAGAAGGAGCTATCAGGACAGATGACCAAAAATTTGGTCAATGAGGTACGTTTTAAGCAGAATTTTAAATAGGAGAGAGAGATTGAGAGAGAGAGAGAGGTTTAGGAAGGGAATTCCAGAGCTTAGGGCCAAGGCAGCTGAAAGCACGGCCACCAATGATGGAGTGATTAAAATCGAGGATGCACAAGAGGACAGAATGGGAGGAGCGTAGAGATCTCGAAGGCTTGTAGGGCTGGAGGAGGTTACAGAGATAAGGAGGGGCGAGGCCATGGAGGCATTTGAAAACAAGGATGATGATTTTAAAACGGAGGCGTTGTCAGACCGGGAGCCAGTGTAGGTCAGCGAGCACAGGGGTGATGGGTGAACTAGACTTGGTGTGAGTTAAGATACAGGCAGCAGAGTTTTGGATGAGCACAAGTTTATGTAGGGTGGAAGTTGGGAGACCGGCCAGGAGAGCATTGGAATAGTCAAGTCTAGAGGTAACAAAGGCATGGATGAGGGTTTCAGCAGCGGATGAGCTGAGGCAGGACAGAGTTGGACGATATTACGGAGGCGGAAGTAGGCAGTCTTGGTGATGGAGTGGATATGTGGTTGGAAGCTCATCTCAAGGTCAAACACAACACCAAGGTTGCCAACAGTCTGGATCAGCTTCAGACAGTTGACAGGGATGGAAACAGTGGCCAGGGAATGGAGTTTGTGGCGGGGACCAAAGACAATGGCTTCAGTCTTCCCAATATTTAGTTGGAGGAAATTTCTGCTCATCCAATATTGGATCAGAGACCGTGGCTGGGTCCAGAGAGGTGGTGGTAAGATAGAGCTGAGTGTCATCAGCGTACACATGGAATCTGATATAGTGTTTTTCTGTTGATATTGCCAAGGGGCAGCATATAGATGAGAAATAGAAGGGGGCCAAGGATAGATCCTTGAGAGACTCTAGAGGTAACGGTGCAGAAGTGGGAAGAGAAGCCATTGCAGGTGATTCTCTGGCTACAATTCGATAGATAAAAATTTACATATGTGTATTGTCATCATATCAACACACTGCTAAACCATTGTATTCCACTTTTTCTAGTTAATATTAATTCCTGTCGTGTTTCCCACCCCACTCTCCACCACCAAATTTTGTTTGACAGATAACTAGATGCTACTACATAATATATGGGCCAACACCACAAATTCTAATCAGGACAGAAAATAAATAGAGTACAAGTGTAGAGCCTAGAATGTTGTGAGGTGCTTTAGCTTACACAGGCCAGAATGTTTCTTATCCAGTTATCTGGCTTTCCAACAGGCTGGGATCTATAAGATCAGAGCTCCCCTCCACATGGACCAGTAGCTTCTTTCACAGGTGATTGCAATAAGTGAAGTAAAATAATGGCTCATTAAACTTAGATTTTGTTCTGGGGTAGCAATAGGTATATACAGTGACTGATATGGACTGGTGAAATCCATTAAAAAAATATTGGGGAACAGTACACCAATCCAAAGTTGTTTATTATGTGTTTATTTTTACTTACGTAGCTGCAAAAAAAAATTGTGCTAAAAATATCTAATACAAGATGATAAAATAAATTTACCATTATAGATGTTTCCAGTGGTATACTGAGATCTTGCATGCCTCCATCCGGTCGGCGTATAGGCAGGTACTGGCTGGAGGTTGCCTACGCACACTTTCATTATGTGTATGGGCACCAAAAAAAATTGAAGAAGTAAATTGTAATTGGACGGGAAAATATAAATTAAAAATAAATGCACCATCATTATCCTTGCTTAAAGTATGGAGGCTTAGAAATTGGAACCATTAGCGCCGGCTGTTAAGGCCGGTTTTGAAGAAAAAATGGCGGCTGCCTCGTTTCCACCCACTTCAGCCATGGAGCACGGTGGCCACCATATTGGGCAGGTCGGCAGCGCTGCCGTTGCCTGCGCTCGTCTCAAATATTTTAATGATCAAGAGTGTGACGTCAATCGGCATGCAACGCCGAATTGATGCACACTAAGCAATCTTGGACGTCACCGTTCCTCTTACCACCCTTTCCAAAGCATGCCCATGCGTGCAGCCATGGCCAGCGTGTAGACCCAGGAGAAAGCGGCGAAGCTCTATGCCAAAGTCTTCAATAACTATGCAGAGTATGTCCAGTCCTGTGAGATGGCTCATGGTGATTGCTGCAGAAACACATCAGAAACACATCAGCAGATTGAATGCCTGTTCTATGCACATTAGATGCCAGCACCCAACCGGAGCAGGTCAGCGAGTTCTGGCACGTAATATGTATAGAACAGCATGTGGTTACAAAGGGGGGAATTTTTCAGGGGTCAGCGGGTACATTCGGTGGCGGGTCAGGTGGGAAAGAAAATCAACTGATGCTGCACAGGACAGAGGGCATCAGCACCTGACCACATTGCTGCCTGGGATGCCAGAGATGGCCTCACCATGGCCACATTTACTTTAGTTGACGTTATACACCCTGGCTACCACATGATGGGCCAGGTTGGCACCACCCCACACCAACACCATAAAGCATTCCTACAATGTCCAAGCCATTCCTTTTACACTCATCACCATTGCAGGGGTACCGTTATGTCTCACCATTCACTGCAACTCACTAAGCCACTTCCAAAGGGGCACACAAATCTGTCCAAGAACGCAAAGAGCTGAAAATAAGGTTTTCCATGTTTGACTCCACATTAACAGAAACTTCACATGAACATTGCATAAAACACCCAAGTGCCTAACCTTGTGTGTTGTTAGTTGGTATGGTTGCACTAGGATGAGGGTGAGTGTGAGGGGTGGCTAGTGAGATGGGGAAGTGATAATGTAGATAGAGAGGGATGGGTGGAGGTGCAAGGTAAGTTGGTGTAAGGATGTGCAGGTGTAGGGTAGGGAAGGCAGAGTGATGGGGATGTGATGAGAGGCACAGGAGGATGAGGTTGCGTGTGGCTTTGCAGTAATGTTTCATGATCTATTGAGATCATTGAAAGGTTTGTGCCACTGCAGCCTGGTCCTCCTTACAATATCCCTGCTTGTGTTCTCCTGTGCAATGTGCAACCAGGCTGCGTTGGTCTCCTGGGAAGGTCTCTTATGCCCATTGGAAGGGAAGAGAACCTTCCTGTGTGCTGTGACTCCCTATGGAGGGAGTAATGGAAGAGCCTGGGTGCAGCCTTGCATTTCTGTGCAGTGCTTGTCAGTGTTTGCAGGACCTCAATGCTGTAGAACACTGACAGCACAACTATCCAAATCAATTTGCGCATGGTCCCTTTAAGGAAACCGGCTGATGATGCGTCATCAAATGACGTCATCAGACCCGCTTCCTACAATTGGCCGGCAAATGCGCTGGGGCGGGCTTAACAAGCCCAATCAACATAAAATCATTCTACAGAGCGGGCTGGAGCCAGCAGTGGGGTCAGGACCCCACCACCTACATCGCCTGCCCTGAACCCGCTGAGGTAGGGGAAATCGCGGCCAAATTTTCTGGGGGACTTGTATTGCATCTAAAGGCCTGATCCATTACTGTCGGTCTGTTGTGTAACGTAAGATGTACATATACACCAGATTTTCAAATCTTGCTAATAAGCGCTTGCATTTGTGTCAGTAAACTGGAAGTGAAATGATATTTATGCTTTGTAAATATTTACTGTTATTGTTACAAACGTCTGTATTGAATATACATCCTGTCCCTCTGAAGTAACAGGTGTGAGCTTATTACATTTCAATTAAAGGAGACCCAACGACATTTTCCTGTTTCTGAGGGAATTTGTTCATCTGCATTTACTGGTATCGATATTCAGGTGTTCAGGGTATCCAGTAAACTTTTCACATCTCTTGGTCTATTCAGGAAGGAATCATGGATCACCTGTGACGGCTCTGACATCCAGTATTGCAAACAAATCTCCCAATTCCAGTACACCGTTGCCCTTTCAAAATGTTTACCCGGGTACTTTCCAGAGAGATATACTCCTAAAACAAATTACAGTGAAAAGCCTCTGTAATGACAAAGGTATTCACTATATATGTGCATTAAAAGAATAAGTTGCTTTTATTTGTATTCTTGGGAGTAGAATCGGAAATATTGGTTGCATTCTTTAAAATATGACAGATTAGTCTATTTTTAGGCTTTGATTTATCCTGCATACCCTCTCTGTCAACCAAGAAACATAACTGGAAACATTGCACTTCACTTTAATAAATCGCGATTTCCTGAGAATGCTGCACAGATAGATTAGACCCGACCTTTGGCCTCCTGCTGATTTTACTGCCTGAAGGAACGTGTTGTATGGGAGTATCTCCGCTGTGCTCATTTAAATCAGCAGGCAGCACCAAAGTAACAGTGCTGCCTGCACTCTTTTTACAGACGGCTGTTAACCTTAGGCTGCGGCGGCACTGCCTGTTTTCGGGCTTTATCGAATTTCAAGGCCAGAACTTTTAGTTGTACACTTTTACAAACTATGGCTTCCATTTTGTGTGGGTGGTGGGTGGAGATGAACAGTTCTCTCAACTTATTTTAAGTGTACCTCCTGTTGCTTTCAGTTAGAGTGGCAGTAATGAAGACATGCATGGGCTAGACCATCTCGTTCTCCCAGAAGAAGGAAGCTGTGTGGAGGTGAATGGTTTCTGAAAAATGAAAGTGAAATGGGAACACAAATTATGGTTTGTTCAAAAATCAAGCCTTTGTAAATTAACTATAAAAGCAATACTATTTACAGTAATGTTTGTTCTGCATTTCAGGATAATGACAACATTACTGAATGCATAGAATTGGTTTCATTTTTTACTACATCCTATCCAACTATATATAGAAACTAAGGGGACGATTTTCTGACGTCCAAGGCGGCGGGTTTGGAGGCGGGAAAATCGGAAAAAATGAGTGCGGCTTCGGAACCCACCTCAGGCTGGAAAAGTGATGTCAGCAGAAATGAGTTTCAGTCCCAAAACACTAATTAACCAAGGGCAATCCACACCTCTAAAATCAAGTGGCCAATCAGGGGAAAATCGCAATTTTTTGAAAACTATCAGTGGAGGCGTGTTTCAAACCCACCCAAACTGAAACCCGCCTCCATCTTGCCTCCAGTGGGAAAATCGCCCCCTCAATATCAGCTGTAACCATGGTTACATTCTCTTTACAAAACACACTTTTCCTTTCCAAGGATTACTTGGTTTATGCATGCTCTTAAATAGCTGTATTTACAATGAGTAAGCTATCCTGTTAAGTGCAGAGGTATAGTTTGTTCAATATGTTGTAACACATGCAAATTGTTGGGATTCATGAAGAATTATAATCCATAACAGATTTTAAATTGATTCAATTACTTTTCAGCAGTGTCAGCCATTTCAACTATGAAAACATCGTCAGTGTGCTATAAATGATTAATCGTACAGAACACATATCATAAACGGGAAATACCTTAATAATAATTAAACAAAATCAAAACCCATGCTCTTTGCAATATAAATGTAGGACTGTGGATTAAAAATTGGAACCTTTAGCGCAGGCCGTTAAGGTCGGTTTTGAAGAAAAAATGGTGGCCGCCTCGCTTCCACACACCTCCGCTGCAGAACGGGGTGGCCGCCATATTGGGCAGGTTGGCAGCGCTGCGGTTGCCTGCGCGCGCCACAAATATTTTAATGATCAAGAGCGTGACGTCAATCAGCATACAACGGCGAATTGACACACGTTCAGCGATTTTGGGCGTCTCTGCTCCTCTTACCACCTTCTCCAAAGCATGCCACATGCGTGCAGCAATTGCCAGGATGTAGAGCCGGGAGAAAGCGGCAGAGATCTATCTCCACCAAAATCTTCAATAACTATGCAGAGTATGTCCAGTCCAGTGAGGTGGTTCATGATGATTGCTGCAGAAACAAATGAAATGGAAGAGCAATTAAACAAATACTTTGGTTCTGTCTTCATGGAAGAGGACACAAATAACTTCCCAGAAATGCTAGGGAACCAAGGGTCTAGTGAGAAGGAGGAATTAAAGGAAATTAGTATTATTAAAAAAATAGTGCTAGAGAAATTAATGGGACTGAAAGCTGATAAATCCCCAGGGCCTGATAATCTGCATCCCAGAGTACTAAAAGAGGTATCCATGGAAATAGTGGATGCATTGGTTCTCATCTTCTAAAATTCTATAGATTATGGAACAGTTCCTGCAGATTGGAGGGTGGCAAATGTAACCCCACTATTTAAAAAAGGAGGGAGCGAAAACAGGGAACTACAGACCAGTTAGCCTAACATTAATTGTAGGGAAAATGCTAGAGTCTATTATAAAGGATGTGATAACAGTACACTTAGAAAATATCATTGGGATTAGACAAATCCAACATGGATTTATGAAAGGGAAATCGTGTTTGACAAACCTACTAGAGTTTTTTGAGGATGTAACTGGTAGAATAGATAAGGGAGAACCAGTGGATGTGGTGTATTTGGATTTTCAGAAGGCTTTTGATAAAGTCCCACATAAGAGTTTAGTGTGCAAAATTAAAGCACATGGGATTGGGGGTGATATACTGGCATGGATTGAAAATTGGTTAAGAGACAGAAAACAGAGAGTAGAAATAAATGGGTCTTTTTTGGGGTGGCAGGCGGTGACTAGTGGGGTTCCCCAGGGGTCAGTGCTTGGGCCCCAGCTATTCACCATATATATCGATGATTTGGATGAGGGAACCAAATGTAATATTTCCAAGTTTGCTGGCAACACGAAACTAGGTGGGATTGTGAATTGTGAGGAGGATGCAAAGAGGCTTCAAGGCGATTTAGACAAGTTGAGTGAGTGGGCAAATACATGGCAGATGCAGTAAAATGTGGATAAATATGAAGTTATCCACTTCGGTAGGAAAAACAGAAAGGCAGAGTATTATTTAAATGGTGATAGATTGGGAAATGTTGATGTACAGAGGGACCTGGATGTCTTTGTACACCAGTCACTGAAAGCAAATATGCAGGTGCAGCAAGCAGTTAGGAAGGCAAATGGTATGTTGGCCTTCATTGCAAGAGGATTTGAGTACAGGAGCAAGGATGCCTTATTACAGTTATACAGGGCCTTGAGACCACACCTGGAGTACTGTGTGCAATTTTGGTCTCCTTACCTAAGAATACAGGGAAGGTTCACCAGACTGATTCCTGGGATGGCAGGACTGTCATATGAGGAGAGATTGGGTCGACTAGGCCTGTATTCACTAGAGTTTAGAAGAATGAGAGGGGATCTCATTGAAACGTATAAAATTCTGACTGGACTGGACAGACTGGATGCAGGGAGGATGTTTCCCCTGGCTGGGGGGTCTAGAACAAGGGGTCACAGTCTCAGGATACAGGGTAGGACATTTAGGACTGAGATGAGGAGAAATGTCTTCACTCAGAGGGTGGTGAACCTGTGGAATTCTCTACCACAGAAGGCTGTGGAGGCCAAGTCACTGAATATATTTAAGAAGGAGATAGATAGATTTCTAGACACAAAAGGCATCAAGGGGTATGGGGAGAGAGCGGGAATATGGTATTGAGATACAGGATCAGCCATGATCATATTGAATGGCGGAGCAGGCTCGAAGGGCCAAATGGCCTACTCCTGCTCCTATTTTTCTATGTTTCTCTGTTTCTAAATCACCAGATTGAATGCCTGTTCTATACACGTTACATGCCAGCACTCAATCGGAGCAGGTCAGTGAGTTCTGCTATGTAATGTGTACAGAACAGCATGTGGTTACAAATAGTCTGGGGGACTTGTACTGCATCTAAAGGCCTGATCCATTACTGTTGCTTCCAGTTATTTCAGTAAACTGGAAATGAAATGACATTTGGGCTTTGTAAATGTTTACTGTTATTGTTCCAAACGTTGTATTGAATATGCATCCTGTCCCTCTGACGTAACAGGTGTGAGCTTATTACATTTTCAATTAAAGGAGACTTAATGACTTTTTCTTGTTTCTGAAGGAATTTGTTCATCTGCATTTACTGGTATCGATATTCAGGTGTTCAGGCTTTCTAGTAAATGTTTCACATCTCTTGGTCTATTCAGGGAGGAATCATGGATCACCTGTGCCAGCTCTGACACCCAGGCCTAGAAATTTGAGCAAGCCTGAAAATGGGCAGTGCCACTGTGGGCCAAGTTTAACGGTCACCCATAAAAGGAACGCAGGCAGCACCGTTATTTTGGTGCTGCTTACTGATTTAAATGAGCACAGCGCAGATACTCCCGTGCAACGCGATCTTTCAGGTGGTAAGATCAGCAGGAGGCCGAAGGTCGGATCTAATTTATCTGTGCGGCCTTTTCTGGAAATCGCGAATTATTAAAGTGAAGTGCAATGTTTCTTGGTTGACAAGAGGGTATGCAAGATAAATCAAAGCCTAAAAATACACTATTTTGTCATATTTTAAAGAATGCAACCAATATTTTCGATTCTACTCCCTAGAATACAAATAAAAGCAACCTATTCTTTAAATGCACATACATAGTGAATACCTCTGTTATTACACTGCAAGTCGTTTTAGCAGTATATCTCTCTAGAAAGTACCCGGATAAGCATTTTGAAAGGGCAATGGTGTACTGGAATTGGGAGATTTGTTTGCAATACTAGGGCCTAGAAATTGGATATGGCCATAAAACAGGCAGTGTTAAGGCCCAACAATGTTAATCTGTGCCAGGTAAAAATGGTCGAGGTAGCATGCAAAATCTGTGCTCAGTCCTCATCAACATGGTTGTAGACTTGATCTCAGCACTGAAACCGCTGCGCATTGGCTTACTGCTCAACAGGTGGGCCAACATCAGGCACAGTCTAATTCCCAGTCATGTTTTCCACATGCTTTATTCAGTACTTAAAGGGGAGGTGCATTGATGCTACAGCGTCTCATTGTCAAGCCACTTATAACTTCAGTGCAAACACATGGCGGAGACTCAGCACAGGAAGAGAACCTGCAGATTTTCCGACGTGGCGTGAGGCACTGGTTGTGGCCATGGAGAGGAGGCGGGCTGTCCTCTTCCCACACACTGGCAGGAAGCCCTCACCATAAACCTCTCGAAGACTCTGGCAGGAGATAGCTGCCCTTGTCACAGCCAGCACTGTGGTGCCAAGGTCAGCCATCCAGTGCCGAAATAAGTTTAATAACCTCACACAGCAGGTCAAGGTGAGTGAAGGCTTCAGCAAATTCCATATTCTACCATCTGCACCACAAGCCTCATATACACTGCTCAATGCACCACACCCCCAGTACTCACCTATCAACAATCTCTACCTTTCTTCACTCAAACATCACAATCATAGCTTCACTTCTCCCTCACAACCTTACCACTGCTGCAACACTCACACCCACATCTCGCACTTTGCACACACTGGCAGCTATTCAACCATGGCAGGCACATCACCCAAACACATTGTACCACACTCACTCACACACTTCACTTTTTCTTGCAGGCCAAGGTCGTGCACAATTGAAGAGAGCAGCGGCAGACAGGCGGGGAGCAAGCTGCCATCTAGGACCTCAGCTAGCTGGCAGAGAGAGTGCTGGAGATCATTGGGTGGCAGACAAGGGCAAGTTCACATGCGAAATCTGCTGCACAAGACTCAGATGAGGACCTCAATGGGGTGGCCTTCAGAAGAAGGGTGATGGGCATGCACACCGAATCGCTGGGTGCAATGGCAAACCTGTCAGAGAGCCTCTTGGCAATGTCAAAGAGCATGGAGGAGTCCGCCTCCAACATGGCACGGGACTTTGCTCAGAGCTTGGAGCTAAGGATGTCCAGGCTGGAAATGATGGAAAACTCCCAAAGAGACCGTGTTGAGACAGACATGATGCTGCATGTAATGGGCAATGTCGCAGCTGCCATTGCAGCACAGGCAGAAGCGACCCAACGTCTTAGTGCTGCAGCGGAAGTGTAGACCGCTCTAACGCAGTCTCAGCTTGCTGCCACCCAAACTCAGACTGCTGCCATCGCGGCTGGGTTTATCACTGTTGACCGGGGCTTGCAGGGTGCCGCAGCAGCCCAGCAATCTGTGCTGCAACAAATATTGAGGAATTGAGGCTCATGGAATAGCTGGGTCAGTGGCAGCTTGGATAAGGAATTGGCTTAAGGACAGAAAACAGTGAGTTGTAGTAAGTGACTGTTTTTCAGCCTGGAGGATGGTAGACAGTGGTGTTCCCCAAGGGCCAATGCTGGGGCCACTGCTTTTTTTGATATATATAAATGACCTGGATATTGGAATACAGAGTAGTGGCGAATGGAATTTAATACAGAGAAGTGTGAGGTGATGCAATTTGACAGAAGGAACAGGGAGAGGCAATATACACTTAATGATACAGTTTTAAAGAGTGTGCAGGGACAGAGGGACCTGGAAGTTAATGTGCATAGGTCCCTGAAGGGGGCAGGACATATTGAGAGAGTGGTTAGCAAAGCATATGGGATCTTGGGCTTCATAAATAGAGGTATTGAGTGTTAGATCTGTGATTCTTTAAATAGGATGTTTCCCCAAGAACTACACGGAGGCTGTAACTTAACAATCAACAGGTGTTTACTGGAGTAGAGTAGTCTCAAGACTGAAGTACAGATGCCTGCTCCGGCTTTATATACAGGTGTGGTCACTGCCGGTACTACAGTATACAGGAGCTGTAAAACAGTTCTCTCTTAAAGGTACATACACAACAATTCCTCCCCTTTTAGATTAACAGTACCATAACATTCATTTAACAATTAACAATTAACATGCAACATTAACTGAAAATAGTCCATTTATAGATTCAGTCATTGGGGCGGCTTCCTGATCCTTTCAGGATAGCGCCTTTCCTGAGGTTCTTGTTCTTGGTGCGGAGACGATTCTGGCCCCTTTTCGTCGGTTATTTCATCGGTTTCCACTGCTACTGGTTCTGAGGTAGATGCTACCGGTATGTCGGGTTCATCCCCAGGTACTCGAGACATGGGGTTGATTCGTTCCTGTGACGCTAAGATCTGATCGACGTGGCGACTCACAATGTTCTCCCCGACATCCACTGTGTACATTAATGGCCCCTGCCTTGTGCATATCGTTCTGGGTTGCCATTTCTCTGTTCAGTAGTCACGGGCCAGGACTGGTTGTCCTACATTGAAGCTCCTTGTCGGCTTCTCATTGATGTGCTGGAATTGTTTATCCTCAACATTTCTTCGCACATTGCGTCTGAGCAAGTCCAGACGAGATCTCAACCTTCGGTTAAAGAACATCATGGCCGGGGTCTGGTTGGTAACTGCATGTGTTGCATTTCTGTAGGCTAATAGGAAATTGTCCACCTTATGCTGTAGTGGAATTTCATCGTTGCACATGGCCTTTATTGCCTTTTTAAAGGTCAGTACGAACCTTTCAGCCAATCCATTTGTGGCTGGATGATACGGGGCGGATGTGTAATGCCTTACCCCATTCCTTCTCATAAATTTTTGAAACTTTTCGGACACAAACTGTGGTCCATTATCAGAGCAAATCTGCTCTGGCAAGCTGTTCCTGGCAGATATGGTCCGTAGGACTGCAATCGTTTTCTCTGTAGTGGTTGAGGACATTTTTATCACCTCAGGCCATTTCGAGTGAGCATCCACTGCTATTAAGAACATTGAGTCCACGAATGGACCAGCAAAATCAATATGCACCCGTTGCCATGGAGAGGAGGGCCACTCCCATGGGTGTAGAGGGGCATGTGGTGGTGCATTTTCGACCTTCTGGCATCCTGAGCAGCTCTTGGTTAGGTCCTCGATTTGTTGATCGATCCCCGGCCACCACACATAAGCCCTAGCAAGGCTTTTCATTTTCACCCCTCCCAGATGACCTTCATGAAGCTCATTGAGCACTCTGTCCCTTAACTTGGGTGGAATCACCACTCGGGATCCACACATCACTGTCCCCTGGCATACTGACAGCTGTTCTCTTCTGGATGAGAATGCTGGCAACAGTGAGTCGCCATGTGTTGGCCATCCCCTCACCGTCAAATCATATACCTGAGACAGTGTCGGATCATTGCGGGTCTCCTTCTCTATATCCTCGTTCGTTACTGGCAATCGTTCAATTATTGACGAATAAAATATCTCGATAGGGTCCACTGCTGGTGCTTCCTCCACAGTAGGCAGTGGCAGGCATGATAGCCCATCAGTGTTTCCATGCTGTTTTGTGCCTTTATATTCTATTTCATATTGATTCGCCCCTAGAAACAGGGACCATCTTTGTAACCGTTGTGTAGTCATCACTGGAACGCCCTTCTTAGGATTAAAGATGGAGACAGGTGGTTGGTGGTCAGTCAGCAAGGTGAACTTCTGCCCATGCAGATAGTGGTTGAATTTTTTTACTCCCCATACTAGGCTGAGGGCCTCCCTGTCAATCTGGGCGTAGTTGCGCTCGGCTGAGGTTAGTGACCAAGACGCAAAGGCTACTGGCCTCTCCAACCCGTCTGGGAATTTGTGCGACAGCACCGCTCCAATACCATAGGGTGATGCATCACGTGCCAAACGAATTGGTAGTGCTGGGTTGAAATGAGCCAACACCTCTTTTGATGTGATCATTTCTTTACACTTCTGGAAAGCTCATCTACGTTCGTCATTCCACTTCCATGGCACACCTGTTTGCAGTAGGGTGTTCAGTGGGTGTAATACCGTGGACAAATTTGGTAAGAACTTATGGTAGCAGTTTACTAGCCCGAGGAACGACCTCAGTTGTGACACATTTTCCGGTGCTGGAGCCTTGACTACTGCCTTAATCTTTTCAGGGGACTTATGTAACCCCTCTTCATCGATGACGTGGCCATAATACGAAATCTGCTTCTGGAAAAACTCGCACTTCTGGCGATTAGCTCGAAGCCCATATTCCTTCAATCTGGTGAGCACCATCTCCAAGTTGGCGAGGTGATCACTGTCATTTTCGCCCGTGACCAGGATATCGTCCAAATAACACTGGGTCCCTGGAATCCCTTGCAGGACTTGATTCCTCACCCTTTGCCAAATAGCCGGAGCCGATGCTACCCCGAACACCAGCCGGTTATATTGATAGAGACCTTTATGAGTGTTGATCGTGAGGTATTGTTTCGAGGCTTCTTCTACCTACATTTGCAAGTACGCCTGGGCTAGACCAATTTTGGTGAAGCGTTTACCTCCAGATAGCGAGGCGAAAATATCCTCAATTCGTGGAAGCAGATATTGTACCGTGTGAAGGACTGGGTTCACTGTCACCTTAAAATCCCCACAGATGCGGACCTTCTTTGGTTCCCCATGCGTATTACTCAATGACCTCTTCATTACAGGAACGATGGGTGTAGCCCACTCGCTCCAGTCTACTTTGGACAGTACTCCTGAACGTTCCAACCCTTCCAGGTCTGCTTCGATGGCTGGTCTGATCGCATAAGGCACTGGTCTGGCCTTAAGAAACTTTGGGCTTCCATTTTCCTCTATTTTAATCGTTGCTGTTATGCCTTTTAGTGTTCCGAGTCCCTCCTGGAACACTTCTTTTGCGTCAATTAGCATTTTTGACAGTCGTCCAGCTGTGACGTTGTCATCCTTTTTGGCCTCAACCTTCAGTGTCTGTATGGAATGCCAATCTAATTGTATCTTCCGGATCCATTCACATCCTAGCAGTGGTGGTCCTCCATCTGGCAATACATATATGTCCATTTTAGGTATTTCCTGGCCTTTGTATATCACTATCACCCTTATTTTTCCTTTGGGGTAGACTTTTTTGCCCCGTGTACGTCTTCAAGACAATCTCTGTAGCTTTCAAGGGTATATGTGAAAATAGCCGCTTGTAGTCCCTTTGGTTTATGACTGTTAGGGCTGATCCTGTGTCCAATTCCATTTTCACTTGGACTCCGTCTATCTTGAGTGTAACCCAGATAGTCTGGTGATCCTCCATTTTGGTTACCTTATGTAGTTTCAGACAACCCAGCTCCTTGCTTCCGGAGTCTGTGTCACTTTTCTGTTCGTCTGAACTACTGTCCATCACCTTGTGTACCTTTTTGTACTTCTCCTGTGGAGATTTCTTGCTGTTGCTTTTCTTCCCAGACCTGCAGACTCTTGCTATGTGTCCTGCTTTTCCACACTGTCTGCACACTTGGTCCTTGAACCAACAATCCTTCTGGTCATGTGTTGTTCTGCCGCAGCGATAACACTTCCCTGTTCCATAGGACATTTCATTGGTGCCATATTCTTGCGGTCTCCGTTGTATCTCTGCAGCGCCCCTTGCGGCTGCTTCGTGTGATACTGCCATACTGAAAGCCTTGTCCAGCGTAAGATCCTTTTCTGATAGAAGCCGTTTCTGGGTTCCTTCACTTTGAAGCCCACACACAAACTTGTCCCTTAACGTATCTGCTAGTCCCACTCCAAACTGGCAGTGTTTCGATAGCTTGCGCAGTTCCGTTAAGTACTCAGCATTGCTTTCGTCTTTGTGTTGGTTCCTTTTATGGAACTTAAATCGTTCTGCTATCAGCAGCGGTGTGGGGTTTAAGTGGTCCTGTTGGATTTCTACTATGCTTTCGAAATTCTTATTCACGGGCTTCTCTGGGGTTATTAGGTTTCGCAGTAACCCATAAGTTTTTGCACCCATGGAATTTAACAAAACCAGTGCTTTCCTAGCCTCTGGCACTTCATTCGCCCTGCAGTACACCTCAATACATTCCACATATGTCGCCCAATCTTCGACTTCATTGTCGAACGTAGAGATACTGCCACTCTTCGGCATCCCTGGGTGTGATTTAACTGTCAAAAATGGCGTCTCCCGCGCTTTCCCTTATTCACCGCTGGCACAAAATGGCGTCTCCCGCACTTTCCTTTCTTCCCGCGCTCGCCCTTCTTCTCCGCTGTGGCTTCTAAAAATGGCGTCTCCCACGCTCTTCTTCTCCGTGGCTCAATGGCGTCTCCCGCGCTCTCCCTTCTTCTCCCCATGGACACTGTTCAGCCCTTGAGCCCTGGCTGTGCTCTGCGCATTTTTTTTTTTCCTGTGCGTCTTTCCCGTTTCCGCCGCTCGGTCCTGAACCCGTCTGCTGCTTTACCCTCTCTCTCTCCGTTTTGTTTTTCCTCGACGCCGCTCGGTTTTCAACCCCCGGCTGCGCCCTGTGCGCTTCACCCTCTATCTGACCCCATCAACGCTGCTCGGCTTTTTCTCCGCCGTCGGTCGGCTCCAGCCGCCGCTGTCCGGGAAGGGTCTGCGCTGTACCTGTCGTCAGTTTGTTGCTGATCGTCGTGGCTGGGGAACCAAGCCCAGCTCTCCACAGCCTCCCCTGCGATGTTCACTCTCTGCCGGACGACTGGGCGGTTGCTCGTGGTCGACGCCCGCGTTTCTGGCCTCGACTTTCTTCCACCGCCCTCCCGGAGCGAATCCTCGAAGGGAAATGCAGAGTTGCAGGTAGATTCGAATCGACACTCGTCGCCACTGTTAGATCCGTGATTCTTTAAATAGGATGTTTCCCCAAGAACTACACGGATGCTTTAACTTAACAATCAGCAGGTATTTACTGGAGTAGAGTAGTCTCAAGACTGAAGTACAGAAGCCTGCTCCGGCTTTATATACAGGTGCGGTCACTGCCGGTACTACAGTATACAGGAGCTGTAAAACAGTTCTCTCTTAAAGGTACATACACAACATTGAGTACAAAAGTAGAGAAGTTATGCTGAACCTTTATAAAGCACTGGTTAGGCCACAACTGGAGTATTGCGTCCAGTTCTGGTCACCACACTTTAGGAAGGATGTGAAGGCCCTTGAGAGGGTGCAGAGGAGATTTACCAGAATGGTTCCGGGGATGGGGGATCTTAGCTACAACGACAGGTTGGAGAAGCTAGATTTGTTTTCATTTAAGCAAAGGAGGTTGAGGGATGATTTGATAGAGGTATACAAGATTATGATGGGTTTGGATAGGCTAGACGGGGAAAGGCTGTTTCCACTAGTTGATGGTACAAGGACTAGGGGACACAGATTTAAGGTTTTGGGCAAGAGATACAGGGGGGGCGTGAGAAAAAACTTTTTACACAGCAAGTGGTGAGGACTTGGAATTCGTTGCCAACTGAAGTGGTGAAAGCGCAAACACTCAGGGCAGGATTTTCATCGGACCGTGGAGGCGGGATTGGAGACGTGTGGGGGGTTAAAATCTCAAAATCGGGGGGCACGAACCCATCCCGCCCCCATGCCAATTTCAAAGGAGGTGGATACCCGACCCGCACAGGGACCCGCCTCCCCGAGGCGGGAAGGGAATTAGTGCCAATTAACATCCTGTTAACAGGTAGTTAACAGGCAGTTTTTAGCCTAATCCCTATTTTTATTGCTGCAGTGTGGGATTCCCGACGGTTCCAAACCACGGCAAGTTAGCGAGGCGGACTGTCGGGCTGAAGGGCTTGGAGGGTTCGAGATGTCCGGTATTCAGGTGAGTGATGGGTGCATGAGTGCAAAGGTAAGTGTGTTTGGTGTGTGTAAAGTGTTTAAAGAAGTTTAACTTACCTTTACTTACCTTTACAGCCTTCCTTCCTTCAGGTCTCAGGAGTCCCTCATCTCATCGGCACAGAAAGCAGAATGGCCACGAGCTGTCAAAAGTTGCAGCATTCAGCTCTCTGTTCTGCAGAGATCTCTAAATCAGCCTGAGAGGAAGGAATTAACTTGGAGTACAGATTGTCAGTGTTTGACAGCATCAAACAGATGTCAAACGCTGATATTTCATCTGTCAAAAGCTCTTGGCAGATGAAATGTCAATCTGTGACGTCACCTGTTGCCAGGTGGCCCTTCATTGGCTTGCTGAGCCCGCTGGGCGGGCTCAACAAGGTCAATCAAGTGAAAATTGCGTGGGTTGGCCACAGCTTGATGGAGGCGGGACTACAACCCTGAAAGTTGTAGTCCCGCCTCCATCACGCCTCCAATATCAAAATCCAGCCCTCAATGTTTTCAAGGGGAGACTGGATAGGCACTTGAGGGAAATAAACTTGCAGGGCTACGGGGATAGATAGGGGGAATGGGATTGACTGGATTGCTCTACAGATGGCTGGCACAGACTCGATGGGCCGAATGGCCTCCTTCTGTACTGTATGACTCTAGGACTCTATGAATGCTAGGGCACCGTCCCAGGGGAGTAGCAGTCGGTCAGTGGAGCAGGACCCTGCTGTCCTCTCTTAGGAAGACAGCAATCATGTTCCCACCACTGTCACCCCAAATTGCCCTTGCTGCTGCCTGTCAGCCAGCCAGCCCAGACTGTTGCCGCCCATGGCGAGGTGGTGCATTCTACAGCCGGGCCTTCTATGGCAGAGCTGCTCGAGGCCATCTCGCAAAGCCATCTGAAGTCTCCCCCATGGAAACCCAGCAGCCTTCCACCAGTCGTGCTGCAGCCACTGGGGGAACACTACATAGGAGCACTAGATCAGGAACAAGCACTGTTGTAATGTAGGAGCAGTGGGGGAAAATCTGTCCCCTTAGCACCTCCTGTTATCGCCAGCAGATGGCGCTAATGGGGTGCTAGACCAGTATTACTGGGTGAGGCAAATCCAGTGCCGTACACCAAATTCCGCCCCCCCCACCACCCCCGCAGTGCCGCCAGTGAGAGGTATCACCGGGAACGTCAACGCCAGGTGGATCGTGACGTCAGTGAGTGTGCAACGCTCAATCACTCAACGCCCGATCTGCTAAATTGATTCTTGCCACTTACCTTAGCGCCTGGAGTAAACACCGACAGGGAGAGCTGGCGTGGAGCACCAGGAAGCCACCTCCAGGGACGTTATTTAAAGGGATCATCAGTAATCACTCGCAGCTGTCAGGTTAGTGCAGTTTCAGTGGTTTCTTGTCAGTTTCACATACTGCAAGTTTCATTCAGTAATTTCAAGGTTCTTTTGTATCAGAAGTCTGTGGCAACTAAAAAGTAGCTACATTTATTCTTCAAAGAATCAAACTGCTACAATTGGTAACATTAATGGGGCTGTACTGGCAGTCGACCTCTCCCTCCAGGATCTACGGTAGAGGGAGCGGAGCAGCAAGAAACACTGGAACATGTGCCCAGAGGGAGGAGGAGGGCCATTAGGCCTCTCAACAGGAGGCCTTACCCTCCGAGGGTATTCCAAGAGCACTGGCACTTGGAGACAAGGACTATCCACTCTACACCTGGCTCAGGACTCCCCTCTGCAACCGCAACACCCCTGCCCAGCACTCATATAATGAGAGCCATGCTGCCACCAGGAACATCATCGAGCAAACCATCAGGGTGCTCAAGCAATGGTTCTGCTGCCTTGACCACTCAGGAGGAGCACTCCAGTACTCGGCTGAGCAGGTATCCCATTTCGTGGCAATCTGGTGCATGCTCCACAACTTGGCCATCATGAGGGCCCAGCCCTTGCCACCAGGGATTGCAAGACCATCTCAGGAGGAAGAGGGTGAGGAGGATGAGGAACAGGAGTGAAGGAGGAGGCAGCCACTCAATCGGCCTTCCGGAAGGGCGGTCCGTGATTGCCTCATCAGGCTGCAGTTCAAATGAATTAAACCTCAGATCCCCATTGCTCACCACATCCCCATCATTCCATCCCTGTCACAGGCCATATCACAAATTTATCATAAATCAGTGAACACATATTTACACCAAAAATATTAACTTCACCCTTGTCCAATCCCTTAGTGACTGTCGTTGCTGTGCCTTTGCCTACTCTAGTGCTCCTACATAGTGTTGGCCCAGTGGCTGCAGCAGGGCAGCACCTCAGCATCCCCAGCAATCGGTTGGAGCACAGATTGCTGGACTGCTGCGACACCGTGAAAGCCCCGGTTGACGGTGGTAGACGCAACCACGATGGCAGCAGTCAGAGCTTGTGTGGCATCAAGCTGAGACTGTATGAGAGCAGTCTGAGATTGAATGCCACCAAGCATAGTCTGCATTACAGCATTAAGACATTGCGTTGCTTCCTCCTGTGCAGCAATGGAAGCTGCTAGATCGCCCATCACACACAGCATCAGGTCTGGGTCGCCACGGACTCTCTGGGAGTCTACCATCCTTTGCAGACTGGTGTGCGCAGACCCTTGTGCAATGTTGGATGTGGACTCCTCCATGCTCCTTACCATTGCTGAGAGGCTCTCGGACACCCTTGCCATTGCACCTATCAACTCCATGTGCATGACTTCTAAACGCCTCCCCATCGAGGTCCTCATCTGAGTCCTGTGCAGCAGAACTTGCCCTCCGGGGAGCTGGCCCCAGAGCTAACTTTTTCCCCTGGCGTTGCTGCAGCCCACTCATCCTCGGTGCCTCACCCTGTGCAGATCCCGCTACTATACTAGCCTCTAAAGAATGCGTAGTGCCAGTATCTGAGCTGGTGTCTGCGGGTGAGACATGCTGTGACGTGGTGTGTTCTTCCTCCTCCTCTTCTCCTGCCTCGCTCACTACAGTGCCCTCAGGGACAGGCTGCTCAGGTGCTTGCTCATTATCTGAAAGCATAAAAGCACAAGAGTCGGGTTAAGGTGAGGGAAGGGGGGCAGGAAGGGTGAAATGCATGCATACAGCACGATTAGCTGGAATGTGCAAAACGCTTGTGGGGTGAGGGGGAAGTGGGATGTGAGAAAAAAGAGTAGGGATGAACATACCGTTGTTGTCCCCAAGGGAGTCAATATTGCCGGTGGCCACGGCACCCAATAATCTGCAGCACTAGATTCTCCAGCGCAGACAATGGTTGGGTGTCGGCTTGTCCCCAGCCTGTGCGCTCCTGCTCCCCACTGTTGTGAGCCACCTTGGCCTGCAAGAGAATGGAAAGCGTGTGAGTGAGTATGGAGCAATGTGTTTGGGTGATGTACCTGCCATGGTTGAATAGCTGTCATTGTGTGCAAGGTGTGAGATGTGGGCGTTGTTGTGTATGTACCTTTAAGGGAAGAACTGGTTTTAGACTGCAGTACCGACAGTGACCACCCCTGTATAAAAGGCCCTAGCAGGCTTCTGTATTTCAGTCTGACGTTGCCCTCCTGTTCAGTAAAGTACCTGTTAAACTGTTCTCCCGAAGTCTGTGTATTATTGAGGCGCGGACATTACAGTGTCGACGAGTAAGTTCGAACTCACCTGCAGTGTGGCATCATCTCATGGGGAACACGCCCTGAGAGGAGGTTTCTTGGAGGTCATAGTCTGAGCAACGGGCGTCGACCGCGGGCAACCACCCAAAGAATTAATCGGTGTTCGGAGAATTGTGGGAGAGACTGTGGAGAGCTGTGCTTGGCTCCCCAGTTAAGGTGTTCCAGCAAATCGTGCTGGTAGCAGGTAGTGCGCTGACCCTTCCGGACTGCGGCGGGCTCAAGCTCGATCGAGCGGCTCTACAAAACGGGCCGCGCAGCGTCACCGGGAAAAGAAAACAAGAGAGAGAGAGGGTGGAGCGCACAGGGCGCGGTCGGTGCTCAAGAACCGGGCAGCAGAGAGAAAATAAACGGGGGGGGGGGAAGGAAAGCGAGACGAGGCAAAGCCGCGGGTCGCCGCCATTACCCCGTAGAACGCTAGGAGCAGCGCGGCAGCAAGGGGAAGAAGGAAAAGCGCGGGAGGCGCCATTTTATCCCATTGGGGAAGAAGGAAAAGCGCGGGAGGCGCCATTTTATTCCATTGGGGAAGAAGAAAAAGCACGGGAGGCGCCATTTTAAATCACCCAAGATGCCGAAAAGTGGCAGTATCACTGCTTTCGACAACGAGGTAGAAGACTGGACCACGTATGTGGAAAGAATTGAAGTGTACTGCAAGGCAAATGAAGTGGCCGATGGAAAGAGGGCATCGGTATTATTGAATTTGATGGGCGCGAGTACGTACGGCCTATTGCGGAATTTAATTACCCCAGCTAAACCAATGGAGAAAAGTTTTGAGGAGATTGTTAATATCTTACAGGAACACCTAAACCCTACACCACTGCTGATAGCAGAAAGATTCAAGTTCCATAAAAAAAACCAGCACAAAGAGGAGAGCAATGCTGACTATCTTACGGAACTACGCAAGTTATCGAAGCACTGCCAGTTCGGAGCAGGACTGGCAGACACCTTACGGGATAAGTTTGTCTGCGGGCTCCAGAGTGAAGGAACCCAGAAACGACTACTTTCAAAAAAGGACCTGACGCTAGAACAGGCTTTCAGCGTGACAGTATCCTACGAAGCAGCAGCACGGGGAGCTGCGGAAATACAACAGAAACCACAAGAATACAGCGCTAACAAAATGGCGTATGGAGCAGAAAAGTGCTATCGCTGCGGCAGAACAACCCATGAACAGAAGGACTGCTGGTTTAAGGACAAAGTATGCAGGCCATGCGGAAAAATGGGACATATAGCAAGAGTCTGCAGGTCGGGAAAGAAAACCAACACGACAAGAACTACTAAGGAACAGTACAGGAAAGTAAAGAAACTGACAGACAGTAGTTCGGAAGGTCAGGAGAGTGATAAGGACTCCGGGAGCAGGAGACTAAGTTGTCTAAAGTTACACAACGTGATCGCAAAGGAAGATCACCGAACCATTTGGGTCACCCTCATGATAGCAGGGTCCCCAGTAAAGATGGAATTGGACACAGGATCAGCCCTAACTGTCATGAATCGACGAGACTATGAGCGGCTATTCTCACACATACCCTTAAAGGACACGTCCATTGTATTGAAAACATACACGGGGCAAAAGGTCTACCACAGAGGAAAAATAAGTGTGCCAGTTAAATATAACGGCAAGGAAACACAGAAACTATATATGTATATACTACGAGATGGAGAACCACCATTATTGGGACATGAATGGATCCGAAAAATACAATTGGATTGGCAGTCCATTCTGGTGCTAACTGTGACTGACAAAAAGAATGATGATGTCGCACCTGGATGTCTGTCACAAATTCTATCTGACGTGGAAGAGGTGTTCCAACAAGGACTTGGGACTCTAAAAGGAGTAAAGGCAACCATAAAGATTGAGGATAACGCAAACCCGAAATTTTTCAAGGCCAGACCGATGCCATACACGATCCGCCCAGCCGTTGAAGCGGAACTGGAGAATCTGGAGCGTTCGGGTGTGCTGTCCAAGGTGGACTGGAGTGAGTGGGCCACACCCATCGTTCCTGTAATGAAGAAAGCATTGAGCAGCACGCCTGGGGAGCCAAAGAAAGTTCGCATCTGTGGGGGCTTCAAGGTGACTGTGAACCCAGTCCTGCACGCAGTACAGTATCCACTTCCGCGGATAGAAGATATTTTCACCTCACTATCTGGAGGGAAACATTTTACAAAGATTGATCTGGCCCAAGCGTATCTACAAATGGAGGTGGAAGAAGCATCTAGAAAATACCTCACGATAAACACTCACAAAGGCCTTTACCAGTACAATCGACTGGTATTCGGGGTAGCATCGGCCCCGGCTATTTGGCAGAGGGCAATGGAACAAGTCCTGCAAGGGATCCCGGGGACCCAGTGTTATTTGGACGACATCCTGGTTACGGGCGAAAATGACAATGAACACCTTGCCAACCTGGAGCAGGTGCTCACGAGATTACAGGAATATGGGCTACGAGCCAACCACCCCAAATGCGAGTTCTTCAGGAGACAAATCTCGTATTGTGGCCACATGATTGATGAGGAAGGGTTGCATAAGTCGCCGGACAAGATTGAGGCTGTAGTCAAAGCTCCAGCACCGGAAAATGTGTCGCAACTGAGGTCGTTCCTCGGGTTGGTGAACTACTACCATAAGTTCTTGCCGAATTTATCTACAGTTCTGCACCCACTGAACGCCCTGCTGCTAACTGGAGTGACATGGAAATGGAGTGATGAGTGTAAGCGTGCCTTTCAGGAATGTAAATGCATAATCACTTCAAAAGAAGTATTGGCCCACTACAACCCAACACTACCGATTCGGTTGGCATGTGATGCGTCACCCTACGGCATTGGAGCGGTACTGTCACACAAATTCCGTGACGGTTCAGAGAGGCCAATAGCCTTTGTGTCGCGCTCGCTAACCTCAGCTGAGCGTAACTACACCCAGATTGACAGGGAGGCCCTCAGCCTGGTGTGGGGGGTGAAGAAGTTCAATCACTATCTGCACGGGCAGAAATTCACCCTACTGACTGATCATCAGCCCCTGGTCTCCATTTTTAACCCAAAGAAGGGCGTTCCGGTGATGACGGCGCAACGGCTGCAAAGATGGTCACTTTTTCTAGGGGCACATCAGTACGACATAGAGTACAAGGGTACGAAACAGCATGGAAATGCTGATGGGCTGTCGCGCCTACCGTTGCCTATGGTAGAAGAAACACCTGCAGTGGACCCTGTTGAGATATTCCATGCGACCATAGTTGAATGTTTGCCTGTTACAAACTCGAGTATAGAGCAGGAAACCCGAAATGACCCGACACTCTCTCGGGTCTACGATTTGACGGTGAAGGGATGGCCACCATATGGCGACTCACTGTTGCCAGCATTCTCGCCAAGGAGAGAACAGCTGTCAGTGTGCTGGGGAACCTTGATGTGTGGATCCCGAGTGGTAATTCCACCCAAGTTGAGAGATAGAATGCTCAATGAGCTTCATGAGGGTCATCTGGGAGGGGTAAAAATGAAGAGCCTAGCCAGGGCATTTGTGTGGTGGCTGGGAATCGATAAAGAAATTGAGGATATGACCAAGAGATGCACAGGATGCCAGAAGGTCCAAAACGCTCCACCACAGGCCCCGCTACATCCATGGGAGTGGCCCTCATCTCCATGGCAATGGGTACACATTGATTTTGCTGGTCCATTTATGGACTCAATGTTTCTAATCGCTGTGGACGCCCATTTGAAATGGCCAGAGGTCATTAAAATGTCCTCCACCACCACGGAGAAAACTATTGCAGTCCTAAGGACCATCTTCACCAGGAATGGGTTGCCAGAACAGATTTGCTCCGACAATGGGCCACAGTTTGTGTCTGAGGATTTCCGGAGGTTCCTGAAGAACACATCTGCCCCATATCATCCAGCCACAAATGGATTGGCTGAGAGGTTTGTTCAGACCTTTAAAAAGGCCATAAAGGCAATGTATAATGACGACATACCACTACAACACAAGGTGGATAGTTTCTTGTTTGCTTACCGGAATGCGACACATGCAGTAACCAACCAAGCTCCAGCCGTACTGTTCTTCAACCGAAGGCTAAGATGTCGCCTGGATTTGCTCAAACCAAACATAAGACGAGATGTGGAGGATAAGCAATTCCAGCACATAAATGAGAAGCCAACCCGGAGCTTCAAGGTAGGGCAACCAGTCTTGGCCCGCGACTACCGAACAGAAAAATGGCAGCCAGGAACGATATGCACACAGCAGGGACCACTAATGTACACAGTGGATGTTGGAGAGAGCATTGTGAGGCACCATGCTGACCAGATTCTAGAGTCACAGGAACAAGCCAAACCCGTGCCACGAGAAGGTGCACCTGGTAATCAACCTGAAGTACAGATTGCGTCTACCTCAGAAGCAGTGGTATTGGAAGCTGACGAACCAACCAGTGACCATGAACCAGAATCAGCTTCACCGCAAGAACAGGATACTCAAGAAAGGCGCTATCCAGTCAGGATCAGGAAGCCTCCTCAAAGACTGAACTTATAACTGATTATTTCAGTTGATGTATATAATATCCAGAAAGTTGTAATTAGTTATTATTTAGTTGTTGAATGAATGTTATGTACTGTTTATCTAAAAGGGGAGGAATTGTTGTGTATGTACCTTTAAGGGAAGAACTGGTTTTAGACTGCAGTACTGGCAGTGACCACCCCTGTATAAAAGGCCCTAGCAGGCTTCTGTATTTCAGTCTGACGTTGCCCTCCTGTTCAGTAAAGTACCTGTTAAACTGTTCTCCCGAAGTCCGTGTATTATTGAGGCACGGACTTTACAGGTGTGAGTGTTGGTAGGTAGAGATTGTTGGTGGGTGAGTGCTGGGGGTGTGATGCTTTGGGCAGTGTGTGAAAATTGTGGCTCAGATGGTGGTATGTAGCATTTGTTGAAGCATTGACTCACCCTGATCACCCAAATGAGATCGTTAAATTTCTTCCTGCACTGTGTGTGGGTCCTGGGGACCACAATGCTGCCCGAGACATGCTGCACTATTTCCCTCCACATGGTGCGGAAGACTTGTGGCTACGGCCCCCTGCCACTTGCCGGGTAGACCACCGCCCTCTGTCTCTCCACAGCAAAAACCAATGCCTCCAATGCTACATTGCAGACTCTCTTCCTGGGGCTTGGATCTGCCATGAGCACACCTGCTTCACTGCTCCTGCTCCTGCTCCTGCTCCTGCTTCTGCTTCTGCTTCTGCTTGCTGAGGCAGCTGCCCAGCCAGCAATGCTGAGAATGAGGTGCTGCAGCATAAATGAACCTTCCCTTTAAGTAGTGAAAAAAGCCTGTGGCAATCATGTAACGCCAATGGGCTTGGGTTTTAAGACTTGAATTAGGACTTCAATAATTTTTTTGAGCAGTGAGCACGTATTTTGTGTGCAGTCTAAAGCATTAGCACCTGCCGCTAATTCTCTAACTTTTCTACTGACACTGTCCATTCCTTGGCTATAACAAATTTCTAGCCCAGTGACTACACTTCAAAAAGTACCTCTGTAAAGCGCTTTGGGACGTCCGGTGGTCGTGAAAGGTGCTATATAAATGCAAGTCTTTCTTTCATGACTCCCCTCCGCAACCCCACCACTAGTGCCCAGCACTCATATAATGAGAACTATGCTTCCACCAGGAACATCATTGAGCAGACCATCGGGCTAGGTGCCATTGACCATGAGCCAGGTGCAGTGTGGATAGCCTTGTATCCAAGCAGCCACCCTCGGGTTTCATGTGGTGGCTGGAAGATTGCTAGCACACCAGACTGACACAGGATGAAGGCATCATGGCTGCTGCCAGGATAGCGGGAATTCACCATCAGGAAGCCCTGGGCACGGTCACACACCAACTGCACATTAAATGAGTGGTAGCCTTTGCGGTTATGGAAAATCTCAGGATTGTTATGCGGTGCCCGCAAAGCCACATGGATGCAGTTGATGCCGGCCTGCCCTATGGGATAGCCTACTATCCTGGCAAAGCCACATGCGCACTCGTCCTGCTTCGCTCTGCTCAGAGAAAAGACAATGTAGTCCCTTCTCCTGGTGTAGAGAGCCTCAGTACCTCTTGGATGCAGAGATGGACGGGGAACTTTGAGATGTTAGCTATGTCTCCTGCTGCAGACTGGAAGGATCCGCTGGTGAAGAAATTGAGGGCCATGGTAACCTTGACTGCTACTGGGAGAGCCATGAACCCCTGCTCTCAAGCTGCAGGTCTGGTTGCAGGAGGTGGCAGAGTTCTGTGACCACCTCCTTGGTGAAGCATAGCCTCCTAATACACTGCTCCTCACTTAAGTCGAGATAAGAGAAGTGCTCTCTGAAGACCCTAGGTAGGTAAGGCCTCCTGTTGAGAGCCCTCCTGGCCCTCCTCCTCCTCCCTCTGTGTGCATCTTCTCTTCTTCACTGCCTCCACTCCCTCTCCCTAAGATACTTGAGCGTAAGGGGGACTGCCAGTAGAGCCCCCATGACTGTGACCAAGTGTTGTGAGCAGAAGCCTTTAAATAAGAATGAAGGTGTTCTCCACTTGCACCAACATACCCTATAACTTTAGAACCTTGAAAGAAGTTAATAAAGCTGCTGGAGTTGCAGAAAGTTCCACAGAGCCAGTCAAACTGCAGAAACATATCAGGTGCAACTAGTTGCTGATGATCCCTTTAAATAACGCTGCTGGAGCCTCAATCCTGCTTGACAATGCTTGCTCAGCTTGCCGCACTTAGGTCATGCCGGTAAGTTGAGCGCCGAACTCCAAAATGGCAGATCAGGTGTCAGGTGAGCGTTGCACACTCACTGATGTCACGATCTGCATAATCTTCATATCCCTAGCGAGCATGGACATTGGCAGTGCTGCCAGCCATCTGAAAATGGTGGCTGCTGCGGGCGTAAGAGCGGCAGCTGCCATTTTTTCACCCGAATCTGGCGGTAATGGGTGGCGCTAAACCCACAAATTTCTAGGCCAGAGAGTCAGTCTTCACAGAGGTGTCTTTTTCCTATATGTTGATACCTACTCACCAGAATCTATACATGAAGATCTTGGGCCATATTTTGCAACCCCTACGGGTGCGTACGAGTTGCGCATGCGCCTGTAGGGGCCGCGCAAGTTCCGAGTTAGGCATGCGAAGCACATGCGCTAAAACCCAGAACTTGCGTCCGTCAAGAATCTTCTTGACAGATCCTTCACATTCCCAGGAGAAGGGCCTCTGCAGGTGGAGAGTTGCACTATTTGTCCAACTTGTTTTCGCTGAATGTCTGTGAAATTCTTACGTCTGGTAAAAGCAGGTGTAAGGCCTGCTTTTACCAGCATAAGAGTTCTAAAAAATAGAAAAATAAAATTTTATACATTAATAACCCTGTCCAATAATGTTTATTTTTAGCACCGTTAAAACATATTAAAAAAAGTTCAAAAAATTATGTTTGTTTAAAATATTTAATTAAATGGAATTTTAATTAATTTTAAATATGTAATTTAAAAAATATATATTTCATGTGTTCGTGTATTTTTTTTAAGTGATCCCCATTCATACTTATGGGAGTTCAGTACGTACGGGGATTCCCTTCTTTTATTGTTTGGGCCGGCCCACGTGATCCCAGGGGCGCTTGCGAACCGCATTCTCCCCTGGGATATGTGGGCCTCTCCCCGCGCGTACCCAGAGAGGCCCAGGATTGCAAGCCTCCATATCTCCAAAGCCACCAGGTAAATGTGTAGATTTTTTACAGGTCAGAGGCATCCACCCGCGGGAAGCCTCCGATCGCAAATTTTGGGCCCTTATTTAGATTTTTTGGAAATGTCAGTGCCTCTCAAAGCTGTGCTTTAGCCCTCCCCTGGAGGTTATTGGGGCACACTGCTAGCTGGAAACCTGCAGCCCACCGTGAGAACAAAAATGTTTTGCTTCTGGATCGTTCCAGGCAGCAGCAGGTGCTCTTTGCCAAATTAGCCAGGTGGCTGCTCACCACTGCATCAGGATAGTTACTTATCCTTAATTCAGGGGGGCTGCACAATTGCTATCCTTCCCAAGTAAAAAGATAGTCATTCAGTTCTACTGACTGGCAGGGTTCCCACAGGTGCAAGGAGCAACTGACGGAGTACATGGGCTCGATTTTGCCAGGCCCGAGCAGGCAGGATTGGAGGC
This sequence comes from Somniosus microcephalus, assembly GCF_052327205.1. Classification (NCBI taxonomy): domain Eukaryota; kingdom Metazoa; phylum Chordata; class Chondrichthyes; order Squaliformes; family Somniosidae; genus Somniosus; species Somniosus microcephalus. The sequence continues at coordinate 139,963,543 of NC_140993.1, forward strand.
GGGATTGGAGACGAGTGAGTTGTTAAAATCGGCAAAAATGGATCCCCATCCCTCACACCTCCTCTGGAACACGCCAGGTAATGCTGGCGGCCTCACAAGTGGATTGCTTATGAACAATTGCAGCTCCACCATTACAAAGGAGTTTTCACCAATGATCATTTGCAGGTGGCAGAGCTTTGTTGTTTCAGATCTGGGGGAACTTTTTGCAGGCATACTCAGTGTTGTGGAAGTTTGGAGCCTGACACCCATCTCCAGTGTGACCTCCTGGGAAACCCCTCTCCCCACCTTGAGTAAGCGCTTCCTCAACTGAGGCATATATCAGAAGCATGGCAACCATTTAATTCCTTTCCTCCTGGACATCAGATTCGGATGAAGACCAGCCGCGGCAGCAGCAGAACCATGAGCAACAGTAGCACCAACAGCAGGAGCATCAACAGGAGCGCCAAGCTGCTAGTCACCCACCTGAAGATGCACAGGCCAGAAGTCGCCAGAGCACGACCATATTGCTGCCCGGGATGCAAGGGACGCACTCATGTTGGTCACATTTGCTTAGCCTGTACAATCAAACACTTTTGCCTCGCACTTTCTTACCAGAGCATCGATAATGGACAAGAACCTGTGGATTCCTATCACTATGACCACCATACTGACAATTGCAAGCCGCTCTAAGCCCTCAATGTGGAAGTCCCATTAGCGAAATGACACAGGCCACAACTTCAACAGTTTGCCATCAGAATTTTTTATCACAACAAGCAACTGATGGCATTTCAAAAATAAACACAACATAACACCCAAGTGACTACCCTTGTGACTACTTGTGCATTATCTTGCTCTTACGCGTGCTCCTACGTGGTGCTTCCCCTGTGGCTTCAGCAGATGTGGAGGCCCCTTGCTCACTTTCTTGCTGCTCCTGTCTCGACACCTTTGGCGGCCATCCTCTGGGGTTGCAAACCTGTGAGGGCTCGGCAACAGTCTACTGCTCCTGTGGCTGTGCACAGGATGAGACGCCGATCTCAGTTAGGTGAGGACTCTGGTGGGGCTCTGACCGAGGGCTTTTTCAGTGGCATGGTCGTTTGAGCACTTCCTTGTTGTCTGCCACCAACATCCCTCTCATGGGTCAGCCCCACTTCAGAGCTAGCAAGTGGCTTGACAGCACCTTGCTGCACTTCAGGGGGGCCATGAGGACCCGTTTCTGCACTGGAATTCCTACTCCAGAGGACTTCCATGAAGGTCTGGTTTCTATGCTCAGTAGCTGAACATCGCTCCTCAAGAGATGCCAGTCTATTCTGAACAATAACCATGTTTTCAACACTCTGGCGACTTAGCTCCTCCATGGCCATAGCCATCTTCTCCTCTACTGTAGCCATCCTTTTCACGGAGGTTGCCATCCTTTCCATGGTGATGCATTCATGCGCCAATGCCTCCACAAAGGCTCTGCTCATGTTCGCGATGGACTCCTGCACCTGTTCCTGGAGTTCCAGCACCACTCTCGTTCTGGATGGACCCGGAGGCACAGGGTCGACATGCAGCTGAGTCAAGCTGGCAGAGTCCTGCGCCCTCTGACGAGAACTCTCCACTGCTGTCCCTGTCTCCACCATCTACTGATGCTCACTTGTGAGCTGTGATACACCAGGTGCCAACACTACTCTGTCTCGCGAAGATCCCACCGAGGTGTGAGTGTCTGCGCTGGTGCTGGGTGCGCTGAATTCTGCTGAGGCTGCTCCCTCAGAGGTTGCAGCTTCCTCTGAGGAGTTTGGAAGCTTAGGCTCTTCCTCCTGGACAGTGGGGATGGGGGCTTTCAATGGTCCTGTGGGGGAGTAAAGGAAAGAGTTAGAGATGTGAGGTCAAGGTTACATGAACATTGAATAATGCAGATGATCATAAGTCAATCTGTTAGAGCATCAGATTCATTATCAGTGACTCATGCAATGTCAATGAGAGAGATGCCAAACTATTCTGTCACCAGCTTGCTGCGATGCGTCCATCTGTCCGTCCCCCACTTGGGAATCCTCCTCGATCCCGGCGATTTCCAGGGCCGCCTCCTCCCAGGCGGTGAGCTGGGCTACTGAGGATGGCCCTCCTCCTGTCATGGCTCTTTCCCTCTTATTGTGAGCTCTCTTTTCCTGCAATGAGGGGCACAAGTGGAGTTTGAGTGAGAATGAAGGAGTGTAGATAATCCATAGCATAGATGCTTAGTAGGATACAAAGGACCATCCCTGTATGTTGAAAGTTGTTGTTGTCATGGCATCACAGTGATAGAGTGTGAGGGCTGCATGGTCAAATAGTTAAGTGAATGTGACCTTCGAGAAAGAGGGAATGGGTAAAGGTGCAGGCATGTAAGTGTCAAGTGGCATGTGGATGAAGAGATTGGCAAAGCAGAGTGCTGGTGAGGAGAGGTGATGGGGATCAGATTGAGGGTGCTGGGAAAGTCATACTCACTTTTCCTGTGCGGAGAAGATCATGAAACCTCTTCCTGCATTGCAGCCAGGTTCTGCGGCTCAGCAAAATGGAGTTGACCTCCTGGGCCACTTGTAGCCACACAGCTTTTGTCTGCTGGGGTGGTTTTTTTCTCCCTGAGGAAGGGAACAGCACCTCCTTATTACATCTGGCTCCATGCACCAGAGCTTGGAGGGAGGGTTCATCAAACCAAGGTGCACACTTTTGCTTGATCGTGGACATTGTCGGGAAATCAACACCTCCATACAATTTGCAGAGCCTTTGCAGTCTCCAGAGGAAGCAAGGCTGCTTGCAGGTCTTAAATCCAGCAGCATTGATGATGTCATCGGAGGTGACTTTCTGTATGAAAAGACTCATTGGGCCAGGTGTTCATACACGCAGGAAATCAATTGTCCAATTAGGGGAAAATCACACTTTTCAACACTTCACTTAGAAGTCGGGGTCCTGACACGATTTCCACCTGACACACCCCAGCCCGCCCACACTGACAAAGTCCAGCCCCATGTGTCTCTCAAAGCCCCATATGATAATCCTTCAATTTTATAAACAGGAAAGGCTTTCACTCCATTAATATCCAGCTAGTGTGCAGTGCCAATCACCTTATTTTGCACGCAAATTACTACCCAGAAAGTTGCTATGATGCTTTCATTACGCAATGATCCACCATCCAGCCCTTCTGACTCAAGGTCATGTATCAGGATGGTTGATTGGTGATCAAGACTGTCCCCTGCCGTCATGGCTGATGAATTCAATAAAACTTCCACAGACAGATGGGAACAACAGATACAGTGAGGTCCACAAGAAGTGTTATAGAGCAGAATGTAGGAATTCTCAAATCCCCTTTTAGGTGCCTGGATAAATATAACATAGGCAGTCACAGAATCATTGTAGCTTGCTATGTAATACATAATGGCCCAGTAATTCCTGTCACAGCGCGTGAGTACGGACGGGGTACTCACACGTGTGACCGGAGGAATTGCCGGTTTTCAGCATGCACAGCGCATGCGCTGAAAACCGGCATTTCCTGTCCTCTGACCCAAGGGGTTAAGAGGCAGAACGCGTGCGACTGCACAGGCAGCGCGTGCGCAGTGAAATTCCTTTTTTTTTTCAGAGTTGCCCGAGTGTAAAGGCCTCCGGTTTTTACGCATGGTAAAACCAGACGTAAGTACTTAGTTTTACAGGTAAGTGGGCTTTTAGTACAATTTAGAATTTTTTTTCCACAGGTTTATTATTTTTAAAGAATTTACAGTAAGGTAAGTTTAGTTTTAGACTTTTTTTTTTGAAAAATTTTTCAAAAAATTGATTAATTGTTTAAAACATTTTTTAAAACTTATTTATAGTTAATATAATCAGTGGGATGTTTTTTACAATTTTATTTAATGTTTAAGTAGTGTTTTGGCAGCCCATACTTTTCATGAGTTTGACAGTTCTTACTGTCAAACTCATGAATGAGGTTTCCCCTCCCCTGATTGGCTGCACAGTGCTCACCTGATCCCAGCCGGCACATCGCACTAACTACGCCGCTGGATCAGGTAAGCACATCGCGCCGACATCTAAATCGGGCCAATGACAGGAAATGCAAGCAGGCCCGGGCTTCAGATGTCGGCGCGCAGGGTGAGTGCACATCGGGGGCTTGCACGCGCGGCAAGCCCCCGATCCTAATTTCAGGGCCAATATTGTAATGAAGAAAGGCTTGCTGCTTTCAAAAGGTGAAAGGGAAGTTGATGATGAAGAAGGCGGGGGAAGACTTCCATCCCCACAGCACAAAGAGGATGCACAGGCAGGAGAGGTTTGCTGAACAGCAGCCAGAGAAAGAAGGGCAGAACTTATAGCACACTGCTTTCAATGAACGAGTTGGCAGACCAAATAATATAATTTCACACCTGTCTGCTCTATCCCCTCTCAGAAAATCTTTTACTATCAAAGCTGTCTGCTTTTTTCTTCATAAGACAGAAGTTTACCTTTAGCCTGCTATCAGCAAGCGTACACAGAAATGAACTCACAACTCTATATGGTCAAACAGCGTTTACCTTGCACAGAAGCAATTTTCAAGTGGTGCCAACAAACACATTGGCCGGAATTTTCCTTACCTTGGTGGGTCCGGTGCGGCCGGTGCCGGTGTCAGTGGCGGGTCCCGACCCCACTGCAGAAAATGAACTTACCTTGATGGAGCCTATTAAGCCCGCCCAGAGCGTTACCTGGCCCAATGAGATGGAGCGGGTCTGGTGACGTCATCCATGACGCGTTTTAAGCTGAGCTCCTTAAAGGGACCCTGGCCACATTAGATTTTATGTTTAATGTAACATAGTGGGTGTTGAATCGTTACTGTACAATAATATAATAAAAATTATATGAGTGACAAAGAAATATTTAAATTATATTATCATTAAGTAATATGACTCCATCTACAAATACAATCAAGAAAATAATTAAGAAAGTACATAATTAAGAAAGTACATTTACTGGGAAGTTATTGGTGCTTTAGTCACAAATCTATAGACTTTTGTATCAGTAACTGGTACAAATAAAAGATGTGTGTGTATAGGTAATACATAAAATTAAGCAGATTTTAAATGTAATTGTAAAGGGGTGGATATACAATCTTATGCAAGTTCAGCAGAAGAGCTACGGAATTCCTGACAGTGTAAGTGGTGCTTACAATGTGTTTCTGGGATTTCTGCAGCTCTTCCGTTGAAGTTAACAACGGACAAGTGAGAGAATCTCTGCAGAAATTCACCCTAAAGTATCAGACTGAAAAATTAAATTAGTCATATTCAGGGACTGAAAGCAAATTGAACCAGTGGAATGAGTGATGAGAATGAAATTGTTACGGTTGATGACTTGATTTAATCTGTAACTGGACAATTACAGTACACTGTGAGAAAAACCTGACCAGAAACAACACAAACATTTATTTAAATGGTATATGTCATTTTTATAATGCAGATCAATTCACTGCAATTACTGTTGAATTGGAAGGCAAGAGCTGAGAATGGCCAGTGAAAAATGTATTTCCCTCACCATCCAGGGTAGCACTTACATCCCTTCAGGAATTTCTGAATTAACATTTACCAGTAGCTTTTTAAGTAGAACTGAATCTCTATCAATCTGTTAACTGATGTAATCAGTTTTCCATGCTGTCAGGTAATCAGCTGGAGCAATAGCCACGGAACTCACGCCTCAGACATGGTTCCTGAGCTGTGTGAATCCCGTGGTCATGCAGGGTAATTTAAAAAGTAGGGGGGAAAAGGCTCTTAAGTGCCTGTAAACTAGCTCATAATGGGGCCAATTTTCCCACTGCAGGTGGGATGGAGGCGAGTTTCGGTTTGGGTGGGTTCGAAACACGCCTCCACTGATAGTTTTCAAAAAATTGCGATTTTCCCCTGATTGGCCACTTGATTTCAGAGCTGTGGGTTGCCCTTGGTGTTTTGGGACTGAAACTCGCCTCTGCTGACATCACTTTTCCAGTCTCATTTAAGGGCTGCTTGCTGCCTTGGATCATTCCACTGGATTTCTGCCGATGCTGCACCACCTGCAACATATTCTGAGAAACCACTATGTCCAATTCCAAGGCAAGGGCCTCCCCGAGGCTCTCGGATGAAGCTCTGCAAATGTTGGTTGAGGGGGTGACAGCTAGCAGGGAGGTGCTCTTCCACTCATCTGGGAGGAAGAGGCCTCCCAAAGAAACCAAGGCTTTGTGGGTCCAGCTGGCAAGGGATATACCCTCCAGATCTGTGTGCAGATTGGGTGAATGTTTATGTGTATTGATGAAATGCCATCCCTGTTGGAAAGCATTAAAATGATTTCATGCCAAAATGTTGGCATTATGGCATCTGTTCTTTCACCTTAGGCAGCTCCACATTGCGGGCTCCGCCACACTTGCATTGTCAGGTTGGTGGCCAGCGTGAAAGGAGGCCAGAGAGTCATGTCCATTGTCAATGATGTCTTAGGATGGAGCCAAGGACATGTGCCAACTTGGGCAACCTATGCAAATCTGGCCAGGATAAGTTCATTCCTTGCATCCCGGGCAGCCATGTGCTCGCGTGCTGCCACTGCTGCTGGTCAATACACCGGAACTCTGACCTCCTCCTGCTCCTCCTCCTCTTCCTGCTCCTCCTCCTCCTCCAGATCCTCCTCCTCCTCAGCCTCCTCATCCTCCTCCTCCTCATCATCCTCATCTGAGGAGGGCTGGAACTGAGCCACTTGCTCATCAGGAAGCTGCAAGCCACGACGCTGTGCCATGTTGTGCAGTGCACAGCAGACCACGACCATTCTGGAGACCCTGTATGGTGTATAATGTATGGGCTCCACCTGATCGGTCAAGGCAACAGAAGTGCATCTTCAACAACCCAATGTTTTGCTCGATGATGGACCTGGTCGAAGTGTGGCTGACATTGTAGCACTCTTCAGCCTCATTAGCTGGCCTCCTGATCGCCGCCATTAGCCACTTCTTCAGGGGGTAGCCTTTGTCACCAAGGAGCCATCCGTTAAGTTGGTTTGGCGGATTGAAAAGCGGAGGAACACTAGAGTGCCGCAGGATGAAAGAGTCATGGCAACTACCACAGAACTTGGCACAAACAGGCAAAAGCTCCTTCTTGTGGTTACACACCAGCTGTACGTTGAGGAAGTAGAAGCCCTTCCGGTTGACAAAGATAGCTGGGTTGTGATGGGGTGCCCTAAGGACCACCTGTGTGCAGTCTATGATGCCTTGCACCATTGGCATGCCTGCCATATTTGCAATGCCAACCGAACGGGGTTATACTTGCTTGATCCCTTGAGAACTGGATGTAATTGTGGGCCTTAGTGAAAAGGGCATTGATAACCTGCGTGATGCAACTGTGGGCGGCCAACTGGGAGATGCCACTGATGTCTGTTGATGATCCCTGGAAGGAGCCTGAGGCAAAGAAGTTGAGTGCGGTGGTGAATTTGACAGCCACTGGTAAGGGGAGTCCACCCGCTCCTCTGGGCAGCAGGTCTTGCTGCAGCAGTCAGCAGATCTCTCAGAAAACCTCTCGCGAAAGTCTCAGCCTCCTTTGGCACTGCTGCTCACTCATGTTGAGGAAGGTCATCCGCTGTCTGTAAACCCTCTGTCGGGGGTATCTCCTGTGGCGAGGTGCCTTGATGCGCTGGCGCCTTCTGCCCTGTGCAGCATCAGGTGGGTGAGCAGGAGGTTGGGGCTCCTGCTGCTGTTGCTGTTGAGCTGCCTAGTTCTGCTGCTGCTGTGGATGCTCCTCATCCGAACCTGAGGTCCATGATGAAAGAAAATGAATGGTTCCCATGCTGCTTGCAGATGCCTCCGTTGGGAAAGCACTCATTGCAAGCGGGGAGAGGGTCTTCCAAGGAAGTCCCACAGTTGAGAGATAGAAGCTGCAGCACCTCCGACTTCGGTAGGCCTGCTAAAAGTGCTGAAAGACCTTTTAAAGCAAAGTTCTGCTGCCTGCAACTAATCCCTGATGAAAACTCCGATTTAATGTTGGACCTGCAGCTGTGAGAAGACCACCCACTTGTCAACCTGCCAGGTTCAGCTGCCGTGGTTTAGGAGGGTCGTGGAACACGCCAAAATGGCCGAAAAATCCCGAGTGCCTCTCAAAATAGGCTTAGAGAGGCCGTTAACGAGCATTTCAACAAGCTCGTTAACAAGTTCTGCAAAACCGGCACCGGCAAAATCCTACGGAGGCGGGTTCCGACCACGCACTCATTTTTCTGATTTTCCCGCCTTTCCCACCTCCAAACCCGTCTCCTCGGACATCAGAAAATCACCCCGTTATGTCCAATTCCAAGGCAAGGGCCTCCTCGAGGTTCTCGGATGAGGTGCTGCAAATGTTGGTTGAGGGGTTGACAGCTAGCGGGGAGGTGCTCTTCCACTCATCTGGGAGGAAGAGGCCTCCCAAAGAAACCAAAGCTGTGTGGGTCCAGCTGGTAAGGGATATAGGGGGAGAAATTAGGTATCGTCCCGTATGGGGCGTGAGTATCGGCTGGATGCGAAATTCTGCGCCCGGCGCAAATTATCGGCACCTACTGGTAAATTGGCCTCCTTCGCCCCAGGAGGTGCTTGGAGCGCTAAAACAGGCGCTGCATGACTGTCTTAAGGCGCTAAGCCGGAGGAGCGAGGCGCTACCTCCAAGGGCGGGCGCAGCGCAGGTGCGGCCAGTTAGCGATTGCACACAGACACGCTGGCGCCGGTCAGCTCTTAAAGGGGAGGGTTGATCTTGAATTGCAGCCACACCCTGCGCATCGGAGCCCTGAATCTCAGCCTGGACAGACCTGTTGCCACATTCTTAAGCCAAGGACCATGGAGAGGGCCAGGGAGCGAGCGCAGCGGTTCAGCGAGGGGGCCTTGGAGGTTTTGGTTGGCGCGGTGGAGTGCAGGCGATCTCTCCTGTACCCGGACAGTGGCAGGAGGCCGCTGCCCAGCGACTATCGAAAAGCTTGGAGGAAGGTGGATCACAGAGTGACCTCCAGCAGCATGGTGCCTAGGACCCCTGTGCAATGCAGGAAGAAGTTCAACGACCTCACTCGGGTCGTCAGGGTGAGTGCCCTTTTCAGAATCCTCTTCATCCCTGCATGTCGACTTCACTTTATGGCCAAAGGGTCCTAAAAGCCCCAATGCCCAGCCCTCATCCAACACCTATGGCCCTTTCAAGAAACTCACACGCACATTCAGCACTTTACACACTGTAAGGGCTCTTCGCCCATGGGAGGCAGTGCAGCCAAGATCAGGGCTTCACACTGTAAGGGCTATTCGTCCATGGGAGGCAGTGCAGCCAAGATCAGGGCTTCACACTGTAAGGGCTATTCAACCATGGGAGGCAGTGCAGCCAAGATCAGGGCTTCACACTGTAAGGGCTATTCGACCATGGGAGGCAGTGCAGCCAAGATCAGGGCTTCACACTGTACTCAGAGCCCGTCCTTTCTCTTGCAGGGCAAGCTGGCACATAATAGGAGGCAGCAGCAACAGACCGGGGGAGGCCGGCCTCACCTTCAAGCCCTGACCGATCTGGAGCAGCGAGTCCAACGGATTATGGCAGGCCGGATGACTGGCCCCGTCGCCACTGGAGATGCCGACCCCGTTATGGACAGCAATGATAAGGTTATCACCTTTTTGACCTCCCTCCTTCACTTGTTCCTCACACCAGCATCCTTTTCCACTTTCGACCCAAATCAGTATATTGCAGCACTCATGCTTCCCTCGCTGCCACCCTGTCCTCACGCTAAAGCCACTCTTGTGCCTCCCTGCTTTCAGATGCTGATTCGCCAGGTGAGGAGGCGGGCCCTCAAGCTGCCACTGTGCGTGATTCTGAAGGCGACGACGAGGAGGAAGCCGGACCATCAGTGCCACTCTCAGCCGAGGCAGCCCATGGCCATAATGGGGACACATCCTCCCTGGAGGGGAGCAGGGGGGAATGGTCTGAGGAGGGTGAAGCTCCGCCAGCGGGCTGTAGCAACGCGAGGGGGGTAGGGAATCTCGGCGGCCTTCTCCCCGAAGGGAGAATCTGGCCTCGAGTCCTGCTACAGTGAGCGCAGAAGAGGTACGGCTCCTCGCTGAAATGAGCGCCCAGGCAGAGCACAGGCACACTGAGCTCATGGCTGCAGTGGCAAGGATGCTAGATTCCATTGAGTCACTGGCAAAGAGTGTCCAGGACTTCGGCGCACCACAGGCAAGGAGTCTCCAGGACTTCGGCGCAGCACAGGCAAGGAGCCTCCAGGACTCCGGCGCAGCACAGGCAAGGATTGTCCAGGACGTCGGCGCAGCACAGGCGGCTGCCACGCAAATGCTTAGTGCTGCAATGCAGTCAGTGGCTGGTCTCATGCAGACGCAGATTGAGGCCACATGAGCACTGACTGCTGCCACCCTCGCTGGATCAGGCTGGATTCGCCGGGGCCCTCACCGCGCCGCAGCAGACCAGCAATCTGTGCTTCAGCAGATTGCTCCGCATGCTGCAGTGCTGCCCCCTGGGAGTGCCAGTGTGTCGGCCGAACAGGGAATTGCTGTCCTCTCTCAGGATGACAGCATTCCTGCTGCCAGCACTGTCACTTCTCCACTGCAGCTGCCACCACCTGTAGGACAGACTGGTGCCGTCCATGCAGAGTTGGAGCAGTCAGCAGCCGGGCCCTCCAGGCCCAGAGCTGGTCCAGGCCGTCCCTCAAGGGCATCTGCAGTCTCAGTTTCTGACACTCAGCAGCCTTCCCCCAGCCTTGCTGCAGCCACTGGGGTCCCATTGTTGAGGAGCTGCAGGGTGGGAAGGGGCCAATCTCGCAAGCGAAGCAGTTCACCCTCGAAGGGCAAAAAGTAGGAGGTGTGGCAAAATGTTGTTAATTGTTTTATTGAAGGCCGAGGATCGTGGTCATATTTTTGTTACTGTTTTGGTCATTGTCTCCAGGTTGTGAGAGCCAGTTATGTGACTGACTGTTTTTGTGGGGGTTTCTCTCTATTACTTTGTCATGCGGGAAGGGCACATAGTTTGTTAAATAAAGAAGTGTCTTTATTCAGAATGTGCATGTTTGCTCTTTGAACTAATTGTTGCCTTGACCAGCTTAGGGGTTGCGGCACGGTTCCATTCATGTTCTTTGAATGGCAGAAGCCATTCCCTCAGAGGGGGTCTAGAAGCGACTTGCTATAAGCCGCTGACGGACGGCCCTTGCACATTGTGCCTCCCTCCCATCTTGGTGCTGCTGCTCCTCCTCCTCCTCTGCTGGTGCTCCAATGTCTGGTGGCATTGCCTGAGTCCTGAAGATTGCCAAGTTATGCAGCATGCAGCACACAACAACGAAGTGGGAGACTCGCTCAGGTGAGTACTGAAGGGCTCCTCCGGAATGGTCCAGACAGCGGAACCGTTGCTTGAGCACGCCGATTGTGTGCTCAACGATGTTCCTGGTAGCTTGATGGCTCTCATTGTATCGTTCTTCTGCAGGGGTGCTGGGCGAATGGAGCGGGGTCATCAGCCAGGTGCACAGAGGATAGCCCTTGTCCCCGAGAAGCCAGCCTCCTGGGTGAGCCGGGGCCTCGAAAAGGTCTGCCACAGAAGTCTGGCGCAGGATGAAGGCGTCGTGGCTGTTGCCTGGAAAGCGGGCATTGACAGCGACTATCAGCTGTCTGTGGTCACAGACCAACTGGACGTTCAACGAATGGAACCCCTTTCGGTTGCGGAAATCCTCAGTATTCTCTTGTGACACCCGCAAAGCCACATGCGTGCAGTCAATGGCGCCCTGGACCACGGGGAAGCCCGCTATTCTTGCAAAGCCCATTGCGCGCTCTTGCTGCTTGTCCGGGGTCATGGGGAAAGAGATGTACTGTCGTCTCCTTTTAAAGAGGGCATTCGTGACTTGACGGATGCAGCAATGCACCGCGAACTGGGAGATATTGGCAATGTCCCCAGTAGTGGATTGAAAGGAGCCGGTGGCATAGAAGTTGAGAGCCATTGTTACCTTCACTGACACCAACAGAGATGTCCTGCTCCTCAGTTGAGGCTGCAGATCTGGCTGAAGCAGGTGGCAGAGCTCAGTGACCACCTCCTTGCTGAATCGCAGCCTCCGAAAACACTGCTCCTCAGACATATTGAGGTATGAGAACTGTTGGCGGAAAACCCTGGGAGCGTAAGGTCTTGTGTGCCGACGCCTGTTGGCCCTCCTCCGTCTGGCCATGATTGGCACTCTCTCTCTGCATCTCTGTGCCCTCTCAATGTCATGGAGAAGCCCGACGTTCCCATCCATTGCAGCCCCCATAGTATGCGGCCACTCAAAGTTATGCCGGTGAAAAAGCAAAGCAACTACAAAGTTCTGGTCAGAAGCCAAAAGTACCTCAGCGAGCGCTGACTCAATTCAGAAATCTCCTTCTCTCTGCAAATCTCTCTCTCTCTCTCAGAAGGAGTGGTCCAAAAATGGCTACCACAAAGAAGCCAGGAAGAGCCCCCTTTAAATAGCGCCCCACCAGCCCCACAGCGACTGGGAACCTTTCCAGTCAACCAGTCATTGGGAGCGACAGGCAGAAAGGAGGGAGACACCACTGAATTTCCAGTCCGGGGCGCCCCAAGGGCGTTGCACTCTGAAATGACGTCAGGATCTGTGTGCGCAGCTGAGCGGGCGTTGCGGTTTAGCGCCGCCGTTAAATGTCCGCTCAATTTCACGAGAGGCGCAGGTATCGCCGCGCCCGGGCGCTAGCTGGCTCACGCCCCACTTATCGCTCTCTTAAGGTGCTAACGGGTGGCGCAACCAACTGAATTTCTCCCCCATAATCTCCAGATCTGTGTGCAGATTGGGTGAATGTTTATGTGTATTGATGAAATGCCATCCTTGTTGGAAAGCATTAAAATGATTTGATGCCAAAATGTTGGCGTTATGTCATCTGTTCCTTCGCCTTAGGCAGCTCCACATTGCGGACTCCGCGACACTTGCATTGTCAGGTTGGTGGCCAGAGTGAAAGGAGACCAGAGAGTCATCTCCATTGTCAATAATGTCTTAAGATGGAGCCAAGGACATGTGGCAACTTGGGCAACCTATGCAAATCTGGCCAAGATAATTTCATCCCTTGCATCACGGGCAGCCATGTGCTCGCGTGCTGCCACTGCTGCTGGTCGATACACCGGCGCTCTGACCTCCCCCTTCCCCTGCTCCTCCTCCTCCTCCAGATCCTCCTCCTCCTCAGCCTCCTCATCCTCCTCCTCATCATCATCCTCATCTGAGGAGGGCTGGAACTAAGCCACTTGCTCATCAGGAAGCTGTAAGCACGACGTTGTGCGATGTTGTGCAGTGCACAGCAGACCACGGCCATTCTGGAGACCCTGTATGGTGTATACTGCAGGGCTCCACCTGATCAGTCAAGGCATCGGAAGTGCATCTTCAACAACTCAATGGTTTGCTCAATGATGGACCTGGTCGAAGTGTGGCTAGCGTTGTAGCACTCGTCAGCCTCGTTAGCTGGGCTCCTGATTGGAGTCATTATCCACTTCTTCAGTGGGTAGCCTTTGTTACCAAGGAGCCATCTGTTCAACTGGTTTGGTGGATTAAAAAGCGGAGGAACACTAGAGTGACGCAGGATGAAAGACTCATGGCAACTACCACAGAACTTGGCGCAAACAGGCAAAATCTCCTTCTTGTGGTTACACACCAGCTGTACGTTGAGGGAGTGGAAGCCCTTTCAGTTGACAAAATTAGCTGGGTTGTGATGGGGTGCCCAAAGGGTCACATGTGTGCAGTCTATGATGCCCTGCACCATTGGCATGTCTGCCATATTTGCAAAGCCAACCGAATGGGCGGTTATACTTGCTTGATCCCTTGAGAACTGGATGTAATTGTGGGCCTTAGCAAAAAGGGCATCGGTAACCTGCCTGATGTAACTGTGGGCGGCCGACTGGGAGATGCCGCTGATGTCTGTTGATGTTCACTGGAAGGAGCCTGAGGCAAAGAAGTTGAGTGCGGTGGTGACTTTGACAGCCACTGGTAAATGGTGTCCACCCATTTCTCTGGACACCAGGTCTTGCTGCAGCAGTCCGCAGATCTCTCGGACAACCTCTCGCAAAAGTCTCAGCCTCCTTTGGCACTGCTGCTCACTCATGTTGAGGTAGCTCATCCTCTGTCTGTAAACCCTCTGTCGGGGGTATCTCCTGCAGCGAGGTGCCTCGATGTGCTGGCACCTTCTGCCCTGTGCAGCATCAGGTGCCTGAGCAGGAGGTTGGGGCCCCTGCTGCTGTTGCTCCTGGGTGGCCTGGTTCTGCTGCTGCCGTGGATGCTCCTCATCCGAATCTGAGGTCCATGATGAAAGAAAATGAATGGTTCCCATGCTGCTTGCAGATGCCTCCGTTGGGGAAGCACTCATTGCAAGTGGGGAGAGGGTCTTCCAAGGAGGTCCTACAGTTGATAGCTTCAAGCTGCAGCACCTCTGACTTCGGAAGGCCTGCTAAAAGTGCTCAAAGTCCTTTTAAAGCAAAGTTCTGCCACCTGCAACTAATCCCTGATGAAATCACTGATTTTATGGCGGACCTGCAGCTGTGAGGAGACCACCCACTTGTCAACCCGTCAGGTTTAGCTGGCGTGGTTTGGAAGGGTCGTGGAACATGCCGAAATGGTCGAAATATCACGAGGGCCTCCCAAAATAGGCTTAGAGAGGCCCTTAACGAGCATTTAAGCTGCTTAACAAGCTCTCTGGCCAGCTGGAGGTGGGACCGTTTCCCACTCTGCTAAACCGGCACCGGCAAAATCCCGCGGAGGCAGGTTCCGAACCCGCACTCATTTTTTCCGATTTTCCCGCCTTTCCCGTCTCCAAACGCGCCTCCTCGGGCCTCAGAAAATCGCTCCCAATGATTTCAATTGGGTCCCCCGCCACTGCAGGTCGGGTCAGCTCCACGATGAAAGACATGCCTGTGGAAAAGGTGCATGGGAGCGAGATGACAGCAGGTTCCCGACCCCCTGTCAAAAATAACAACTTTCCCACCCGACCCACCACCGATCTCGCCCACTACCACCCCGGAAAATTCAGCCCATTCACTCTGTAAGCTCCTCCTGGCATCATGATGGCACAGAAATCTTCTGGACAATGACAGTCTCCAGGATGATCTGCAAGTAGTGAGTTGCAGATGCGGGTATGGGACTTCACCCACTTATCCACCACCTTAACCATATGTATGGAGGCAGCATTCAAAGGTTCCGATACCTTTTTGAACAGTATTCGCCAGAGAGAGATGACAGTCATGAGCTGCATGCTGCACAACACAGCTGTTGAAAGAGGCATATATGTGTTTATGGAAGGTGAGCAGTTGTGCGCTGAGGAGGAAGTGGTGGATGATGCTGAGGAGCGAGCAGAATCTCAGCAGCCATTGCAGGAAGCAGTACACCTTCACCAGGCTCTGACTGAGCGGATATTTCCTTGGGCTCTGGCAGTACTTCTAACAGTTCAGCAAGCTAATTAATATCTAGGCTCAGTGATTTCTTTTTGCAGAATTGTGTAATTTTTCATATCTGTCACATTATAAATATCTATCACATTATAAACGTGACTTTTAGCTTTGTGCAATGAAATGAGTGACAAAAGAAAATGATGGCCGAAAACAATGTGATGAAAATACTTCAGCAATTTAATTGGTTCATTTTGCAGTGGTTGCTGAGTACTGAAAAATTGAGTACTATTACTAAACCTACACTTCTGTAGAGGAATTTTAAAGGATAATTATATGGTGTTTGCTCATTGCTGATTGCAAGCTTTCTTATCTGTCCAAAGAATGGAACAGTTTTTCAATTGCTTTATATTAGTCAATGGGATATTTGTACCAATCACTATGGTTAATTTAAAAAGTAATGGCCATTTGAGCCAATCACAATTTATTACCCTGCAGGTATGTGACACATTTGAGGTGTAACACTTGAGCGATGTGACAACCCCAAGGCCACACTTTTCAGGTATGACACCTTTGAGAGCTGTAACAATATGGGTGCATGTGTAAGATTCGCAAAATTCAGCAGATCCCCAAAACCAAGAAGATTATCCTAAAGAAGGGATTTTTGGACTGTTAATAAACCATGTCAGAATGGTATAAGAATATTGGGCCTAAGGGAGATTTAAAATCAAAGACCCCAGGATTTTGGTTTTATTTTTAAAAGCATGTTCGAGCCTGTGGAAGGGAAAAAGGCTGCAACAAAGGAATTGGGATTGGCCTCTGTAAACGGACAGTTTTGGGTATTGGGATTAACCAAGCTGTCTGGGGACTATCTAGACTGTCTCAGTCATTTTACATACTGACAATAGACCAACGGAAAAGCAGTTCCCGCCAAAATTACAGAACCATCCAAAACCTTGCATAATGCAAACCATGCCACCAACCAATAAAGGAACCTTGGCCCCCACAGGAAAAGACAACTTTACTGCAATTAAACAAGAGGTTAAACAATCGATGGGACCATCCCAAAACCAATTAAGCAATTCACACCAATCAATATTAACGAGCCCGCCAAAACTAACAATAAGCAAGAACTGATTTGGCGCGCAGATTAGCAGGCCTCAATCCGTATAATTGAAGTCCTGTTTCTCACAGGGGGAGTGAAAGAAAAGAGTTCAAGAAAGCAGTGCTGGAGGAAGTTCAGTTCATCGTTCATCTCAAATCAAGTCATCAAGTTCAGCCCAGTCCAAGAAGAAGCATCTCGAAGCAGTTCTCCCTCTCGAAGAAGTAACACACCATCGGAGACCTCGCGGCAGACAAGGGCCCCATGAAACAAACAATTAAATATTATCAGCAACTGGGTAATATTGGGCCACCGCGACCAACAAAACCCAACTCGGAAGAAAACCGAAGATCCGCAAGTTTTTCCACTCTACAAACTATCCTGACTTACCCCTGGGTAAGATTTTACTAAAAAGACTCTAAGCCCTACTTCTAACCAAAAGAAATTGGGTACTCACCTGATAGATCCAATACGCACCCGACTGCATCAGCGGACACGCAAAGACTGCCCAGCAATGCGGGTGAAGTCCTCTATCGCGTCCAGGGTATGGCAGGCCCCAACCACCGCATCTAGAGAACCCCGAAATTGCGAACCTCTGCAACTGTCAAAAGAAGTCATTTTGGTGAGCATTATCCCTGGTTCTCTGAAGCCCAACTTAGCTAGTGAAGTGGGATTGGGAGGAGTGAAGTATTCTGTCTATTGTTATTTTCCCTCGTATATTCCGAAGTGTTCCCCCAATTTAGAGTGTTAAGATTATTGTGTTATGTATTTTCTTTCTCAAATAAAGATCGAAGTTCTTTCACCAAAATTCAGTTGTCTGCTGCAATTTCATTACACCCCCCAAATAAGTCCAAGGTCTAGAACCAAGGGAGTGGGAGTGATTCAAACCGCTCATAAGTCAGAGGTGAAGCTGACCCAAACACCACCCCCTACAGAAATGGCGACCGCGGCAGGACCTTTGCAAAATGGATGTGATGCAGTGGACACTGTTTTTGAGGAAAGAAATAAGATGGAAGAGAGGATTTCCTCTTATGTATTTGAGAAGGTGAATATCACCAAGAAATGGGTGACCAATCTGTTGCACGCTAAGCGTCCCATGGACGCTGCAGCCAAATGGACTGTGAGCAAAGACCACAAAAGGTCTGTGGAGAAAGCCATCTAGTTGGTCTGCTCCCTGCGACAGATCTAGCTTTTAGATCAGCGCATTAAGGCACTAACAGCAGAGCTGCAGGGATCAGCTCAGCTGTCTCAAGCAAGGGCTCTAGCAGGGGAAAGACTATTGCAGGAATTAAAGGCCCAAAGTCAGGAGAAATTACAGATAGCGGTAAAGCACAGGAACAGACATGAATTTTTTCGGCGTCAAGTCACCGAGGCAAAGGGTAACGAGTTAGTATTACGAGAGGAGAATGCCCGTCTTTCCAGGCAAATAAAAGAACAGGAAGAGAGGTTAAGAGACATACAGGCAGTTTATAAGGTAGCAAGCACTAGGGTTTGTGAAGCGGGAGATCACGGCCCCTGCCAAAAGCAGATCGACAGTTTAAACCTTGCTCTGTCCAGGGCAAAAGGCATGGTATGCCAAGTGAGCCCGGGTGCGGCCCAGGTGGGCCTGGAAGTAGAAGGGGAAACTGTTCAGACGTCACCTGTGGCGCCGGGGAACGACTCGGTTGGGCAGCAGGAAGGACAGGCAATCTGTAGGGAGGGCAGGGAGGAGTGCACACCACCACCACCTGTGGCGCCGGGTTTTAACTCGGTTTGGCAGCAGGGAGAAGGGGGCAAGCCAATGCAGGAAAAGTCGGAGCCGGGGCCGATGTGCCCGGCTTGGCAGCAAAGGTTTGGCCCGCCCGGTGGTGGTGGGGGTCAGGGACCCCTTGAAAGCCAATTCGTGATTCCCCGTGGTACCCAACAGCTTAGGGCTATGGTAAGCCACCTGAACAAACTCACCCAAAAGGGAGAACCCTTGGTCCACTTCATGGAAGTGGAACAAGCAGCAGGCATTAACGAGTGCGATGACTCTGAGATAGCCAAAATGATCCTGTTCTCTCTGGATGGCAAGTTGTACCAGTCCCTCTCTGCAGAGATAAAGAAAGGGCAGGGCGGGTACGCTCCCATCTGGGAGGAAGTTCTGGAGGCCATGGGTATGAACGATGGTAGTCTTTTCTCCCGGGTGGAGAAGACTACACAGCTAGCAGGGGAGACCCCACAGGCTTTCGCAGACCGACTGTGGCCTGTGTACAGGAGTGCCTGTAATGGGGATCTCAACCGGACTCACATGAATCAGGATGAGCTGGCCCACTGGCTCCGAAGTCTAGTGGCAAACAGCTTGCAACGGATCAGGGCCAAGGCTGAGCTGTGGTTTGACCCGAAAGGCCCCCAGGTCACCGAGGAGACAGTGGTCAGACAACTGACCCTGGCTTACCGCAACGATAGAGGGGTAGAAGAACACCAAACAAAAGGAAAGGTTCACGAAATAAAACCTACTAGCAAGAAAGAATGGCATCAGGAAGGGGGTAGCCCTTCCAATACGAAGCGTAACTGCTTCGGGTGCGGGAAAAGTGGGCATTGGAGAAGGCACTGTAGAAATCCATGGAAGGATAATGTAGGGAAAAACTCCCCAGCTCCTGCCCCAAATCCAGAAACACCGACCTCTCCCCCCATGCTTGATTCAATAGTAGCTGCACTCCAAGTTTTATTAAATGGCCCAGGGAAGGTAGCCACAGCCATGGGTGCTTTAACCCCATCTGCTCCACCCAACACAGACTTATGACTAGAGCCAGCGCAGCCTGTCTACCTGTGTCCCCTTGAGTATGATGCATGGAAGAGACCGCTTGTTAAGATGGAGGTGGAAAAGGTGAAAGGGACCTATCTGTTGGACACGGGAGCATCAAGCACCATCGTCTATTCAGATAACCCCGCTGCCTCACCTCTGTCTAACGGGGTCCTGCACAGCTTAATGCGGTTTACAGGTAACGAGCAGGCTGGCTCATTCTCCATCCCGCTGTCCATTCATTTAGGAGCACTCCACACCAAGTGGAGCTGTGTTTTAATGAAATGGGAGCAGGAAGGGAAGGGGATCCTGGGGGCCGATTTTATCATAGGCCATAGGATTCTAGTGGATCTTAGGAACCACTGTCTGTGGGGAGCATGCACCAGCAAAGAAAGTGAAGTGGCAGTCATCCCCGAGAAACAGGGCAAGGGGACCTTGTGCACCTTAAAACCAAAGGAGGGTTACGACCTCGAACTAATGATCGGTAACACTCCACTGGAGTACCAGGCTTTTGTGCGAGCACACTTCGGCGCATTTGCCACTCATAAACACGATTATGGGATGGTGATCGGGGTCGAAGTTAGTGTAAACGGGGACCCCATGACCCGACTCCAAAAGCAGTACAATTTCCCCAAGGAGGCGGAGGCAGACATGGAAACGGCCATGACCTCCCTGGTCAAACAGGGGGTATTGAGACCGATAGCCACCCACGTAAACTCTCCACTGTGGCCTGTTAGAAAACCGGACAACTCCTGGAGAGCCACAGTGGACTATCGGGTACTCAATCGAAACATCCCCGCCTGTGCACCCACGGTCGCAGCTGTCGCCGACCTCATTGGAAGTATCCCAGCATCCGCGACCACCTTCACGGTGCTGGATATATCCAACGGGTTTTGGTCCATCCCTCTACGGAGAGAGGACCAGTACAAGTTTGCCTTCACGTTTAAAGGCCAACAATACACCTGGAACTGCCTACCTCAGGGTTTCCACAATAGCCCCAGCATTTTTCACCAGTGCATGGCTAATTGTTTAAAGGGCTTCAGTCGGCCCTGACAGTTAGTTCAGTATGTGGATGACCTGCTCCTATTCACAGATGAAGGAGAGGAACGCGGTCCACTACTGGCTGAACTGCTGGAGTTGCTCAGGCAAGAAGGCTTTAAAGTAAACCCTAAGAAAGTACAGATCGGCCAACAGGAAGTAAAATTCCTAGGGCTGGCTGTTCGTGCAGGGGAAAGGGCCATCGATAAAGCCAGAAGGGAAGCAATGCAGGAGTTACCAGCCCCCAATACAGTGACAGGAGTGAGATCTTTTCTAGGGCTAACCGAGAACTGCAGAGATTTTATTGAGGATTACGCAGCCACAGCAGCCCCTCTGCTCCGACTCCTACATAAGGGAGTGGAGTGGGTTTGGGATGAGGGTTGCGAGGCAGCATTTGTAAAACTCAAACAAGATCTGCAGACCGTGCCGGCTCTAGGGGCTATTGATGGGGGAAAAGAGTTTTTCCTGGAGGTAGCAGCCAGCGGGGACAGTCTGAGTGCAGTGCTGCTCCAGGAGCGGCACGGTCAGCTGAGACCAGTGGTTTAATCCTCCAGGATACTCACAGATGTGGAAAAGGGCTACTCCAACTGTGAGAGACACCTCCTCGCCACTCACTGGGCTGTGAAAAGATCATTGATCTTCACAGGCACCTCGCCCATCACCCTCCTTACCCATCACACGCCCACCCAAATGCTCCTAGATGGGAGAATTAAAGATGGGACAGTGAGCAGTGCCCGCATTGCTCGCTGGACCCTGCTTCTCTCCCAGATGGACCTAAGGGTGAAAGGTCTCTGCGAGCCGAAGCTCGCAGCCAACATGATTTATCCAGGGACGGCCCACCAGTGTTCCATTGAAGGGGTATGGGAAGTCAACATAGGTTTTCGAGCCGGGTTATACCCCACAGGCCGCGAAATCTATGTAGACAGTTCGAGCACAGTATCTGCTGGGGAACGACTTACAGGGTGTGGAGTTTATGACCCAGGGGCAGACATTGCCCTGGCAATTAAACTCCCCAGCACCATGAGCATCCAGCAGGCTGAACTGTCCGCGGCAGTGTACGTGGTTACACACCCCGAGAGATTCCCTATCCCGTACACGATTTGCTCGGACAGCATGTTCACATGCAATTCGTGTACGGAATACCTGGCCATCTGGTCCCGTCGCAGATACACCTCCGCTGACAGGAGACCCCTGGCAATCAAGCCTCTGCTGGAGAAAATCATGACAGCCTTGGGGGAGGAAGGGAAGGTCTATATCCATAAAATAAAAGCCCATTCAAAGACAGAACCCATGCGGGAGGGCAACCAAAAGGCAGAAGAATTGGCCAAGCAGGGAGCCAGGGAAGGAGAGTTTTGCGATCCCTACCGAACAGGTTCGGTAGCCGCAATCTGGGACAAGGGAGGCACACAGGGGGTAGCTTTGGTCCCGGACCTAAAGCAGGCCCAGGTACGGGATCCCGTCCTCAGAGCCGTCCTGAATGCGCTCACGAAAGGGGAGAAAGTAGAGGGCCCATACGGTACAGCAGCCATCACCGTCAAGGAAGGCATGCTGTTCAGGGGGAAGCAATGGGTAGTGCCGCAGCAGCACCAAAGGGAATTCCTCCAACTGGCCCATGAGGGTCCAGGAGCGGGGCATCCCAGGCCTGAGACCACGTGGCAGCGGGTGGAACATGTAGTGTATGTACCTTTAAGTCAGAACTACTTTTTACAGCTCCTGTATACTGTAGTACCGGCAGTGACCACACCGGTATATAAGCTGTGCGCATGCCTCTGTACCCCAGTCTACAGATGACCCTCCTCCAGTAAAGACCTGTTATTTGTTAATGTACAGCATCCGTGTGATTATTTATCCACTGAACCACGGATCTAACAGTGGCGACGAGTGGCGATTCGAATCTACCTGCAATATAAAAAATAAAAAAAATAGTCGAGTCCAGGAACACGGGCGTCGACCGCGAGCAACCGCCCAGCAGTCAGGCAAAGATCCAACTTCGCTGGGGAGGCTGTGGAGAGCCGGGCTTGGTTCCCCAGCCACAACGAGCAGTAAGAGACCGACGACAGGTCCAGAGCAGACCCTTCCCGAGCAGCGGCGGCTGGAGCCGACCGGCGGCAGAGAGAGAGAGCCGAGAAGCGTCGACGGGGTAAGAAGGAGGGTGAAGCGAGCAGGGCGCAGCCGGGGGTTGATCACCGAGCGGCGTCGAGGGAAAATACTGCAAACCAGAGAGAGAGAGGGTAAGAAACAGCCGGGTTCTAGACTGAGCGGCATCGACAAATATCAAGAGAAGAACACGCAGAGCACAGCCAGGGATCACGGGCTGAGCAGGGTCCGCGGGGCAAAGCAAGGGGAGACGCCATTGAGCCGCGGAGAAGCAGGGAGAGCGCGGGAGACGCCATTGAGCCGCGGAGAAGCAGGGAGAGCGCGGGAGGCGCCATTGAGCCGCGGAGAAGAAGAAAGAGCGCGGGAGACGCCATTTTGTGCCAGCGGAGAAGAAGGGGAAGCACGGGAGGCGCCATTGGTGATAGTTAATGCACAACCAAGGATGCCGAAGAGTGCAGTATCTCTACGTTCGACAATGAAGTCGAAGATTGGGCGACATATGTGGAACATATTGAGGTGTACTGCAGGGCGAATGAAGTGCCAGATGCTAATAAAGCACTGGTTCTGTTAAATTCCATGGGTGCAAAAATTTATGGGTTACTGCGAAATCTAATAACCCCAGAGAAGCCGGTAAACAAGAATTTTGAAAGCATAGTAGAAATCCTACAGGACCACTTAAACCCCACACCGCTGCTGATAGCAGAACGATTTAAGTTCCATAAAAGGAACCAACACAAAGACGAAAGCAATGCTGAGTACCTAACGGAACTGCGCAAGCTATCGAAATACTGCCAGTTTGGAGCGGGACTAGCAGACACGTTAAGGGACAAGTTTGTGTGTGGGCCACAAAGTGAAGGAACCCAGAAACGGCTTCTATCAGAAAAGAACCTTACGCTGGACAAAGCTTTCAGTATGGCAGTATCACACAAAGCAGCCGCAAGGGGCGCTGCAGAGATACAACGGAGACCGCAAGAATATGGCACCAACGAAATGACCTATGGAACAGGGAAGTGCTATCACTGCGGCAGAACAACACATGACCAGAAAGATTGTTGGTTCAAGGACCAAGTGTGCAGACAGTGTGGGAAAGCAGGACACATAGCAAGAGTCTGCAGGTCTGGGAAGAAAACCAACAGTAAGAAATCTCCACAGGAGAAGTACAAAAAGGTACACCAGGTGATGGACAGTGCTTCAGACGAACAAAAAAGTGACAGACTCCGGAAGCAAGGAGCTGGGTTGTCTGAAACTACATAATGTAACCGAAATGGAGGATCACCAGGCTATCTGGGTTACACTCAAGATAGACAGAGTCCAAGTGGAAATGGAATTGGACACAGGGTCAGCTCTAACAGTCATAAATCAAAGAGACTACAAGCGGCTATTTTCACACATACCCTTGAAAGCTACAGAGATTGTCTTGAAGACGTATACGGGGCAAAAAGTCTACCCCAAAGGGAAAATAAGGGTGAAAGTGACATATAAAGGTCAGGAAATACCTAAAATGGATATATATGTATTGCCAAATGGAGGACCACCATTGCTAGGACGTGAATGGATCCGAAAGATACAATTAGATTGGCATTCCATACAGGCACTGAAGGTTGAGGCCAAAAAGGATGATCACGTCGCACCTGGACGACTGTCAAAAATGCTAACTGTCGCAAAAGAAGTGTTCCAGGAGGGACTAGGAACACTAAAAGGAATAACAGCAACAATTAAAATAGAGGAAAATGCAAGCCCAAAGTTTCTGAAGGCCAGACCAGTGCCTTATGCGATCAGACCAGCGGTTGAAGCAGAGCTGGAAGAGTTGCAACGTTCAGGAGTACTGTTCAAAGTGGACTGGAGCGAGTGGGCTACACCCATCGTTCCTGTAATGAAGAGGTCGTTGAGTAATACGCCTGGGGAACTAAAGAAGGTCCGCATCGGTGGGGATTTTAAGGTGACAGTGAACCCAGTCCTTCACACGGTGCAATATCCGCTTCCACGAATTGAGGATATTTTCACCTCGCTATCTGGTGGTAAGCGCTTCACCAAAATTGATCTAGCCCAGGCGTACTTGCAAATAGAGGTAGAAGAAGCTTCGAAACATTACCTTACGATCAACACCCATAAAGGTCTCTATCAATACAACCGGCTGGTGTTTGGAGTAGCCTCGGCTCCGGCTATCTGGCAAAGGGCGATGGATCAGGTCCTGCAAGGGATTCCAGGGACCCAGTGTTATTTGGATGACATCTTGGTCACGGGCGAAAATGACGGTGATCACCTCGCTAACTTGGAGAAGGTGCTCG
The DNA here is from genome assembly GCF_052327205.1 of Somniosus microcephalus. Lineage (NCBI taxonomy): Eukaryota > Metazoa > Chordata > Chondrichthyes > Squaliformes > Somniosidae > Somniosus > Somniosus microcephalus. The sequence continues at coordinate 139,988,116 of NC_140993.1, forward strand.
CCAGATTAAAGGAATATGGGCTACGAGCTAATCGCCACAATTGCGAGTTTTTCCAGAAACAGATCTCGTATTGCGGCCACGTCATCGATGAAGAGGGGTTACATAAGTCCCCTGACAAGATTGAGGCAGTAGTCAAGGCTCCAGCACCGGAAAATGTTTCACAACTGAGGTCGTTCCTCGGGCTGGTAAACTATTACCACAAGTTCTTACCAAATTTGTCTACGGTATTACACCCGCTGAACACCCTACTGCAAACAGGGGTACCATGGAAGTGGGATGACGAACGTAGATTAGCTTCCCAGAAGTGTAAAGAATTGATCACATCAAAAGAGGTGTTGGCCCATTTCAACCCAGCACTACCAATTCGTTTGGCATGTGATGCATCACCCTACGGCATTGGAGCGGTGCTGTCGCACAAATTCCCAGACGGGTTGGAGAGGCTAGTAGCCTTTGCGTCTCGGTCACTAACCTCAGCCGAGCGCAATTACGCCCAGATTGACAGGGAGGCCCTCAGCCTAGTATGGGGAGTAAAAAAATTCAACCACTATCTGCATGGGCAGAAGTTCACCTTGCTGACTGACCACCAACCACTTGTCTCCATCTTTAATCCTAAGAAGGGTGTGCCAGTAATGACTGCACAACGGTTACAAAGATGGTCCCTGTTTCTAGGGGCGAATCAATATGAAATAGAATATAAAGGCACGAAACAGCATGGGAACGCTGATGAGCCATCGCGCCTGCCACTGCCTACGGTGGTGGAAGCACCAGCAGTGGGCCCTATCGAGATATTTTATTCGTCGATAATTGAACGATTGCCAGTAAGAAACGCGGATATAGAGAAGGAGACCCGCAATGATCCGACGCTGTCACGGGTATATGAATTGACGGTGAGGGGATGGACAACACATGGCGACTCACTGTTACCAGCATTCTCATCCAGAAGAGAACAGCTGTCAGTATGCCAGGGGACAGTGATGTGTGGAGCCAGAGTGGTGATTCCACCCAAGTTAAGGGAGAGAGTGCTAAATGAGCTACATGAAGGTCATCTGGGGGGGAGTGAAAATGAAAAGCCTTGCTAGGGCTTATGTGTGGTGGCCGGGAATCGATCAACAAATCGAAGACCTAACGAAGAGCTGCTTAGGATGCCAGAAGGTCCAAAATGTACCACCACATGCCCCTCTACACCCATGGGAGTGGCCCTCCTCTCCATGGCAATGGGTGCACATTGATTTCGCTGGTCCATTCATGGACTCAATGTTCTTAATAGCAGTGGATGCTCATTCAAAGTGGCCTGAGGTGATAAAGATGTCTTCAACCACTACAGAGAAAACGATTGCAGTCCTATGGACCATATTTGCCAGAAATGGGTTGCCAGAGCAGATCTGCTCTGATGATGGACCACAGTTTATGTCCGACGAGTTCCAAAAATTCATGAAAAGGAATGGGGTAAGGCATTACGCATCTGCCCCGTATCATCCAGCCACCAATGGATTGGCTGAGAGGTTCGTACAAACCTTTAAGAAGGCGATAAAGGCCATGTGCGACGAGGAAATTCCATTACAGAATAAGCTGGACAATTTCTTATTAGCCTACCGAAACGCGACACATGCAGTTACCAACCAGACCCCGGCCATGATGTTCTTTAACCGAAGGTTGAGATCTCGTCTGGACTTGCTCAGACCAAATGTGCGAAGAAACGTTGAGGACAAAGAATTCCAGCACATCAACGAGAAGCTGACAAGGAGCTTCAATGTAGGGCAACCAGTCTTGGCCCGGGACTATCGAACAGAGAAGTGGCAACCCGGAATGATTTGTACAAGGCAGGGGCCATTAATGTACACCGTGGATGTCGGGGAGAACATTGTGAGACGCCACGTCGATCAGATCTTAGCATCACAGGAATGCGCCAACCCCATGTCTCGAGTACCAGTGGAACCCGATGAACTACCCGATGAAAAGGGGTCAGAATCGCCTCTGCACCAAGAACAAGAACCTCTGGAAAGGCGCTATCCCGAAAGGGTCAGGAAGCCACCCCAAAGACTGAATCTCTAAATGGACTTTTGTTATTGAATGTACATGTAAAAATGTAATTGTTATTTGAATATTAAGGGGGTATTATTAATCTAAAAAGGGAGGAATTGTAGTGTATGTGCCTTTAAGTTAGAACTACTTTTTACAGCTCCTGTATACTGTAGTACCGGCAGTGACCACACTGGTATATAAGCTGTGCGCATGCCTCTGTACCCCAGTCTAGAGACTACCCTACTCCAGTAAAGACCTGTTATTTGTTAATGTACAGCATCCGTGTAATTATTTATCCACTGAACCACGGATCTAACAGAACAGGCAGGATGGTGGCCAGGACTGAGGGAACATGCCCACGAGTTCTGTGCCCGCTGTCTGATGTGTGCTGCCAATAACCCTGACCCCCAGAAAAGGAAGGTATCTTTGCAACACATCAGGAGGGTAGAGGGACCATGGCAGTCGATCCAGATCGATTACATCGTGCCTCTACCCACCGCCCAGGGAGGCTACAAGTACTGCCTAGTCCTGGTGGATGTGTTTTCAAAGTGGGTGGAAGCTTTTCCCTGCCGAACAGCTACCGCATTGAGTACAGCTAAGATCCTGGTCAGGGAAGTGTTCTCACGATGGGGACTGCCACAGTATGTGGAGTCCGACCAAGGGAGTCACTTTACCGGACAGGTCATGCAAGAGACCTCATGGTACTCGGCATCGAGGGGAAATGGCACATCGCCTACAACCCACAGTCATCGGGTCCTGTGGAGCGTTTAAACCATACCATAAAAGAAAGGCTGCGCAAGGAGATGGGAGACTCACCCAAGAAGTGGGTAGAAATCTTACCATTGATCCTAATGGGGATCTGAGCCAGCCAGTCAAAAAGCACGGGGTATTCCCCACACGAGCTCATGACTGGTTGGGTTATGTGGACCCCCACCCATGTGCTAGCCCCGGTGCTCACAGAAGGTCAGCTCAGAGAGGTGAACCGGGACAGCTTCGTCAGGAATCTGTTTGAACACCTTAAACAGATTCACTGGCAGGCTGCTAGCAACATGGGAAAACAACACCGGAGGAATCGACTGCTGCTAGAACCCAACAGGCACCACGAGTGGAAGATAGGGGATCAGGTCATGGTGAGGAACTCTGCCCGGTTAGGGAGTTTTGAACCATTGTACATGGGGCCGTACAGCATTGTGGACAAGGCAAGCCATGATGTTGTGGTCGTGGTGCAGGGGTGTTGGACCCTCTCCATGCTTGGATGTGACTGTAACTGGATTTTTCGTACCTTGTATATATATTTTGAACACTACACCTAAAGGGGAATGTATGTGTTTTGGGGTTTTAGAAAGATAATAAAGGGAAAGGTTGGCTCTCGAGAATCAGAAATTTTGCTCACCCAGTATGATACTCTAGCGAGCTCCTCCACACCTGGTTCACCACCCCCAGCGTTAACAATTGGTGCTCTCTCTCTCCCAAGGATGCCGGTCATGGGTGGGACAGCCCGGCCCTCACCAGTATACAGGGTGGAGAACATTGGAATCATTCAAGGGGGTGCACACGTCCGTTTTGCAGCATGAGGGAAGGTAGCCAGGGTGGCTGGGGTTTAACTCGACCCAATACTCCAGCCAGACTGAGTTCACTTACGGGGAGGCCTCCATCCCGTGCCCCAGGGTACAGGTCGTTGCTACAAGGGTCAGTGTCACTGAGGGGAAATGTGTGTGTTTGACATGTAAGGGACAGATTCCCCTGGATAGGTGGTGGTGGCTCAGGAAGCTGAGCAGGGACATAGGAGACCGTACAGTCGACTGGGAATGATTGGGGAACGACACCCACCGTACGATCACAGGGACCCGAGGGAGAGTGAGTGTGTGTTGGGATAAGTGGTGGGAGTCGGAACAGGGAGTTACATTTGTATGTGGGGGTCAGAGAAAGTCTGCCCCACAGGCATATCCATCATCTTCCACAGACAATGGCAAGATGCCAGGGAGGGGATGGGGTGGGAATCTAGCCTGCATGCGTGCGCGGTCCCACACTTCCCGATCCCAGTCAATGCCACCGAACTCATGGCACACACCCGAAAGCCCCTGCCCATGACCACGACATCACGGACCATAGTAGAAAGGTGTCCTACCACCACCAAGGGACCAGGGAATGGGTTAGTCCTAGTGCCGACCGACAAGGTACTGTTCCAGGGGGTACACTATGCAGTGGCCTCAGTGATCCTAAACCTTACCGAGGTACACTTACCTGCATGGTGCCCTAAGGAGACAGAACAGTTGTACCAGGCCCTGCTGAAGGAAATGTTTAGGAAGTTTTATGAATTCGACTTTGCCAATGTAGACAAAGCGAAACTGTACAGTCTACACCCTGAGCATACTATGGGCGCGGGGAGACAAAAAAGGGGAACCTGGAACGATATTTTGACCACTTATAATACAGGATCCTCAGTAATAAATAGCCTGGATAATATAGAGTTACAAACACAGATAAATGGTTTAAAGACCCAATTACAAAAGATCCTAATGGAAGAAAGTACAATGGTAGGCTCAGAGCTACACGAGGACCAAGCTATGACAGTCCATTTAAAAGAGATAATTGCTGAGCTGGAGAGACACGCCAAAACAATAAATGCACTCATACGGGAGGACAGGAATGCTTTGGATCAGGCTGCACAGAATGAGGTGTGCGTGCTATACGGGGCATGGTTGCTGGGCGAGGGCCGCAGCAACCTGGAGGATTTAAAACAGGGTTTAATCCCCTCCTGGATTAGCAACAAGCACCTTGCAGCCCTCCACCCGTTTAGTAATTCACTGAGCCCGTGTCAGCTCCGCCTAGCCTCTGAAGCCTACCCTGTCCCAGTGGATTGTGGACGTTCCAACCATACTATCATGGGGATAGTAGTGAGGATGCCGGCCATGGGTGGGACAGCCCGACCCACACTGGTATACAGGGTGGAGAACATTGGAATCATTCAAGGGGGTGCACACGTCCATTTCGCAGCGGTCCTACCTGATGTCATAAAGTGGGAGCACGCTATGACAGGTACAGACCTCTCTGGGTGCCAGAGCCGGGGTGCACACATAATACTGTGTCTCCAGCACTTGAATGCCTATTCGAGACCACAGTGCGGGTTTAAAGCTGCTGACGCACAACCTGTGAACTGTACCATGGAGGTAATGGCACAAGGCCATGTTCCCCCACAGGTAGCATTCATAGGGGGTGGGACATATTGTGTCATCACAAGTGCACCCCACTACCAGCATGGACAGCACATCTGGTGTCCGGAAAGTGACAGCAGTTTCTGCTTTAAACCCGAGGCAGAAGTTCAAGTGGCCCAGGAATGAATTGTCCCCATTTCTGAACCCTCCACTGTTCACCTCACTGTCAGAAAAAACATCACCAACCTGCAAAATGATGTCGCACATTTCGGCTATGAAATTCCCCCTCTACTTGAACATCTTACCGCCCTATTAAAAGTAGTGGTCATATCACAAAAACATTTCTACACATTAGAACAGAAGACAGTCGAGATAGGGGCCAAGATCTTGGATATCGTAGTTCCACCCTGGTGGGATATTTTTGAAAATATAGAGGTCCCTTCTTGGATCAGAATGGCTTCCCACATTTTAGTAGTCTGCCAGCTCGGTATAGTTTTCTACTTATTGTGCACAAAGTGCAAAGGGAGAGACAGAATGTGCCGATCGCAACATGAGAGAGCATGGGACAAGCATAAAAATAAAGTCTATGACCAAGTATAAAACAAACCTTAACTATTATTAAAAATAAAGTTTTTGTGACTATGTATTGTTATTTTTTTTTTCTATGTGTGTGCTATATTTTTCCAAGTGGTGCAGGGGTGTTGGACCCCCTCCGTGCTTGGATGTGAATGTAACTGGATTTTTCGTACCTTGTATATATATTTTGAACACTACACCTAAAGGGGAATGTACGTGTTTTTGGGTTTTAGATAGATAATAAAGGGGAAGGTTGGCTCTCGGGAATCAGAAATTTTGCTCACCCAGTATGATATTCTAGCAAATAAAGTATCACAGGAGGGAATGTAAGATTCGCAAAATTCATCAGATTCCCCAAAACAAGAATATTACCCTAAAGAAGGGATTTTTGGACTGTTAATAAACCATGCCAGAATGGTATAAGAATATTGGGCCTAAGGGAGGTTTAAAATCAAAGACCCCAGGATTTTGGTTTTATTTTTAAAAGCATGCTCGAGCCTGTGGAAGGAAAAAAGGCTGCAACAAAGGAATTGGGATTGGCCTCTGTAAACGGACAGTTTTGGGTATTGGGATTAACCAAGCTGTCTGGGGACTATCTAGACTGTCTCAGTCATTTTACATACTGACAATAGACCAACGGAAAAGCAGTTCCCACCAAAATTACAGAACCATCCAAAACCTTGCATAATGCAAACCGTGCCACCAACCAACAAAGGAACCTTGGCCCCCACAGGAAAAGACAACTTTAATGCAATTAAACAAGAGGTTAAACAATCAATGGGACCATCCCGAAACCAATTAAGCAATTCACACCAATCAATATTAACGAGCCCGCCAAAATTAACAATAAGCCAGAACTGATTTGGTGTGCAGATTAGCAGGCCTCAATCTGTATAATTGAAGTCCTGTTTCTCACAGGGGGTGTGAAAGAAAAGAGTTCAAGAAAGCAGTGTTGGAGGAAGTTTGGTTCATCGTTCATCTCAAATCAAGTCATCAAGCTCAGCCCAGTCCAAGAAGAAGCATCTCGAAGCAGTTCTCCATCTCGAAGAAGTAACACACCATCGGAGACCTCATGGCAGGCCAGGGCCCCATGAAACAAACAACCAAATATTACCAGCAACTGGGTAATATTGGGCCACTGCGACCAACAAAACCCAACTCGGAAGAAAACCGAAGATCCGCAAGTTTTTCCACTCTACAAACTATCCTGACTTACCCCTGGGTAAGATTTTACTAAAAAGACTCTAAACCCTACTTCTAACCAAAAGAAATTGGGTACTCACCTGATAGATCCAATATGCACCCGACCGCATCAGCGGACACATGAAGACTGACCAGCAATGCAGGTGAAGTCCTCTACCGCGTCTGGGGTACGGCAGGCCCCAACCACCACATCTAGAGAACACCGAAATTGCGAACCTCTACAACTGTCAAAAGAAGTCGTTTTGGTGAGCATTATCCCTGGTTCTCTGGAGCCCAACTTAGCCAGTTGAAGTGGGATTGGGAGGGGTGAAGTATTCTGTCTATTGTTATTTTCCCTCGTATATTCTGAAGTGTTCCCCCAATTTAGAGTGTTAAGATTATGGTGTTATGTATTTTCTTTCTCAAATAAAGATCAAAGTTCTTTCATCAAAATTCAGTTACCTGCTGCAACTTCATTACACCCCCCAAATAAGTCCAAGGTCTAGAACCAAGGGAGTGGGAGCGATTCGAACCACTCATAAGTCAGAGGCGAAGCTGACCCAAACACCACCTCCTACACATGCAAGACACAAGTGCTCTGAATTTCCATGGGGTTTTCCCAAATTCTTGCCATAACGTTGGTGGGAGTTAGCCGAAGCCCCGGGGAAATAGTGTAAAGTAACATTTTTAGCCGTTTGCACCGTTTCTCTGCATGTTCCAGCAATCTTCTGTTGGAAAAGGCCCACAGAAATTCCAGAAGATTTTTACTTATGTATAAATTGGACAAAATACGTAACAGTAATATGTAATACAAGTCTTTTAATGTGCATACAATTTTAGTGGTCCAGAATATAAGCAATCCTCTGTGGTGCTGAAATGTTTTTATAAGTTTTACTATCAGGCAAGATAATTAAGTGAAAAGCATGCTTTCACCATTGTAATTGAAAGAGGAAAGCATTATGACCCTCCAGAATGTAATTGCAGGTACGGCCTGGGGCACTGCATGTAGTGATTCCCAACTCATTGGCAATGATCTGTGGACCAACAACGTCAATGGGAAAACACAATCAATAATAGAGATAGCGGGGAGGTAAATGACAAGAAGAGCACAGCTTGAAGTGCTTCTAAGTTAGTGAAGTTAGGGAAGACAAGCAGGACTGAGGAAGATGTCCAGAGAGTGGTACAGGAACAAAACCGAGGAAAGACGTAAGAAAACTTATTAAACAGAATTCAAAAACCAACTCCTGAGGACAAACACACCACTGGAAGCTGAGGCCGTTTGATGCAATGAGTAGAGATTCAGAAAAACTACCAGTAAGGAAAATAAGCAAAAGGAAAGTTAGGGGCCAGTCAGAGAACAAGGGGGTAGTGTCAGGCTAAGTCTGGAAAATTCAGGAAAAAACCCATAAGGGAGTATTCCATGGAAAACTAACATTGGAGAGAGAAGGTACAGTACAGAGGCCAGAAAGTACTAATATAATTTAGAAAGCGCGTTGCACGGGAAGCTCTGCGCTGCGCTCATTTAAATCAGTAGGCAGCACCAAAATAACGGGGCTGCCTGCGTTCTTTTTACGGGTGGCCGTTAACCTTGGCACATGGTGGCACTGCCCGTTTTCGGGCTTAATCAAATTTCTAGACCTTAGTCTTTACATGTTTGGTTTTCTCAGCTTGGTTCCAATCAGCTCTAATGTGTCATTCCCTTTAATTAGTTTGCTTTGCAGCTTCTGTGGCCTTTCAGATTTTGTATCCTTTTTGTACATTCCTCTGATTTTATCTAGTTTGTTCACTTACTTGTACATTGTCTCAGCAATTCTCCTGCTCACTTGTGTTATTATTTTGCTGGAGCTCTCTTCCTTGATTTCAGTCCTGTTTATAATATTCCTTATGTTGCCTATTTTTATCTCTCCCAGCATAAAACTTGAGCTTATTATGTATTTTTTAATATCTCATACCCTTCACTGTGGGACTAATTTCTGTGAGGGTTCTTCCGCTCATCTCCTGTAACGTTGGCAGAAGAGCTGAGGAACCTCCCGTGTAATGCGCTCCTTCAGGCAGTAAGATCAGCAGGAGGCCGAAGGTCAGTCTAAAGTATCTGTGAGGCGTTATCAGGAAATTGCCATCGATGAAAGTGACGTGCAATGTTTCCGGTTATGTTTCTCGGTTGACAAGAGAGGGTATGCAGGATAAATGAAAGCCTAAAAATACACTAATCTGTCATATTTTAAAGAATGCAACCAATATTTCCGATTCTACTCCCTAGAATTCAAATAAAAGCAACTTATTCTTTTCATACACAGACATAGTGAATAAGCTTTGTTATTACAGAGGTTTTCAATATAAGTCTTTTTAGGAGTATATCTCTCTAGAAAATACCCAGATAAGCATTTTGAAAGGGCAACGGTGTACTGGAATTGGGAGATTTGTTTGCAATACGGGATGTCAGAGCCGGCACAGGTGATTCATGCTTCCTCCCTGAATAGACCAAGAGATGTGAAAAGTTTACTGGACACCCTGAACACCTGAATATCAATACCAGTAAATGTAGATGTACAAATTCCTTCAGAAACAGGAAAAAATTGCTGGGTCTCCTTTAATTGAAAATGTAATAAGCACACACCTGTTACTTCAGAGGAACAGGATGCATATTCAATATGACATTTGGAACTACAGGAAACTTTCTGGTATCCAGCACGGACGGGACCGAGCTGGTGCTGGTCTATCAACAATGCCGGAGAATTGAGCGCTATAGTTAAAAGATACGGAGCTCAGCACTCCATCTAAAGCAACAAACCCTGTTGCATAACAACAGCTTCAAAACAATCAGCACAGCTTGCAAGCATCTCTGTAGCTTAGCAACAGCTTCAGTTAGATGCTTGCACAGCCAGAAATGAGTAAAAAAAAGTAACTAAAAGTAAAAAAAGTTATCTGAACCGACTCCTGAATTTTGCCGGTTAGCCGACATTTCCGGTTATTTAGCGGCCGGTTAGTCGAAAGTTTCCTGTATAACAATAAATATTTACAAAGCCCAAATATAATTTCATTTCCAGGTTACTGACACAACTGCAAGCGCTTATTAGTAAGATTTGAAAATCTGGTATACGTGTACGTCTTACGTTACACATCTGACCGACAGTAATGGATCAGGCCTTCAGATGCAGTACAAGTTCCCCAGTCTATTTGTAATCACATGCTGTTCTGTGCACATTACGTGCCAGAACTCGCTGACCTGCTCCGGTTGAGTGCTGGCATGTAACGTGTATAGAACAGGCATTCAATTTTGCTGATGTGTTTCTGCAGCAATCACCATGAGCCATCTCACTGAACTGGACACACTCTGCAGAGTTATTGAAGACTTTGGCGGCGATCTCCGCCGCTTTTTCCCATGCTGGCAATGGCTGCACACACGGGTGTGCTTTGGAGAGGGTGGTGAAAGAAGCAGCGACATCCAAAATTGCTCAGCGTGCATCAATTTGGTGTTGCACACCAATCGACGTCACGCTCCTGATCATTAAAATATTTGAGGCGCGTGCAGGCAATGGCATGCTGCCAACCTGACTAATATGGCGGCCACCACGTTCCAAGCTGGAAGTGGGCGGAAGCGAGGCGGTCGCTATTTTCTCATCAAAATCAGCCTTAATGGCCAGTGCTAAATGTTCCAATTTCTAGGCCTAGAAGTTACAAAGAACTGGACAGGATGAGACTTAAAGGAAATATATAGGAATAACAAAGCTCAGGAAAGCATTGCAAAGGCAGTACTGAAACATGCACAAGTGGGGAACATTGAACAGGCTTGATTATTATTTAACTAAAAACATTCAGGAACTGTCGAGCTAGAGGCCTAGAAATTCAATTGTGCCAGAAAACATTAGATTTGTGCTATGTCCTCATTAAAATGATTCAGGAGTGTAGCCAGCACAACCCATGCTACTCAATCCTGCACATTTGTTTGGGGGTGGGGGGATTTCTAACACCACTCTAACGGCATCTCTAACACCACATAAAGGCAGCCAACATCTCTTAAAGGGGAGGTGCACTCTGGCTGCTGACAGAAGGCAACCCTTCTAAAGTAAAAGTTGCTGCAAGAGGTCCAGACAGAGCACCCAAGACATCCGATGCTGCAGGTGGTGGTCAATAGGAGGGAGATCCTGTTCCCCCCTTGAGGAAGAAAGCTTTCACTCCCAGTGGGAAGAGGGTGCAGAGAGGTTAATGCTAGGAGCTTAACTCCCAGGACATGACTGCAAGCCCACAAAAAGATCAATGACCAGCATTGTCAAGGTAAGAAAACCTACTCTTTTACTCTCTGCTCACACCTCCACCACCTCAAGCCTCATTGCTCACAATAATTCCCTCATCCAATTTCCTTCACTCTCCTATAAGCACTGTACCACACTTCCCTCCACCTCCTTCTCATCATACTCACCACTGTTGCAATCCACATTTCTCCACGCCTCATATTGTGCATACTGCACACCAACTATTCCACCATGACACATTCTGTAAACACCTCACAAGATTGTCACTAACACACTTCCTTCTTTCTTGGAGGAGAAGGTCACACACAACCTGAGACAGGAGGCTGCTATTGGGGAAGACTGAGCCTGCCTGTACACTTCTTCCTCATGGAAGAAAGCAGGCTAACCATTGCAGACAGGAGGAGAGTAATGGCTGCGGTGAGTGGCAACGCCGGAGGAGGCGTTGCACTGGGTTTCTTCACACCGTATCCTCTTTTTCCCTTGTTACTTCTATCTCATCCTACACAGTCTGCAGATTGCCAGTCATGGAAGGGCAGTAAATCATTTGGCTCTCCTGTTGAGCCAGCCGACAGATTGAGCCTGGGGGTGAGAAGAGGAGCCAATCGCGGATGGGGTCAAGGGCAGACAGCAGCCCGTATTATTTTTTTAGAACTGCTGGTTAGGTCGCTAATTATTGCTACAGGCCCTATACCCCTATTCCTGCCCTGGGTTAAAATCGGGGCTGATGTAATTGTATTATAGATTTAAATAATGGTTATCTGAGAGGAGTGTAAGTGATTATCAACAGCATTTTGTTTTCTTCAGTTGGAGTGCAACCTTTCTACTGGAAATAATTGGTGAAAATGGGAGGAATCACTCCATCCAGTTGTACCTGAAAATTGCAAACTACAACTAGCATAGGATCCCTATTTGCATTTTTAATCAGCCTCCCACTGGAAATAGGCATGTGTGATGCTTGCCCTACAGGCCCACCTGAAAATTGCATCTGTCGGGCCTTGAGCATCAATGTGACGGCCACGTTCCACCCACCTCCTCAGTTTTTAGGTGAGAAATGGGGACCGACAGTTGAAAATCACTCCCAATCAGTCAATGTGGAAATCTTTGGCAGATTAGTGTGTTTTTGTATTATTTTAAGGAGACCTCCTGTTCTCTTTCTTATCTGATGATGAAGGTTTGCATGAGTCCTTTCCCTGAGAGCATAGGGGGGAATTTTAAACCCCGCGCAGGGCAGAAACATTGCTACAGGCCCTATACCCCTATTCCTGCCCTGGGTTAAAATCGGGGCTGATGTAATTGTATTATAGATTTAAATAATGGTTATCTGAGAGGAGTGTAAGTGATTATCAACAGCATTTTGTTTTCTTCAGTTGGAGTGCAACCTTTCTACTGGAAATAATTGGTGACAATTTCCTGCTTGTTGTCATATGCTGCTGGCAGTAGGTTGTCCTATACCACCTCCTCTCTCTCATTGGTACCCTTGTCATGATCAAGGCATTGGTTGTCTCCACCTTCTTCCTCCTCATCTTTTGCAGTTGGGAGATCCAATCCATTCTCAACTGCCAAATTCTGGAGCATACAGCAAGCCACTACAATTCTTGACAACCTCGTTGGGCTGTCGTGTTTCCCTGATCTATTCAGGCAACAGATGCGGGACTTTAGAATCCCGATGTTGTTGTGTAGCACTCAATCCGTCATTTGAATGAGACACTAACCCGAGGCCCCATCTGCCCTCTCAGGTGGACATAAAAGATCCCACACCACTATTCAAAGAAAAGCAGGGGTGTTCTCCCCAGTGCCCTGACCAATATTTATCCTTCAACCAACATCACTAAAGAAACAGATTATCTGGTCATGATATCATTGCTGTTTGTGGGACCTTTGTGTGCATAAATTGTCTGCAGCATTTCCTACATTACAACAGTGACTGCACTTCAAAAGTACTCCATTGGCTGTAAAGCACTTTGGGATGGCCTGAGGTCATGAAAAATGCTATATAAATGCAAGTTCTTTCTTTCTTCTTTCTTTAATGCTTAATTTTACCTGTATTTGGCCTCTGTCCTTGAATGATGGAGAGCTTTCAACAGCCACAACTAAAGTGGGCAACCGTGGTCTCCTCTCGGCCATCCTGACATATTGCTCTAGCTGAGCACAGCAGGTATCCTGGATTGCCTGAGAGAAAAAGAATCAGGGTTGCTTCCTGAATAGAATGCATTGACATGCAGAATGAGGTGGCATGCATCACTCACAATCTGCACGTTCAGTGAATGATATATCTTCCTATTGATGAAATTGGTGGTGCTATCAAATGGAAACTTCAATGCTACATGGGTGGTATCAATCGCACCTTGCAGTTGGGGGAATACACCAGACGAATGAAGTTGATTGCTCTCTGTCTGCATGATGGGTCCATGGGGACAATCATGAAATCAAAGGCCTGCCTGAACAGAGCATCCATTGCCATTTAATGCACCAATATACTGCTGATTGATTTATGTGACAAATGTCATCAGAGGCCACTTGGAAACAACATCCAGTGCATAAAAATTTAGTGTTGTTGTCACCTTTACAACCACTGACAAGGCTGTGCCCCTGGCAGAAACAGGCTGCAAGTCAGTTACCAACAATTGTCATATTTCCCTTAATGCATTAGGAGTAAACAACAGCCTTCTTATGCACTGATATTGGAAGAAATCTAGATAGGACCTTCTTGATCTGTTGGTATCTCCAGGTCAGATGTTGTTTGCGTGGTTGATGCCGTACTCTCCTAGCTTCCATCCTTTCCTCTTTCATGTCCTCATCATCTTCCTCCTCAAAACACAGGAACAATGGAATTCCCTCCCAAAAACCTTCTGCCTTATCTCTTCCCTCCTTGCTTTCAAATGCTTATTAAAAACTTTTCTTTTCAATTGCTTTTTCCACACTGCTTCTTAATCCAGTGTACCTATTCTTCCCCTTCCCACTTGATGTTCATTTTCATTTATTCGATCAGTAATGTATCTGATGAATCTTACTAAGACTAAGAGTGACCATGTCCCTTACATTCAATTGGTGCAGGAATGCCACATGGCAGGAGCTTATACCCAAAAGTGGGGGAGGACATTGTACTGCCTGCAGCAGTGGTAATGGCTGTGACCTTCCTGCTGCCTTTGAAATAAAAACCGCTTAACTGGTTGAAAGTTAGAGAAGTTGCTGCACCCACTTCACAGATCCTCCAATTTGGGGGTACTGGGCACAAAGACCTCCATCAGCCAGAGACCCAGCAAAATTACGCACATCTCTTGTACCTCATTAACATTTCATCTGAGTAATTCAGTCTGTTCCAGATGAAAGTACTCCACTGCCTCCTCCTCTAGGAAACCCCCAGAAGTGTGCATGAAGTACAAAGGTGGTGGAAAGCAGCATAACTGGCCTCCGCACTTTTTTCCTCTGCTTTGTACCTGGGTAATAGTAGGGTAATTTTATCTTTTGGCGATAGTGTAAAACAGGCGATAGCAGATCGGCCGCCCGTTATACACCTCTCCTTTCCATTGAATTCAAAAGCATTTTTGATTGTAGGAATTTCTACTCTAGTGGTTCAGTAAGACTCTAAAGAGAGAGGCCATTAGAGTTAGGAGTGAACATGAGAAGAACTGTGGTTCAATGCTAGTACTGTGATTGGAATCTACTAATGAGCCTAATTTTAGGCAGAGTGTGTCATATGGTCTACATTATTGCTGAGTCAGAAAGATTTAAGGCTGTATGAAGAAGGAAAAGTAATGATCATAGTACTTTGAAAGTTATGTTGAAAAGTACTTAATTTTACTCTCACTTTATCATTATAATTATCTACAGGATGAAAAGTGTATGTTCAAGAAAGGCTACATGCTTCTTAACCCTTAATCCTAAGTCATTCTATTGTATTATTGAAATATTGTATAGCATATATGGGCAAAACCTTATTTTACTTACGTTTCCAGTAGATGACTCATCTACCTCTGCATCTGTAGTGTTGGAACAAAAGCAAGACATCATGACCTCAGCAGAGAATTAAGTCTGGCACGAGGAAACTGGTGTGGTTGAATAATGAGTGTAAGCTGATGTGGAATAAATTCAACAGGAAGAGCAAATCATCAAGTGTGCAGATGGGCAAAAGGAGGCAATTTCCTGTTAAGAGGAATGGTCAACAACAACTGGGGGATTTTGCAGAGTTAGGCTGGGGTGAGGCAATGGAAGGTTTTAGAAATGAGGACAAGAATTGTGAATGGAATGTGTTGGGGAGCCAATGAAGGTTAGCAAGCATGGGGGCAATAGACAAGTGGAACTGAATGTAAAGCAAGTTACAAAGTTCTCTAATGTAGCATGTAGATTGTACCAGGTCACACATAGAAGTGTGAGGTGATGCATTTTGGCAGAAGGAACAGGGAGAGGCAATATACACTTAATGGCACAGTTTTAAAGAGTGTGCAGGGACCGAAGAACCTGAGAGTTAATGTGCATAGGTCCCTGAAGGTGGCAGGACATATTGAGAGAGTGGTTAACAAACCATATGGGATCTTGGGCTTCATAAATAGAGGTATTGAGTACAAAAGTAGAGAAGTTATGCTGAACCTTTATAAAGCGCTGGTTAGGCCACAACTGGAGTATTGCTTCCAGTTCTGGTCACCACACTGTGTGGTGTGAAGGCCCTTGAGAGGGTGCAGAGGAGATTTATCAGAATGGTCCCGGGGATGGGGGATCTTAGCTACAAGGACAGGTTGGAGAAGCTGGATTTGTTTTCATTAGAGCAAAGGAAGTTGAGGGGTGATTTGATAGAGGTGTACAAGATTATGACAGGTTTGGATAGGCTAGATGGGGAAAGGCTGTTCCCACTAGTTGATGGTACAAGGACTAGAGGACACAGATTTAAGGTTTTGGCAAGAGATACAGGGGGGATGTGAGGAAAAACATTTTTACACAGCCAGTTGTGATGACCTGGAATTCGCTGCCAACGGAAGTGGTGGAAGCAGAGATACTCAGGCCTAGAAATTGAGTTTGCGCTGCGCCAGGGCTTTAGCGCCGGAAGTTAGCGCCGGCGCTAATTCCCTTTGCGCGCGCCAAAAATTCAGTAGCGCCGCGCCCAAACGGCTGCCGGCGCTACTGAAGGGTTTTAGCGCCTGAAAACTGGCGCAACGCGCCACATTGCGGCGCTATTCCGGCGCTGCGGCGCCCGCTGCGGTGCGGCAGGCTCGGGAAGTGCAGCCCTCCTCCTTCCGTTAAGGAGGAGCTGCCTGCACCCGGCCGCGGCCCGCGCAAATCTCTGCAAAAATGAGCCCGGCACCTCGGACAAGTGCCGGGCTTGCATCTGTTCCGGTGGGGGGGGGGGGGGGGAGAAGTCCGGGGAGGGAGCTGCGGGCAGGCGGCCGGCGGGAAAGCGGCCGGCCGCCGCGCCTCCTTAAAGCGCCGGCGCAGACTCCGGCAACACTCGTTTGCCGGAGTCTTAGTTGCGGCTGCCACTGGCGAGGCGGCCGCAACTGAATTTCGGCTTGGGGCCAGGTTACCACGGCAACCGGGACGCTGCGCACACCGATGACGTCATCGGTGCCGGCGCAGCGCTACCGGTCTACCGCCGCGGAAGGGCCCCAGGCAATTTAGGAACCGGCGCCAATTGCAGCGCTAGGCCCTCTAGCGCCGCAAAATCGGCGCTAAGGGCACTGAATTTCTAGGCCTCAATGTTTTCAAGGGGAGACTGGATAGGCACTTGAAGGAAATAAACTTGCAGGGCTACGGAGATAGAGTGGGGGAATGGGACTGACTGGATTGCTCTACAGAGAGCTGGCATGGACTCGATGGGCCGAATGGCCTCCTTCTGTGCCGTTATGACTCTATGGGGTCGATTTTCGTTCAGGTGCGGAGAATTGGCAGTTTCCCCGAATTTAGTGATTCCGACACAATTGTAAATGGGTCTGTGAGATTGATGCAAATTTAACACAATTGGCCAATTGATTTCCAGCGTGTGGGAAGCCTTGGCAATTGAGTATTTCGGGGTCGATTTTCGTTCAGGTGTGGGGAATTGGTGGTTTCCCCGAATTTAGTGATTCCGACACGATTGTAAATGGGTCTGTGAGATTGATGCAAATTTAACACAATTGGCCAATTGATTTCCAGCGTGTGGGAAGCCTTGGCAATTGAGTATTTCCAGTCAGAAAGTCGCAGAATATGACGTCATCATTGTTGCTGCTTTTAAGGTTCACAGCAAGCCTTGCTTCCTCTGCAGGCTTCCAACCTTCAACATTAAGATGACACAGGAGCCTGCAGGAGGAACGGCCAGCGGGAGGGCCAGATCTGCGCCCAAATTTGATGAGGCTTCACTACAGGCATTATTGGATGGTGCTAGGGCCCACAGGGAGGTCCTCTTCCCTTCTTCAGGGAGGAAGAGGCCTCCCAGCCAGACCAAGGCTGTGTGGCTAAAGGTGGCAGGTCAAGTCAACTCCTTGGGGCTTACACGAAGAGCGTGGTTGCAGTGCAGGAAAAGATTCCATGACCTTCTTCGCACTGGAAAAGTAAGTATTGTATGATGTTTCCATCGCCCTCAATCTGATCCCCATTGCCTTTCCTCACCAGTACTCAGCTTTAGCAATCTCTTCCTGCACATCCCACTAGACACTCACATCCATGCACCCTTACCCATTCCCTCTCTCTCTATGCTCACATTCACAGAACTATGCCACCATGCAGCCCTCACACTCCCTCTCACTATGATGCTTTGAAAACAACTGACAACACACAGGGAGGGCCCTTGGTCTTGCAACCTCACTCCATCTTTGTCTCCTTCTAAGTATCTATGCTATGCAATCTCTGCACTCACTCCTTTATTCTCACTCAACCTCCACTTGTCTCCCTCACTGGAGGAAAAGAGAGCTCACAACAGGAGAGAGCGAGCCAGGACAGGAGGAGGGCCGCCCTCATTAGCCCAGCTCGCCCCCTGGGAGGAAGGCGTCCTGGAAATTGCCGGGGCTGACCGAGATGTGGACATTGGGGAAGGACAGGCAGGAGCATCCCCGCAAGCTGGTGACAGAATAGTTTTCCATCTCTCTCATTGGCATTGCATGAGTCGCTGATAATGATTCTGAAGCTACATCATATGGACTTATGATCATCTGCAGAATGCAATGTGCATGTAACCTTGGCATCACATCTCTAACTTTTTCCTTGACTCCCACACAGGACCATCGAGAGCCCCCGTCCCCACTCTGCAGGAGGAAGAGCCTAAGCAGCCAGACTCCTCAGAGGAATCTGCAACCTCTGAGGGCGCAGCGTCATCAGCAATAAGCGCACCCAGCACCAGCGCAGACACTTGAACCTCGGTGGGACCTTCGGGACATAAAGTAGAGTTGTCACCTGGTGTATCACAGCTCACAAGTGAGCATCAGCAGATTGTGGAGGCAGGGACAGCAGTGGAGAGTCCTCGTCGGAGGGCGCAGGACTCTGCCAGCTCGGCTCAGCTGCATGTCGACCCTCTGCCTCTGGGTCCATCCGTAAGATCAGAGGTGATGGAACTCCAGGCACAGATGCAGGAGTCTCCGGCAGGTTTTGTCTCTAGGGTCACTGCGAGTGTGGAGCGAATGGAGGAGTCCATAGCAAACATGAGCAGAGCCTTTGAGGAGTCATTGGCGCATGAACGCATCACCACGGAAAGGATGGCAACCTCCGTGGAAAGGATGGCTACAGTAGAGGAGAGGATGACTACGGCCATGGAGGAGCTAAGTCGCCAGAGTGTTGAAAACATGGTGAGTGTTCAGAATAGACTGACATCTCTGGAGGAGCGATGGTCAGCTATTGAACAGAGAAACCAGACCTTCATGGCAGGCCCTCTGAGTAGGACTGCCATTGTAGAAATGGGTCCCCATGGCCCCCGTGATGTGCAGCAAGCTGCTCTCAAGCCACTTGCAGGCACTGAGGGGGACCTGACCCATGAGAGGGAGGTTGGTGGCAGACCTCAAGGAAGTGGGGGCTCCTCTCCAAGCGTTCACACTTCCATGCCACTGCAGAGCCCTCGGTCAGAGCCCCGCCGGAGTCCACACCCAACGGAGATAGAGGTCTCAACCCCTGCTCAGCCGCAGGAGCAGCAGACTGCTGCCGAGCCCTCACAGGCTCGCCATCCCAGAGCACACCCGCCAAAGGTGTCGTGACAGGAGCAGCAGGAAAGTGCGCAAGGGGCCTCCACATCTGCTGAAGCCACAGGAGAACCACTATGTAGGAGCACGCGTAAGAGAAAAAATAAAGCACTAATAGTCACAAGGGTAGTCACTTGGGTGAAATGTGTTTATTTTAAAAATGCCATCAGTTGGTTATTGTAAATAAAATTTCTGATGGCAACTTCTGCAGTTGTGGCGTGTGTCATTTCGCAAATGGGGCTGGAGGTCTTCTAATGCCAAGAGGGGAAGGAAAAAAAGGCCTCCCATGCTTCTGGTCGGTGCCTCAGTTGAGGAAGCGCTGAGTGAGGGTGGTGAGAGGGGTCTCGCAGGAGGTCACACTGGAGAAGTGTGTGAGGCTCCAAACTTTCACAGCTGTGATTATGCCTTCTAAAAGTTCCCCCAGACCTGAGACAACAAAGTCCTGCCACCTGCAAATGATGACTGATCAAATATCCTCTTTAATGTTGGACCTGCAGCTGACAGTCAGCAAGCCAATAGTGTTCACGCCAGGTTTCACAGGCGTCATCCCCACCAGGTGCGTTTTGCGTGGGAAAAGGGTTAAACAGGCAAGGGCCTGTTAAAATGAGGTTATAAAGGACAATCAGTGCTGCTTAAGGGCCCTAAAGACCAGTCCCGCCTGTTGCAGGCGGGACTGATTCGGGTCAATCAGACACACCTAGGTTAAAATGGCGTGGAGGTGGGAACCAGGCGGGTGGGTCGCGACCCCTAGGTTTTGCGATTTTAACCCCTGCACGCCTAAAAGCTCGCCTCACGGCCCAATGAAAATCAAGGCCTATGCCACATCCCCCACCATCAATATCTTGGAGGTCACCATTGACCAGAAACTCAGCTCGACCAGCCATATAAATGCTATGGCCACTAGAGCAGGTCAGAGGCTGGGTATTTTGTGGCAACTGTCTCACCTCCTGACTCCCCAAAGCCCCTTCACCATCTACAAGACACAAGTCAGGAGTGTGATGGAATACTCTCCACTTGCCTGGATGGGTGCAGCTGTAACAACACTCAAGAATCTTGAGATCAACCAGGACAAAGCACCCCACTGGAATCCCATCCACTAGTTTAAACATCCACTCCCTGCACCACTAGCTGCAGTGTGTACCATCTACAGGATGCACTGCAGCAAGTCACCAAGGCTCATTTGGCAGCACTTCCCAAACCCGCGTCCTACACCACCTAGAGTGACAAGGACAGCAGGTGCATGGGAACACCACCACCTCCAAGTTCCTCTCCAAGTCACACGCTATCTCAACGTGGACATTTATCACCATCCCTTCATTGTCGCTGGGTCCAAATTCTGAAACTCCCTGCCTAACAGTAGTGTGGGAGCACCTTCACCACATGAACTGCACCAGTTCAAAAAGAAGGCCCCCCACCATTTTCTCAAGGGCAACTAGGGATGGGCAATAAATGTTGGCCTTGCCAGTGACATCCATATCCTGCGAATGAATTTAAAAAAATTCTACATGACACACAGCAATCTTCCCCTGAATTGCCGTAAATCATTGCAGAGGGGAAAACATAGTTTTAAACACAGAGCATAACCAACATCTAAACTTCTACATCTAAACAGAACAGAAGCTTCTGTTATCTGGATATTTCTTATGGAAGAGGTATTATTTGCCACTGAATCTAACATCTGAATGATGACTGTAATTTAGTTTGACAGGAGGGGAAACAAGATAGAAATTAATTTATTATCATTTTTAGTATTGGAGAAAAGGTACTTTTATTCAAAAGCCTCCCCCACCCACACACATGCTAAAACTGATTCACACAAATGTTTTTTGTTCTATAATTTGAAAATATCATTCTCAATCTTACTCCCTCATGCCATTTTAAATGTTTGAACATGGTGAAAACTATCAAAAAATTGCTAAATGAATTGTTTTTATAGGTATTTTCCTGGAGCTTCTCTATGATGGAGGAATCTGAAAGCAAAGCTAGGCATAAGATGTGAAAACTGATGCCTAAATAAAATTGGACAAGAATATTAGATAGAAGTACAGAAGGTGAATGGGAGGGGGCTGCCTTGGGAATTAAAGCAGTTTCTGTAAACTGTAACATATCAAAATCAAAGAATCTCAGTGATATGCCTGCAGAAGTGGCAAGCATATCAAAAACTGTGGAAAATTATCACTGTCCCAAAGAGTGAAGGGGAGAATTCTCCTGCGCAACCCTGCCTTACGCCCTGATCAAGATTTCCCTCCCACAGTTCCTGCCGAGAACATTGCTAATTGCTCCTTCCCTACCCAACACATGCAAAAGGAAATAGGGGGAGGCGCCTTGGTCTCCAGCAGGTTTTCCTACTTTCCACCCCAGTTACCACCATTTTCCGAAGCCAGGAAGCAGTAAAAAGGCCCAGAGTCTGCCCCCCACCCCCCCCACCCCCAAAGTAAGGAGAGTGCCTCGCAGTGACTTTCTCCCCCTCCAGTCAGCCCAAACACTAACCAGCCAAAACCTTCAGTGGGAGCCTTCATTCTGATTTCCCTCTCTGCCTGCAGCTCTGCCAGACAGTCCCCCGTTACACTGGCAGGCATCTCTTGATTTCACAAAGCTTGCCAGGAACCCACCATTCATATGTGATAAGCCTCAACTCAGGAAAATGGGTTGGGGTTGGGGCAGGCACAGAGGGGTGGGCAGAAGTCACGCCCTACTTCAAATCTTCCCGGAAGAGAATTCCCCTCATGATTTCTAGATCCAGCACA
Source organism: Somniosus microcephalus (assembly GCF_052327205.1). Taxonomy (NCBI): domain Eukaryota; kingdom Metazoa; phylum Chordata; class Chondrichthyes; order Squaliformes; family Somniosidae; genus Somniosus; species Somniosus microcephalus. The sequence goes on from NC_140993.1 coordinate 140,010,183, forward strand.
ATGAAGTTCACATTAACATCCAGTCTTCCCTGCATTGCCAGTTTGTTTATTAAACCTGCACTTATTCCCCAAGTCCCCACTTTAATCTTTTCTAATGGCTCTACCATTGTTTTGAACTCAATCTCTCTTGCACTCTACTCCATATTTAATAGGCTCTTTTTTACCTCTGTATTTCACTTCTGTGACAATATAAGATTTTCCCTTGTATATAACTGTGCTATAAAGTTGGCTGTTTGTTTGGGGGAGCTGTAGATGGTCTCTCCCTCTATTCCCTTGGTCCTATATAAATTGGAAAGTCTGGAACTTGGAGACACAATACTAGAAACAAAGAATAAACAAACACATTTATATAGCACTTTATCATGTTCTCAGGACATCCCAAAGCACTTTAAAACCAATGAATTGCAGCAACTGTTATTATATAAGCAAATGCAGCTGCCAATATGCACAGAGCAAGGTTTCAGAAATAGCAAATGAGGTGATTCATAGCAACATAGAAAATAGGAGCAGGAGCAGGCCATTCGGCCCCTCGAGCCTGCTCCGCCATTTAATGAGATCATGGCTGATCATCCAAATTCAGTACCCTGTCCCTGCTTTCTCCCCATATCCCTTGATCCCTTTAGCATTAAGAAATATATCGAACTCCTTCTTGAATATATTTAATGAATTGGCATCAACTGCCTTTTGTGGTAGAGAATTCCACAGGTTCACCACTCTCTGGGTGAAGAAATTCCTCCTCATCTCTGTCCTAAATGGCTTACCCCTTATCTTTAGACTGTGACCCCTGGTTCTGGACTCCCCCGCCATTGGGAACATCCTTCCTGCATCTAGTCTGTCTAGTCCTGTTAGAATTTTATAAGTTTCAAAGAGATCCCCTCTCATTCTTCTAAACTCCAGCAAATATAAGCCCAATCGACCCAATCTCTCCTCATAAGTCATTCCTGTCATCCCAGGTATCAGTCTGGTGAATCTTCGCTGCACTCCCTCCATGGCAAGAACATCCTTCCTCAGATAAGGCGACCAAAACTGCACACAATACTCAAGGTGTGTTCTCACCAAGGCCCTGTACAACTGCAGCAAGACATCCTTGCTCCTGTACTCGAATCCTCTCGCTACGAAGGCCAACATACCATTTGCCTTCTTAACCGCCTGCTGCACCTGCATGCTTACCTTCAGCGAATAGTGCACAAGGACACCCAGGTCTCGTTGTACTTCCCCTTCTCCCAATCTACTGCCGTTCAGATAATAATCTGCCTTCCTGTTTTTGCCACCAAAGTGGATAACCTCGCATTTATCCACATTATACTGCATCTGCCATGCATCTGCCCAATCACCCAACCCGTCCAAATCATACTGGAGTTTCTCGGCATCCTCCGCACAGCACACCCACCCACCCAGCTTTGTGTCGTCTGCAAACTTGGAGATTGACGTAAGAAAACTACTGGGCACTTGGTCTGAGTATTAAACAAGGCTTTAATCAACTGTTTTTCAACATCGAGATCTAGTTGTGTCCTTCACTAGTTCCTGTTAAAGAATGTCCAGAGCAAGCTGGGCCCATGCCCGAGTATTTATACTCTCCCTGGACAGTGCCACCAGCAGGCCGCCCAGTATTATTTCATAAGTCATTTCCACATGAATGACAAGATTCATGTCATTCTTCCCGCCTGAAAGATTGGAACTCCGGTGGCTTCCTTCAACCGAATTAATCGGACTAAAAATAGACGCAGTCGTTTGGATCTCCGTTGGAGGCCGGAAGGCACGTCTCCTCAGACTGTGTTTTGGTCCTTGGGTCACTTGGTTCATACCGGCGGGCTGGCAGAGTCCGTGTCACCTTGATCGACCTGAGGGGGACTGGAGAGAGCGTGGCTCTGGGTGCGGGCCCCCACAGGCGCAGAGTTGGCTTCACCCTGCTCAGTAGCCGGTGACTGACCTGGCTTCAGGTGGCCATCCTGCGGGGAGTGCTCTGTTCCCCAGGTTGATCTGGCAGAATAGCTGGCAGATCCCTTCGCATCTCGGGTAGGGCGTCATCCTCAGAGGAGCGCAGGGTATCGACATCGTTAAGACGGATCCCACTATCGATTGGGTCCATGGGACCGGTTGGGCAGGGAGCCAGATCCCGAAGTGACACTGTGGATTCCCAGCCATCAGGGTACCGCACGTGCACGTACGTGGGATTGACATCCGTCAGTTCCACTTCGTCGATGAGGGCATCACTCTTAGAGGATTGGACGAATCTTCGGAGCAGCACGGGGCCAGGAGCTGCCAACCATGATGGTAGGGACATTCCATGAGTGGAGCGACGCTGGAACCCGAAGAATCATTCATGAGGAGTAGCGTTGGTGGATGTAGAAAGAAGAGACCTGATGGAATGCAATGCGTCAGGGAGCATATTTCCCACTGCTGGTCTGATAGGTTGTATGACCTCAGTGCAAGATGAACAGCGTTCCAAAAGATGGCATTGTATCTCGCAACCTGTCCATTTCCAATAGGATGATATGGTGTCATTTTACTTGTGGCGATTCCCCGTTGGGAAAGATAACTTTTGAGTTCACTTGGCATGAAGGAGGGACCCCGATCAGAGTGGATGAAATTGGCCATACCGCAAAGGGAAAAGACCCGATCGAGGCATTTGATCACTGTGGAAGTAAGCATATTGGGACAGGGGAAAGCAAAGGGAAAGCGTGAATATTCGTCCACCATAGTAAGCAAGTACGTGTTTCGCGTTGAGGAAGGCAGTGGCCCTTTAAAGTCAATGCTGAGTCGCTGCATAGGCTGTGCAGTGTGTATGAGCGAGCCAACCGACGGACGGAAGAATTGCAGTTTTAATTCAGCGCAAATTCTACAAGTGGAGCATGTTCTTATCACATCTTCCGTAGAAAGTGGGAGATTTTTAGATCGTACAAAGTGCAACATACGGGTAACGCCAGGATGGCACAAGTCAGTATGAAGATCCGTAAGAGTCGAAGTTGACATGGAAGAGCAGAATGCACGCATGAGGGTATCTGGGGCCACATTCTCTTTGCCGGGTCGAGAATGTATGGTGTAGCCAAAGGCGGCCAATTCCATCCTCCAGAGCTGTATTTTGCTATTCTTGACCTTAGTGCGTTTCCGGTTATCCAGCATAAAGGCCACAGAGCACTGACCAGTTATGAGCGTGAAATGGCGACGAGCGAGAAAATGATTCCATTTATGTACTGCTTCAATGATAGCCGTAGCCTCCTTCTCGACAGGAGGATAATGGAGCTCGCTACCCTGCAAAGTTCTGGACAGAAATGCAACGGGTCGACCGCCTTTATTCAAGGTAGCCGAGATCGCCACCTCCGATACATCGCACTCAACCACGAAAGGGAGATTTTCATCGATGGAATGAGGCGTGGCTTTTTCCAGCTGTTGCTTGAGGAGGTCGAAAGCTGTAATAGCCATTTTGTCCAACGGAAATGACTTCGCGTGAAGCAGGGGCTGGATCTTGTCGGAAAAGTGGGGTATTCACTTCGCATAATAGGCGAACATGCCGAGGGCCTGACGAAGAGAGCTGAGATTCGTAGGAGGAGGGAGCTCCTGAAGCGGACGAAGTCGCTCCGGATCCGATTTAATGACACCATTGCCCACCCAGTAGCCAAGGATGTCGACTGATGGTACTGATTTCACAGATTTGGACTCATTTAAGGTTAAGTTGCAATGACGGAAAACGTCAAGAAATTTCTGGAGGTTGGCATCATGCTCCTTCTGGTCATGACCAGCAACGGTGATATTATCCAGATATGGAAACGTGTCCATTAAGTTCTCCTGTTTGACTAGGCTATCCATTGCCCATTGAAAGACGGCCACCACATTGGTGACCCCAAATGGAAGGTGACAAAACTGGTAAAGCCGACCATTGGTCTCAAAGGCCGTATAATTTTTGTCAGAGTGCTTTAACGGTACTTGATGGTATGCGCTCTTTAAGTTTCCGATAATGGAATGCACCTCCACAGAAGAAACACTTCTTTTTAGAATGCCAAGATGCCTCTAGGGTAGGGTCATCATCAATGAGGGCTTCCGCCTGAGGCTTACCGGGGGAGTCACTGAAAATGGTAGCAGCAGTTCGTGCAGAAGGTAAAAAATAGGCATCTGAATTTTTTTTGAGCTAGGTCCAGAGAATGTGCCTGGTTATAGGCAGCTTGTAACCCGAGGGTTTTATTCTCCAACAGACGCTAATAGAAGAGTCATGAATTAATTCCTCCCGGTACTGCTCAGCTGAGACAGCTTTGAGGTTACAATCTTTGCTGAGCCTGCGAAGCTCTTGAAGGAATTTGTCAAGTGATACTCTGGGTTGTTGTCGAGTTGTGGCCAGTAGTTGCAGAGCAAAAATTTTGTTTGGGACCTTAACATATACTTGCTGTAGTGTTTGGATAGCGGAGTCATAGTCTACACAGTCTTCGATAAAGTCAAACATGAGGGGATACATAATTGGCAAGCATTCGTAACTTATTAGGAACATTCTCACCACGCTCCTCGAGGAAGTTGCGGAAGGTACGATACCAGTGTTTCCATACCTTAGCAGCTGTAAGTGAATTCGGGTCCAGGTCGAGATGGGCGGGTCTGAGTAGTTTCGCCATGATGGATTGATTACTAGGTTCGAGTTTGATTCTAAAATTTGAAGCGTAGCTGTCTGTTCCCGAATCACTCAGAGCGTAGAGTGAGTTGCAGTTGATTAAATTGACGTAAGAAAACTACGAGGCACTTGGTCTGAGAATTAAAAAAGGCTTTAATCAACTGTTTTTCAACATGGAGATCTGGTTGTGTCCTTCATTAGTTCCTGTTAAAGAATGTCCGGTGCAAGCTGGGCCCATGCCCGAGTATTTATACTCTCCCTGGACAGCGCCACCAGCAGGCCGCCCAGTATCATTTCATAAGTCATTTCCACATGAATGACAAGATTCATGTCAGAGATATTACATCTAGTTCCCTCGTCTAGATCATTAATATATATTGTGAATAGCTGAGGTCCTAGCACCGATCCCTGCGGAACCCCACTAGTCACTGCCTGCCACTCGGAAAAAGACCCATTTATTCCAACTCTTTGCTTACTGTCTGCCAACCAGTTCTCTATCCAAGTCAGTACCTTATCCCCAATCCCATGTGCTTTAACTTTACATGCTAATCTCTTATGCGGGATCTTATCGAAAGCCTTCTGAAAGTCCAAATACACCACATCCACTGGTTCCCCCTATCTATTCTACCAGTTACATCTTCAACAAATTCCAGTAGATTAGTCAAGCATGATTTACCTTTTGTAAATCCATGTTGACTTTGTCCGATCCTGTCACTGCTCTGCTATTACATCTTTTATAATAGACTCCAGCATTTTCCCCACTACCGATGTCAGGCTTACCGGTCTATAATTCCCCATTTTCGCTCTACCATCTTTTTTAAATAGTGGGGTTACATTAGCTACCCTCCAATCCATGGGAACTGTGCCAGAGTCTATAGAATTTTGGAAGATAACCAGCAATGCATCTACTATTTCTAGGGCCACTTCCTTAAGTACCCTAGGATATAGATTATCAGGCCCTCGGGATTTATCGGCCTTCAATCCCGTCAATTTCCCTAACACCATTTCCCTACAAATACTGATTTCATAGAAACATAGAAACATAGAGATAGGAACAGGAGTAGGCCATTCGGCCCTTCGAGCCTGCTCCGCCATTCAATGAGATCATGGCTGATCTTCGTCTGAGATCATAGCTGATCTTATCAGTTCAGTACCCCGTCCCCGCCTTTTTTCCGTAACCCTTAATCCCCTTAGCCTTCAGAAATATATCCAATTCTCTCTTGAAAATATTTATTGAATTAGCCTTCACAGCCCTCTGTGGCAGGGAATTCCACAGGCTCACCACTCTTTGAGTGAAGAAATTCTTCCTCATCTCTGTTTTAAATGATTTGCCCGCTATTTTTAGACTGTGGCCCCTGTTTCTGTGCTCCCCGGCCATTGGAAACATTCTCTCTGAATTCAGCCTGTCCAGGCCTGCCATAATTTTATATGTTTCGATGAGATCCCCTCTCAATCTTCTAAACTCCAGTGAGTACAAGCCCAAACTATTTAATCTCTCTTCATAGGTCATTCCCGCCATTCCAGGTATCAGCCTGGTGAATCGCCGTTGCACTCTTTCCATGGCAAGAACATCCTTCCGCAGATGGGGCGACCAAAACTGTACACAATACTCCAGATGCGGTCTCACCAGCACCTTGTACAGCTGTAGTAAGGTATCCCTATTCCTATACTCGAACCCCCTTGATATGAAGGCCAACATACCATTTGCCTTCTTAATCGCCTGTTGCACCTGCATGCTCTCCTTCAGTGACTGGTGCACAAGAACACCCAGGTCCCTCTGCACTTCCCCATCTCCCAATCTATTGCCATTTAGATAATAATCTACCCTCCTGTTTTTACCCCCAAAGTGGATAACCTCGCATTTATCCACATTATAGTGCATCTGCCACGTATCCGCCCATTCCCCCAACCTGTCCAAATCGCACTGTAGCCTCCTGACATCCTCATCAGAGCCCACCCCTCCTCCTAGTTTAGTGTCGTCAGCGAATTTGGAAATATTGCATCCAATTCCCTGATCCAGATCATTTATATATATTGTGAACAGCTGGGGTCCCAGGACAGATCCTTGCGGCACCCCGCTGGTCACTGCCTGCCACTCCGAAAACGAGCCGTTTATTCCAACTCTCTGTTTTCTATCCGCCAGCCAGTTCTCTATCCACGTTAATACTTTGCCCCCAATCCCATGAGCCTTAATTTTGCATGATAATCTTTTGTGTGGAACCTTATCGAAGGCTTTCTGGAAGTCAAGGTACACCACATCCACTGGCTCTCCCCCATCTATTTTACCAGTTACTTCTTCAAAAAATTCCAGCAGATTAGTCAAACACGATTTACCCTTTGTAAATCCATGTTGACTCTGTCCGATCCTTTCCCCATTTGTCAAGTGCTCCGCTATTTTATCCTTAATAATGGACTCTAGCATTTTGCCCACAACCGATGTAAGGCTTACTGGTCTATAATTCCCTGCTTTCTCTCTACCCCCCTTTTTAAATATTGGGGTAACATTAGCTACCCTCCAATCCACGGGTACTGTTCCCGAGTCAATGGAGTTCCGGAAGATGATCCTTAGAGCATCTGCTATCTCCAGGGCCACCTCCTTAAGTACCCTAGGATGTAGTTTATCAGGCCCCGGGGATTTGTCGGCCTTCAGTCCCCTCAACTTACCCAACACCATATCCCTAGAGATACTAATTTCTGTCAGCTCCTCCCTCTCATTAGTCCCTATGTTTGCCGATATTCCTGGGAGGTTATTTGTGTCCTCCTTTGTGAATACAGAACCAAAGTATGAGTTTAAATGGGCTGCCATTTCCTTATTCTCCATTATATATTCTCCCGAATCGGACTGCAAGGGACCGACTTGGGATTTTACCAGTCTTTTCCTCCTGATATACCGATAAAAGCTTTTGCAGTCTGTCTTTATGTTTGCTGCAAGTTTACTTTCGTATTCTATTTTCCCCTTCCTGATTAATCCCTTTGTCCTCTTTTGCTGTATCCTGTACTGCCCCCAATCTTCCGGTCTGGTGCTTTTTTTTGCCAGTTGATATGCCCTTTTTTTTGATTTTATGCTGTCCCTAATTTCCCTCGTTATCCACGGTTGAGTCACCTTTTTAGGTTTATTTTTATGCCAAACCGGTATAAACATGTTCTGGAATTCTTCCATTCTATCTTTGAATGCTTGCCATTGTCTCTCCACTGTCAATCCCCCCAGAAACACCACCCAATCAATCTTACCCAATTCCCGTCTCATACCCTCGTAATTCCCTTTATTTAAGTTCTGGACCTTAGTCTCTGATTCAATTTCCTCACTCTCCATCTCGACTGAGAGCTCGATCATATTATGATCGCTCTGACCCAAGGGGCCTCGTACAAGAAGATTGCTGATAAGTCCCTTCTCATTGCACAATACCCAGTCTAAAATGGCCTGATCTCGAGTCGGCTCCTCGACATATTGGTCCAGATAACCGTCCCGAAAACATTCCAGGAATTCCTCCTCCTCAGAATTTTTACTAATTTCATTCAGTTCCTCCCTCTCATTAGACCCTATGTTCCCCGACATCTCTGGGAGGTTATTTGTGTCCTCCTTTGTGAAGACAGAACCAAAATATATATTAAATTGGCCAGCCATTTCATTGTTCCCTATTATAAATTCCACTGATTCTGACTGCAAGGGACCTATGCTTGACTTCACCAATCTTTTTCTCTTCACATATCTATAGAAGCTTTTACAGTCAGTTTTTATCTTCCCTGCAAGCTTACTCTCATACTCTACTTCCCCCCTCTTAATTAATCCTTTTATCCTTCTTTGCTGAATCGTAAACTGCTCCCAATCCTCAGGTTTGCTGCTTTTTCTGGCCAATTTATATGTCCTCTCCTTGGATCTTATGTTATCCCTAATTTCCCTTGTTAGCCACAGTTGAGCCGCCTTTTTTGTTTTATTTTTATGCCAGACAGGGATGAACAAATTCTGTAGTTCATCCATGCGATCTTTAAATGTTTGCCATTGGCTATCCACCATCAACCCTTTAAGTAATGTTCCCCAATCCATCCTAGCCAACTTGCACCTCATACCATCGTAGTTTCCTTTATTTAAATACAGGACCCTAGTCTCTGAGTCAACTACTTCACTCTCCATCTTAATAAAGAATTCCAACATATTATGATCGCTCCTCCCCAAGGGGCCTCGCACAACAAGATTGCTAATCAATCCTTTCTCATTACATAATACCCAGTCTAAGATGGCCTGATCTCTAGTTGGTTCCTCGACATATTGGTCCAGGAAACCATCCCGTATACACTCTAGGAATTCCTACTCCACAGTATTGTTACTAATTTGGTTAGCCCAATCTATATGTAGATTAAAGTCACCCATGATAACTGCTGTGCCCTTTTTGCACGCATCTCTAATTTCCTGTTTAATGCCATCCCCAACCTCAGCATTACTGTTTTGGGGTCTGTATACAACTCCCACTAACATTTTCTGCCCCTTGGTATTTCTCAGCTCTACCCATACAGATTCCACATCATCAGAGCTAATATCCTTCCTTACTATTGTGTTAATCTCATCTTTAACCAGCAATGCTACCCCACCTCCTTTTCCTTTTTGCCTGTCCTTCCTGAATATTGAATACCCCTGGATGTTGAATTCCCAGCCTTGGTCACCCTGGAGCCATGTCTCCGTAATCCTAATTATATCACATCCGTTTACATCTATTTGTGCAGCTAATTCATCTACCTTATTACGAATGCTCCTCACATTAAGACACAAAGCCTTCAGGCTTGTTTTTTTAACACTCTTATTCATTTTAGAATTATTATTTACTGTGGCTCTGTTTGATTTACACACTTGTTTTCTCTGCCTTCTACTTTTTCTTTTCTCCCTCCTGTCTTTTGCTTCTATCCTTGATTCCCTTTCTTCTGTCTCCCTGCACAGGTTCCCAACCCCCTGCCATTTCAGTTTAAACCCTCCCCAACAGCACTAGCAAACACTCCCCCTAGGACATCGGTCCCGGTCCTGCCCAGGTGCAAACCGTCCAGTTTGTACTGGTGCCACCTCCCCCAGAACCAGTTCCAATGTCCCAGGAATTTGAATCCCTCCCCCTTGCCCCATTTCTCTAGCCATGTATTCAGCTGAAATATCCTTCTATTTCTACTCTGACTAGCATGTGGCACCGGTAGCAATCCTGAGATTACTACCTTTGATGTCCTATTTTTTAATTTACCTCCTAACTCCCTATATTCAGCTTTTAGGACCTCATCCTGTTTTTTACCTATATCATTGATACCTATATGCACCACGACAGCTGGCTGTTCACCCTCCCCCTCCAGAATGCCCTGCAGCCGCTCCAAGACATCCTTGACCCTTGCACCTGGGAGGCAACATACCATCCTGGAGTCTCATTTGCGGCCGCAGACACGCTTATCTATTCCTCTTACAATAGAATCCACTGTCACTATAGCTCTCCCGCTCTTTTTCCTCCTGTCCTGTGCAGCAGAACCACCCATGGTGCCAGGAAGTTGGCTGCTGCTGCCTTCCCCCGATAAACCATCTCCCCCAACAATATCGAAAGCGGTCTATCTGTTTGAGAGGGGAATGGCCACAGGGAACCCCTGCACTACCTGTCTGCGCCTACAACTCTGCCTGGCGGTCACCCATTCCCTTCCTGCCTGTGCAGCCTTTACCTGCGGTGTGACCAACTCCCTAAACGTGCTAGCCACGATGTCCTCAGCATCGCAAATGCTCCAGTATGTATCCATTCGCAGCTCCAGCGCCGCAATGCGGTCTGCCAGTAGCTGCAGCTGGATACACTTCCCGCACACATGGTTGTCAGGGACACAGGAAATGTCCCTGATTTCCCACATAGTGCAGGAGGAGCATGCCATGGAGCCAAGCTGTGCTGCCATGACTTACCCTTTAATTAGTTCAAATTAAATTAAATCAAATCAATACCACTAATTACACTACAATTAAATGATATACTCAAGGGCCCTTGTTTACTAGCACTCCCCGCTACACAACAGAGGCCTTAGAAACTATAACCACAAAAATTAAGTTTGGAAGATGAAAGTTGGGCAGAACACCAGGAGAACTCCTGCTCTTCTTCAAATAGTGCTATGGAATTGTTTACATTCACCTCAACCATTGAAACAGGTGCTCAGTTTAAAATCACATTTGGAAATAAGTGTCAGCCTAGACTATGGGCTCAGGTCCTGAAGTGGGACTTGAACCTACAATCTTCTACGTCACAGATGGCAGTGCTACTAACTGAGCCAAGCTGACACTCAAATATCCCAATTTAGTATGTAATTAATTATTGTGTAATTAACAATTTTTAATAGCAAACATGTCTGATTTTTATTTCTAAAGGCAAAGAATTGAGCCCATTTGCTTTAGCTCATTTTCCCCAATTTACACACTTTTTGCTCGCCTGATATTCACTTACCATAGGAGTTCCACGTGATTTCAGGATTTATGCCATTCATCTATCATCTCAGGAGGTATTGTTTTATGCAAAATCTAATTACATTTTAGAAGAAAATTAGATTCAGCAATTTTTCAGTCTTGCGATTCTTTGCCTAGGAACAGATCCCAATTATTAGCAGGTGAGTTTGTTGATCTTGTGTCATACAAACATGTGGATGTGGTAATCAGAATCATACAGTAATGGTAGCACTATCAATTAATTCATTGATCAAGATAGGCATTGATCCAGGTCAGCAAAACAGGCTGATCCAAATAGGGTGAAGCTTGGTTCTTGACTTTAGAATGAAAATGGTTCTGTGTAGTATGGTTGCAAAGAACTGTCAAAGGGGTGTTTCTATACTTGGTAAATTTTGGGAAACAATTGGTTACGGATCACAACTTAAGGAACATTTTTTGTGGAAACTTTAAGAGGGAGGAGAAATCTTATCAGTAAATATCACAAGATAATTAAGGATGAAGGCCATTTGGCCCATCTTAATTCAGCCATTCAAAGGGAACTTACTGTCCCACCCAGTCAATATCCAGTTTTCAGCACCCGCAGTATTTTTGTGGAGCCAGCAGGACACCCTTTCCTTCCGGCTCCACAAAAAAACCATTAAAGCAAAACTTCTGGCCGTTTCCTGATCAGGATTCCAGCACACTTGGGGGTGGGGGGAGCATTCACAAGCAAACTAACATTCCATCTCCAACCTGCTTTTCCTCTCCAAAGTACTTGAAAGTCCTGTTGCCACGAAAATCCATCCCATCTTTCCTATAACTCCATGTTTGAATTTCTCCAGTTAGGTTTCCACCCCTTCTACAGTAGCAAATCAACCCTAACCAAAGTCACAAAAGACATAGGGCTGGATTTTGCTAGCCCCGAGGAGGCGGGTATGGAGGCGGGACTGCCGGTAAAGTTGCAGAGAGTGGGGGCGGCTGGCAAACCCACCCCCATCCCACCTCCGTGCTGTTTTGCCAGGAGGCAGGAAGCCGTCCTGACCCGGGTCCCGTCTCCTCGAGGCGGGAAAGGGATTAAATCCTTTTAAAAGGATTCGTCCCATTTTACCTTACCAACTGCCGGCTTCCCGACCTTGGAGAACCCCGCCGGGTTGGAGGAGTTGAGTAGGGGGTCTGCGGAGGTCAGAGGGGTCTGAAAGTGAGATGTAGAGGTGAGTGATGGGTGCAAGTGTGGAGTGGTAAGTATGTAAGGTGAGTGTAAATTGTTAACAAATGTTCACTTACTTTTGTTTCTGCCTACAGCCTTCATCTGCTCTGGATTGGGAGTCCCGACATCTTCCTTGTAGATTTCACAGACTGGCTGTTGGATCCTCCAAACCAACAGTCATCTGAAATCTACAAAGTAGAAAGGTTTGATGAGTCCTGAACACAAGGGCTCATCAAACTACACAGAATGTCAGTGTTTGACAGCTTCACCTATCTCGACCCCACTCACTGCCTCTGTGCTGTCCGACTGCTTGTCTGACATTCAGTCTTAGAAGAATCACAATTTCTTTCAGTTAAACATTGGGAAAACCAAAGCCAATGTCTTTGGACCCTGCTACAGACTCCATATCCTTGCCACTGATTCCAGACCCATCCCTGGCCACTATCTCAAGCTGAATCAGACTTTTTGCAACATCGGTGTCCTATTCATCTCCAAACTGAGTTTCTGACCCTCTGTTCTCTTCATTTTTTCTATCCTACTTCCATCTTCATAATATAGCCTGCATCCATTCCTACCTTAGCCCATCTTGCTGCTGAAACCCTCATCCATGTCTTAGTCACCTTCATATTCAATTATTCCAATGCTTTGCTAGTCGGCCTCCCATCCTACACCCTCTATAAACTTCAGCTCATCCAAAACTCGACTGCCCAAATCCTATCCCACACCAAGTCCCATTCACACATCACCCCTTTCCTCACTGCCCTACATTGGAATGTTTTTCTATGTTAAAATATATATTAAAGTTGGTGGGGGAGAAATTCGGTTTGCAGCGCCTCCAATTAGCGCCTAAAGAGGCCGAGAAGTGGGGCGTTAGCCAATTTTCGGCTGGGAGCAGTGAACCCAGCGCCTCCTCCCATATTGAGTGGGCATTTTGCGCTGGCGCTAAACCTTAGCGCCCGCTTGCGGGCGCAGGCAGTTCATGACGTCATTTCAGTGTGCAATGCCTTTTGGGCGCCCCGGACCGGAAATTCAGTGTTGCGCCCCTCCGTTCCGCCTGGCGCTAATAAGGACTGCTTACCTGGAACGTTCCCCAGTCGCTCTCAGGCTGGGGGGGTGCTCTTTAAAGGGGACTGCACTGGTATAAAAACGGCAGCCATTTTGGGAGCACAACTTCCTCGAGACTTTCACAGAGTTGCTGGGCTGCACTCTGAGAGCCATTGCACCTGTGAGCCAGCACTGGCCAGAGGAACTTCAGCCTTCTGACCATCACCTTGCTGCTGGTGAGCATTTACAACGTTAACAATTTCTTGTGCACTATTATTATGGGGGCTGCATTGGAGGGGAACGTCCTGCTGCTGAACCATCTGGAAAGGGCACAGAGACGCAGGGAGAGAGGGGCAGGAATGGCCAGACGGAGGAGGGCCAACAGACGTCGCCACACCAGACCTTACGCTGCAAGGGTTTTCCGACAGCAGTTTTCTTACTTGAACATGTCAGAGGAGCACTGTCTTAGAAGGCTGCACTTCAGAAAGGAGGTGGTGACTGAGCTGTGCCACCTGCTTCAGCCAGATCTGCAGCCTCAGATAAGGTGCAGGACCTCTCTGTCGGTGGCTGTCAAGATGACTGTTGTCCTGAATTTCTATGCGAGCGGCTCCTTTCAGGCCGCAACTGGGGACATCGCCAACATATCGCAGTTTGCGGTGCTTTGCTGCATCCGTCAAGTAACAGATGCCCTATTTAAAAGGAGGCGGCAGTACATCTCCTTCCCTGTGACACTGGAGAAGCAGCGGGAGCACACAGAGGGCTTCGCAGCAATAGCGGACTACCCCATGGTGCAAGGCGCCATTGACTGCACGCACGTGGCTTTGCGGGCGCCTGTTTTGAATCCGGAGGAGTTCCGCAACCGCAAGGGGTTCCATTCCTTGAATGTTCAGCTGGTCTGTGACCACCGACAGCTGATCCTCGCAGTCAATGCGCAGTTCCCAGGCAGCAGCCACGACGCCTTCATCCTGCGCCAGACTTCAGTTGCAGACCTATTCGAGGCCCCGGCTCACCCAGGAGGCTGGCTTCTCAGTGACAAGGGCTATCCTCTGTGCCCATGGCTGATGACCCCGCTCCGTTCGCCCAGCACTCCTGCTGAAGAGCGCTTCAATGCGAGCCATCAGGCGACGAGGAACATTGTGGAGCACACAATCCGTGTGCTGAAGCAGGGGTTCCGCTGTCTCGACCATTCCGGAGGCGCCTTACAGTACTCACCAGAGCGAGTCTCCCACTTCATGGTTGTCTGTTGCATGCTGCATAACCTCGCCATCCTACGCACCCAGCCAATGCCACCAGACATTGAAGCACCAGCGGAGGAGGAGGAGGAGGAGGAGGACCAAGACGGGAGGGAGGTACAAACTGGAAGGGCCGTCCATCAGAGGCTGATAACAAGTCGCTTCTAGGCCCCTCTGACGGAATGCCCCTTCCCTCCCTGCAGCTCCTCCATAATGGGACCCCAGTGGCTGCATCAAGGCTGTCCGAAAGCGCAGATGCCCCTGAGGGACGTCCTGGATGACCTCTGGCCTTGGAGGGCCCGGATGCTGACTGCTCCAACTGTGCATGGGTGGAAGCAGTCTGTCCTGCAGGTGGTGGCAGCTGCAGTAGAGACGTGCCAGCGGTGGCATCAGGAATGCTGACATCCTGAGAGCGGACAGCAGCTCCGTGGTCGACCGACAGACTGGCACTCTGACGGGGCAGCACCGCAGCATGCGCACCAATCGGCTGGTCCACAGATCGATGCCCTGCTGTGGTGCTGCAAGGGCCCCGGGTAATCCCGCCTGATCCAGCGAGGGTGGCAGCAGTCATTGGTCGCGTGGCCTCAATATGTGTCTGCATGAGACCAGCGAGTGGCTGCGTGGCAGCACTCAGCACTTGCGTGGCAGGTGCCAGTGCTTTGGTGAAGCCCTGGACAGTCCTTTCCAGTGCTGCCCCGAAGCCGTGGACAGTCCTTTCCAGTGATGTCCCGATGCCCTTGACAGTCCTTTCCAGTGCTGCCCCGAAGTCCTGGACAGTCCTTTCCAGTGCTACCCCAAAGTCCTGCGCACTCCTTGCCTGTGCTGCCCCGAAGTCCTGCGCACTCCTTGCCTGTGCTGCCCCGAAGTCTTGGACACTCCTTGCTAGTGTCTCAATGGATTCAGGCATCCTTGCCACTGCAGCCATGAGTTCAGTGTGCCTGAGCCGAGCCTGGGCGCTCATTTCTGCGAGGGAACGCACCTCTTCTGCACTCTGTGCAGCAGTACTCGAGGCCTGACTCGCCCTCCGGGGAGACAGCCCCTGAGCTTCCCTACCCCCCTTGCGTTGCTGCAGCCCGCTGGTTCCTGGAACTGCTTCCTCCTCAGAGCATTCCCCCCCGCTCCCCTCCAGGGAAGTAGTCTCCCCAGTCTGCAGAGGGGCTGGCTCGCCTGAGCGTGGCAGGGATGGTCCGGCTTCCTCCTGCTCATCGCCTCCGGAGTCAGTGGCAGTGGCAGCTTGAGGGCCCAGCTCCCAAGCTGGCGATGCAGCATCTGAAAGCAGGGAGGTTGAAGAGTGGCTTTAGCGAAAGGACAGGGTGGCAGCAAGGGATGCATGAGTGCTGCAATGCTCTGACATGGGTCCAGAGTGAAAAAGCATGCTGGTGGGGGGAACAAGTGGAAGGAGAGAGTTCAAAAAGGTGATGACCTTACCATCGCTGTGCACAATGGGGTCAGCAGCTCCAGTGGTGACAGGACCACTCATCCGGCCTCCAACAATCTGGTGGACTCGTTCCTCCAGGTCCGTCAGTGTCTGCAGCTGAGGAGGGCCCCCGCCAGTACGAATCTGTTCCCTCCGGTTCCTGGCCAGCTTGGCCTGCAGGAGAAAGGACGGGAAGTGATGAAACATGCTGGCCTGAGCTGACATCACATGCCCCCCATGGTAGAATAGCCCTTCCATTATGCATTGAGCTGACATCACATGCCCCCCATGGTAGAATAGCCCTTCCATTATGCATTGAGCTGAATGTGCGTGTGTGTTTCCAGAAAGGGCCATGGGTGCTGGCTGACGGATGGCCATTGGGGCTTCGCGCACCCTCTGGCCATAATGTCAGGTGCAGATGGAGGGATGAAGAAGATTGCGAAAAAGGCACTCACCCTAACGAGCCAAGTGAGGTCGTTGAACTTCTTCCTGCATTGCACAGGAGTCCTGGGCACCACGCTGCTTGAGGTGACTCTTTGACAAACTTCCCTCCAAGCCCTGTGGTACTCACTCTGATGAGGCCTCCTGCCATTGTCGGGGTACAGCACAGCTCGCCGGCGCTCCACTTCGCCAACCAAAGCATCCAATGCCCCATCGGTAAAGCGCTCCACTCTCTGCCTCACCCTCTCCATATGTTCAAAGTCTGGAATGCCACAGAAAGCACAGCGCCGATTTTGAGGCCTACAAGGCGCAGAGTGTGGCTGCTGCTCCTAATTGACCCACCCCTTTAAGAGCTGGCTGGCGCCAGCATGTCTCGGGGTAATCGATTATTGACAGCACCTACGCTGCGCCCGGCCGCCAACATATTGAGTAGCGCCGCCGGGTTAGCGCCTTAAGACTCCCGTGCAGCGCCTGAATCAACGCCGCAATCACCTTTAGGGGCGCAGCAACCCAATATTGCTCGAGGTGGCGATAAGTTGCGCCTGGCGATAAAATTTGCGCAGCGCCAATTCTAGCGCCCCAAACGGGGCTATACCCAATTTCTCCCCCGTTGTTCTTTATATACCTCTATATGAGATACCACCTTTCTGAGAGGAAGAGTTCAAGTTTCTCCAGTCTTTCTTTATAACTCAGACCTTTAACATGGGATCAGCCCTATCCTTGTTTGGTATTATCTACAAATATAACTGACATGAATCAACTGAGCGGCCTGCGGGTGGCGCTGTCCAGGGAGAGTATAAATACTCGGGCACGGGCCCAGCTTACGTAGGACATTCTTAACAGGAACTAGTGAAGGACACACCTAGACCTCCATGTTGTAAAATAGTTGATTAGACCAAGTGCCTAGTAGTTTTCTTACGTCAATAACCACTTTGCATTAAATTTGAAGTCATATCATTTATGTAAATTAGAAATCATAGTGGTCCCAGCATCAAGCTCTGTGGTACCCTACTCAGTCCTTCTCCCCACTGGGACATAACTCCTCTAACATGTACCTATTGGTATTTTTTACTCTTCAGCCAGTTTCTTAGTCATTCCCAAAGTTAACCCCAAATCCCACAGCCTTTATTGTGAAACTTTCTCTTAAGACTTTTGGAAATCAAGATACACCGCGTTGTAGGGCTTAACACACTTCATTTGTGTTATCACTTCCACAAAGAAGTCGAGGAGATGGTCAAGCAGGAACTTCCCCTTTTGAATCCATGTTGACTGCTACTAACTAGACTATTGTTGTACAGATGATCATCTCGTTTGCTCCTGATAATTGATTACATTATTTTATATGGAACAGAAGGAAGATAAATGTACTATTGTGAAAATCATTAGAGGTGATATTGTGGTTGGACATTATCAGCAAGGGAATATAAAAGACAGGCTTCTGCTTTTAATGTGCATGAGCACTATGAGCACGGTGGCATAGTGGTTAGCACTGTTGCCTCACAGAGCCGGGGACCCGGGTTCGAATCCTGCCTCGGGCGACTGTCTGTGTGGAGTTTGCACATTCTCCCCGTGTTTGCGTGGGTTTTCTCCGGGTGCTCCGGTTTCCTCCCACAGTCCAAAAGATGTGCGGGTTAGGTTGATTGGCTATGATAAAAATTGACCTTTAGTGTTAGGGGGATTAAATACGTGGGGTTACGGGGATAGGGTGGGATATGTGTTGGTGTAGGGGTTACGGGGATCAGGAGGGATATGTGTCGGTGCAGGCTCGATGGGCCGAAATGGCCTCTATCTGTACTGTGAGGTTTCTGTGATTCTGAGTTGTTGTTTATTGTCTGATTGGCTTCTGACAAATTAAAGTTTTCACTTAATTAAACCTTTTTGTTCCTACATAAGTTGTCAGCTGTAACTTAACATGTGAAGAATATCACACACATCTAAGTAGCCTATTATATCTTGATTGACAAATAAAGTATTACACTGTTAGACTGTGATAATTGCTCTTGCCATATGTATCATTTTATGCTTTTGTAAATAATTAATGATTACAAAGAACAACATTACAGCAAGTAGGAAACATAAATAGCTCAGTCATTTAACAATCTTGTAATGGCACTACTTACCTATTATTAATCATTTATTTGTAATGAAATCAGCACAGTCTTAAGGTTCCCAATAAACTGAAGGTTTATAAGGCAGTTGTCCTTACCAATCTCCTGTATGGATGTGAAACATGGACACTCTATAGAAGGCACACTCAACAACTGGGAAGGTTTCACCAAAGACACCACCACGCCTTATTTTGTTTTCGGTGGCAAGGCAAGATGACTAACAGCAAAATACTGCAACGTGCTGACAGCATCCGCATTGAGGCTATGATAATGCCCAGTTAGGTTGAACATGGTCAATGTACTGAAGCAGGTGCTTTCTAAGGAACTGGTGCATGGCAGAAGAAATCAAGGCGGACAACAAAGGTACTACAAAGACACACTGAAGATTCATTGAAGCAATGCAACATAGTTGCTGACTCTTGGGAACCCTGGCCACTGATAGGCCGCAATAGTGTGCTGAAGTCAGAGAAGGAGTGAAGAGCTTCGAACTACACTGTGGATGCAAGTCACAAGATGTGGAAGGATTGGCAACAGAGGAATCAACATAAGAATCAACAGGAGAATGCACACCACCACGCCCCCCACCCCACCCGCACACCACCACGCCACCCGCCCCCCCGCCCACCCCCAACCCCGGCCAGGAACATAGTTACATAGGCTAGTGGTAGACAATGTGCAGCAATGCAACTGGGAATTTTTACCTTGGAGCGGGTGCGTAGCGGGTCGCCATCCTGAAGATTTGGACAGTGCGTTCTGCACTGCATGGTTAACTCAATGGCACCAATTACAAGAGCCATGCAAGTTTCCTGGCCCAATTACATGGAGTGGGTCTGATGACATCACTGATGACTCGTTTTCAGCACGGATATTTAAAGCAGCCTTGCACACATCACATTTGAAGGTTGCTGTAGGTGATTTCCAGAGATCTAAATTGCTAAATAACATTGACAATTCTGTGGGTCATGGAGACACAAAGGCAGAGGGCAGCCCAAAAATTCCCAGATGCCTCCCTGGAGGTGCTGGTCCAGGGAGTAAGAGCAAGCAGGGAGGTTCTCTTCCCTGCGGATGGCAGAAAAAGACCCGCAAAAGAGACTAAGAGGGCATGGCTAGATGTCGCAGAGGAGGTCAGCAGCAGGGATGTGGTGAGGAAAACGTGGATCCAGTGCTGCAAGAGATTCAATGATCTCATGAGGTCAGGAAAGGTGAGTGCAATGCCACACTCTCCCACATCCTGATGTGCGTCTCAATACATCCCCATCACTCTGCCTTCCCAAGCCCACTTCTGCACACCACTCCTTACACCAACCTACCTTGCAGGACCACCCACCTCTCTCTGTCTATGCACCTACTCACATCCCCAAATGACTAATCACCACTGACACTCACTCTCAATCATAGCAAGTAACACCACCAAAGGAGGTCATTTGGCAATGTCACCCCACTCCCTCATAGTCACCCTCGACAGATGTAGCCCATCCATTCCTTACACTCATTCCATCACTCTCACTCAAAGTTCTCTTTTTTCCTTCCTTGCAGAAGAGAGCTCACAACAATAGGGAAAGGCAGAGAACCGGAGGTGGCCTTCCAGTCTTCACAAATTTGACTCCAGCAGTGGAGGAGGCCCTGGAGATCTCTGGAGTTGCAGAGCTGCTGGCAGTGGGAGATGGAGAGAGGGGGGATCTCCCAGCAACCTGGTGACAGAATTAAATCTCATATAGCCACTTGGCATACAACAGTCACTCATGGTGGTGTCAGCAGCAAGTGAAATGACATCATGTGCATAATGGTAACTGACGTAATAAAACTCACTACACACTTGGTTTGAGCATAAAGCAAGGCTTTAATCAACTTATTTCAGAACATGGAGGTCTAGTTGTACTTCACTAGTTCCTTGTCTTACAAAATGTCCCTGTAAAGCTGGGCCCATGCCCGAGTACTTTTACTCCTTGGACGGCGCCACCAGCTGGCCGTCCAGCGTTATTTCATGAGTAGTTTCATGATGATGATGAGATTTATAACATTCTTCCTGCCTAAAAGATTTGGAAGTCCGACGACTTCCTCTTAACGGATTAGGTGGACCACAAATAGCCGCAGTCTTTAAGATTTTTGTTTATGGTTAGAAGGCACGTCTCCCCGGACTGTGTCTTGGTCCCTGGGCCGCTTGATACATACCGGTGGATCGACAGGGCCCATGTTGCTCTGATCGACCCGAGGGAGGCTGGGGAGATCGTGACTCTGGGTGCGGTTCCCCACAGGCACAGAACTGGCTTCATCCTGTTGGATAGCCAGGGATTGACCGGCGTCCTGGCCTCAGGTGGCCATCCCACGGGGAGCGCTCGGCTCCCCAAGTGGATTCGGTGGGGCAGCTGGCAGATCTCTCGATGTCCCAGGTAGGGTGTCATCTTCGGGGGAGTGCAGAGTGTCGGCATCATCCCTGTGGGTCCCTCTATCAGTTGGGTCCGTGGAACCGGCCGGACAGGGAGCCAGGTCCCGGAGCGACACGGTGGACTCCCGGCCATCAAGGTACCACACGTGCGCATACGTGGGGTTGACGTCCATGAGTTCTACCTCGTCAACGAGAGGATCGTTTTTAGACGATCGGATGAATCTTCGGAGCAGCACAGGGCCGGGAGCTGCCAACCATGACGGTAGAGACGTCCCATGGGTGGAGCGATGCTGGAAGCTGAAGAATCGCTCGTGAGGTGTGACTTTGGTAGACATAGAAAGGAGAGACCTGATGGAATGCAACACATCAGGGAGCACAGTTTCCCACTGCTGGTCTGGTAGGTTGCATGACCTCAGCGCAAGACGAACAGCGTTCCAAATGATAGCATTGTATCTCTCAACCTGTCCGTTACCGATGGGATGGTACAGTGTTGTTTTACTTGTGGCGATTCCCCGTTGGGAGAGATAACTTTTGAGTTTGCTTGACATGAAGGAGGGACCCCGATGAGAGTGGATGAAATTGGCCGTACCGCAAAGGGAAAAGACTTGATCAAGGCATTTGATCACTGTGGAAGTAAGCATATTGGGACAGGGGAAAGCAAAGGGAAAGTGTGAATATTCGTCCATCATAGTCAGTAAGTAGGTGTTTCGCTTGAGGAACGCAATGGCTCTTTAAAGTCAATGCTGAGTCGCTGCATAGCGTGTATGAGCGAGCCATCCGATGGACGGAAGAATTGTGGTTTTAATTCCGCACAAATTCTACAGGAGGAGCACGTATTTTTTACATCTTCCGTAGAAAATGGGAGATTTTTAGATCGCACAA
Source organism: Somniosus microcephalus (assembly GCF_052327205.1). NCBI lineage: Eukaryota > Metazoa > Chordata > Chondrichthyes > Squaliformes > Somniosidae > Somniosus > Somniosus microcephalus. Next base: position 140,031,912 of record NC_140993.1, read on the forward strand.
AGTGCAACCACATTCTCTTTGCCGGGTCGATAATGTATGGTGTAACCAAAGGCGGCCAATTCCATCCTTCAGAGTTGTATTTTGTTATTCTTGATCTTAGTGCATTTCCGGTTATCCAGCATAAAGGCCATGGAGCACTAATCGGTTATAAGTGTGAAATGGCGACGAGCGAGAAAATGACTCCATTTACGTGCCGCTTCGATGATAGCCATAACCTCCTTCTCGACAGGAGGATAATGGAGCTCGCTACCCTGCAAAGTTCTGGACAGAAATGCAACGGGTCGACCACCTTGATTCAAGGTAGCAGCGATCGCCGCATCTGATGCATCGCACTCGACCATGAAAGGAAGATTTTCATCAATGGAACGAAGCGTGGCTTTTTCCAGTTGTCGCTTGAGGAGGTCGAAAGCTGAAATAGCCGTTGCCTCTAATGGAAATGACTTTGCTTGAAGCAGGGGCTGGATCTTGTCGGAGAAGTGGGGTATCCATTTCGCATAATAGGTGAACATGCCGAGTGCCCGACGAAGAGGGCCGAGATTCATAGGGGGAGGGAGCTCCTGAAGCGGACGAAGTCGCTCCGGATCCGGTTTGAGACACCATTGCCCACCCAGTAGCCAAGGATGTTGACTGATGGTACTGATTTCACAGATTTGGACTCATTTAAGGTTAAGTTGCGACGACAGGGAACGTCAAAAAATTTCTGGAGGTTAGCATCATGCTCCTTCTGGTCATGACCAGCAATGGTGATATTATCCAGATATGGAAAAGTGTCCGTTAAGTTCTCCTGTTTGACTAGGCTATCCATTGCCCATTGAAAGATGGCCACCCCATTGGTGACCCCAAATGGAAGGCGACAAAACTGGTAAAGCCGACCATTGGCCTCAAAGGCCGTATACTTTTTGTCAGAGTCCCTTAACGGTACTTGATGATATGCGCTCTTTAAATCAAAAGTTGAAAATACCTTGTAGTTGGCAAGGTTATTGACCATGTCATCGATGCGTGGTAGTGGGTAGGCATCCAGGTCGGTATACTGGTTAATAGTTTGCGAGTAATTGATGCAAAGACGTTTCTTGTGTTGCTTCAGAGGATTTTTAACAATGACGACTTGAGCCCGCCAGGAAGATGAACATGGCTCAATGACACCGTCAGCTAGAAGGCGAGAGATTTCTGCCTCGATAAAGGATCGATCATCTTGGCTGAAACGTCATGATTTAGTGACTATGGGCTTACATCGGGGGGAAAGATTGGCAAACAAGGAGGGCTCGTCGAGCAGAGCCGCCAAAAGCGCACAAAACGGCACTTTGGAAATAGTAAGCTCTGGCTTTGACCCTCCAAACTCGAAAGTGAGTCTTTTGTGTTGTTTCTGGAAATTCTGTCCCAGGAGCACATCACTGCATAGGTTTTTGAGCACCCCGAGCTGGGTGGAGAAATAAGTGCGGCCATTGAGAATAAGGTCGACAAGACAAAAGCCGGAAGAGTTGGTGATCAGTGTCATCAGAGCCACTGCAATTTCCCTGTCCGAGGGGTAAATACGCAGTTTTAATTTACTGACAGCCCGCTCACTAATGAAGCTGTCAGAGTTGCATGAGTCGATTGGTGCACTCAAAATGTGCCCATTTACCGAAACCTTTGTGGCTGCATGGGACAGACTTTGGGGAAAAACAGCTGTGATGGGCGGAGGGGCAGTTTTATCCTTGACAGCTGTAACCTTAGTAGTGGTTCTTGGGGGAGGAGCAGTTTTATAGATTGCAGCTGTAACCTTAGTAGTGGCTCTTGGGGGAGGAGCAGTTTTATAGATAGTAGCTGCAAAACTACCAGGAGCTCTCGACCGGTATACCTTAGAAAAGTGGCTTTTCTTGCTAACAGTGGCTCTTGACTGACATACCTTAGAAAAGTGACCTTTTTTGCTGCAGTGATTGCAGGTTGCATTACGAGCAGGACAAAATTTCCTATAATGAAACACACCTCCACAGAAGAAACACTTCCTTCCAGATTGCCAAGATGCCGCTAGTGCGGGGTCGTCATCAGTGACGGTTTCTAGGGTAGGGTTGTGATCCGCTAAGTTAGAGTCATCATCGGTGAGGGCTTCCGCCTGAAACCTATCGAAGGAGTCATTAAAAGTGATAGCAGCAGCCCGTGCGTGAGGTAAAAGATAGGTATCTGCATTCCTCTTTGGTAAGTCCAGGGAACATGCGTGGTCATAGGCAGCCTGTAACTCGAGGGTTTTATTCTCCAACAGACGCTGGCGTATGAAGGGAGACATAATTCCATTAATAAAGGAATCGCGAATTAGCTCCTTCTGGTACTGCTCAGCTGTGACAGCTTTAAGGTTACAATCCTTGCTGAGCCTGCGAAGCTTTTTTTTTATTCATTGATGGGATGTAGGCGTCGCTGGCTAGGCCTGCATTTAGTGCTCATCCCTAATTGCCCTTGAGAAGATGGTGGTGAGTCACCTTCTTGAACCGCTGCAGTCCATATGGTGTAGGTACACCCACAATGCTGTTAGGAAGGGAGTTCCAGGATTTTGGCTCAGCGACAGTGAAGGAACGGCGATACAGGTCCAAGTCAGGATGGTGTGTGGCTTGGAGGGGAACTTGTAGGTGGTGATGTTCCCATGCGTCTGCTGCCCTTGTCCTTCTAAGTGGCAGCATCTACATGCAGCTCAGGAATTCGTCAAGTGATTCCCCAGGTTGTTGTCGAGTTGTGGCCAATAGATGCCGAGCAAAAATTTTGTTTGTGGCCTTAACATACAGTCGCTGTAATATTTGGATAGCGGAGTCATAGTCTACACCGTCTTCGATATAGTCAAACACATGAGGAGATACATAATTGGCAAGTATCTCTAATTTATCAGGAACATTCTCACCACACACCCTGAGGAAGTTGCTGAAAGTACGATGCCAGTGTTTCCACACCTTAGCAGTTGTAGGTGAATTTGGGTCCAGGTCAAGACGGGCGGGTCTGAGTAGTTTGTCCATGATGGATTGATTTCTACACCGGAGTTCCCTTCTGCAGTTGAAGTCATAGCTGGCTGTTCCCAAAATCACTCAGAGCGTGGAGTCGATATCAAGTTGATTAAATTGCCGTAATAAAACTCACTACGCACTTGGTTTGAGCATAAAGTAAGGCTTTAATCAACTTGTTTCAGAACATGGAGTTCTAGTTGTACTTCACTAGTTCCTCGTCTTACAAAATGTCCCTGATAAGCTGGGCCCACGCCTGAGTATTTATACTCCTTGGATGGCGCCACCAGCTGGCCGTCCAGCATTATTTCATGAGTAGTTTCATGATGATGATGAGATTTATAACAGTAACATTACCCATTCTTATCATAAGACTTCTAATTCATCTCTTTACTCTCCCACAGGTCCCCCATCAAGTGCCCCCCCACTGTCCAGCCGGAGGAGGAAGACGACTCCTCAGAGAAAGCTCTGGTCTCTGAGGATGCACCGTCAGCAGACCCAAGCGCACCCAGCACCAGCGCAAATACGCACACCTCGGTGGGTCCTGTGTGAGATAGAGTAGTGTTGGTCCCTGGTATATCACACTTCGCAAGTGAGTAAGAGAAGATGATATTAACAGGGACAGCAGTGGAGACTCCTCGCCGGAGGGCGCAGGACGCTCCAAGCTCTGCTGAGCTGTATGCAGATGCTGCACCTCAGGGGCTATCGAGAAAGAGGGTGATCTTGGAGGGGTAGCAACAATTGCATGAGGTTCTGGCAGCTTTTACAGATGCGATGTGTGCAAATGTACAGAGAATATAGGAGTCCATCTCCAACGTGAGCACCACCATCTCGTAGACAATGGTGACGATGTGCTGTTCCATGGAAAGGATGGCCACCTGCATGGAGCAGCAAATGCACCAGTCCAACGAGAACATGCTTTCCGTGAACAACAGATTGCAGAAGTTCATTGACCTCATCTCGAGGAGGGATACTAACCTAGACTAGGGCGTTCATCACCCCACTGATGTGCAGCAAGGTGCTCCCCAGCTCCGTGCTAGCAGGGAAGTACAGGTGGCCCATGAGAGGGATGATGGTGAGAGGGGACATGGAAGTGGGGGCTCTTCTCAAAGCGCTCCCCCTTCTCTCCCATTGCCTCCCCCTCAGTCAGAGTCCCACATGCTGCCTTGGATCCCGATGCCGTGTCTGCCCCTGCACAGTTGTAAGAGAAGCAATCTTTGGCGGAGCCTTCACAGGCTCCAGAACACAGAGGACCTCTGCCAAAAGTGTCTAAGCAGTCGCAGCAAGGAAGTGAGCAGCCTACCTCTACCTCTGCTGAAGCCACAGGGGTTGCACCTCATAGAAGCATGCGGAAAAGAATAAAGACACAATCCTAGGTGCACAGGGGTATGCACATGGGTGTATGAAAAAATGTTAAGGTTAAGTTTCAGTTATATTTATGACGCACATGAATTTATTTATTTGCACAACTTTCCTGTCTTTTGTCTGCTGCCTGGGAAGTGGCTTTGTCACTTGGAGTAAATGGTGGGACATGATTTAACCTCGAGCAATGTAGGTTTGGGTGGCAGGAATGGTTTGGTCATTGTAGGACCGCTTTGTGGTGGTGTTGGGGGTGGGGGAGTTAGTACAGCATCTGGCAGCCACATGGGTGCACTGGTGCAGGTTAAGTAAATCTGGACATTATGAGGCCATCCCAGGACTCCCGGAGAGCAATGTGCACTGCTGCTGGTGCCATCTCCACCTCAGGTTTCTCCTCCTCCTCCTCCTCATGTTCTACTTGTTCCTCCACCTCCTCCAAAGAGGCTCTGCGCTCTGCGCCTTGCTCCTCCTGCATCTCCAATCCTCGCTGTTGCGTTATGTTGTGTGGCGCGCAGCAAACAACGATGATTCTGGAGACCCTGGCTGGTGCGTACTGAAGGGCTCCTCCAGATCTGTCAATGCATCTGAAGCGCATCTTCATCATGCTGATTGCTTGCTCTATAACACACCTGGTGGACATGTGGCTGTCATTATAACGCTCTTCAGCCTCATTACATGGCCTCTTCAAGGGTGTCATCATCCATGTCTTCAATGGATAGCCTTTGTCTCCAAGCAGCCAGCCTGCAAGTCTGTTTGGAGGGGCAAAGAACTGAGGGAGGGTGGGCTGGCGCAGCACGAAAGAGTCATGACAGCTGCCAGGGAATCTGGTGCACACATGCATGATGATCTTTTTATGGTTGCAGATGAGCTGCACATTGACGGACTGGAAGCCCTTGCGGTTCACAAACACTCCTGGGTGATCTGCAGGTGCCTTGATGGCCACATGTGTGCAGTTGATGATGTCCTGCACCTGTGGGAAGCCAGCCAGAGCCACAAAGCCGAGTGTCCGCTCATCAGTGGCAAAGTTCACATAAGTGGCTGACTTGTCAATAATGGCATCAGTAACCTGGGTGATGCAACTGTGGGCAGCCGACTGCGAGATCCTGCAAATATCTGCTGCAGATCCCTGAAAGGCTCCTGAGATGAAGAAGTTGAGGGTGGTGGTGACTTTGACAGCTACTGGTAAGGTGTGCCCACCAGGTCCTCTGGGCAGCATGTCTTGTTCCAGCAAGCTACAAATGTCAGCGATGACCTGGCGCAGTAGCCTGAGCCTCCTGAAGCACTGCTGTTCAGTCATGTCCAGGAAGCTCATCCTCTGCCTGTATACCCTGTGTTGGGGGTATCGCCTCTGGCGTGGTGCAGGCCTGTGCTGACCCCCTCTCTGTGGAGCATCAGGTCATTGAGGAGAAGGCTGCTGTTGTGGCTGTTGCTGCTGGTGTTGTTGTGGCTGCTGCTGCTGGTGTGGCTGGTGTTGTTGGTGCTGGGGCTCATCTTGGTCCGATTCTGAGGTCCAAGGTGAGACAGCATAAGCAGCACCCATACTAATCTAATAGATGGCAGGTAAAGTGGAGATCAGAGCCACAATCCCTCAATGTATTGATAATGGAAATAATGTGGTGAGAGTGGCTTCCGAGGTTGCAGAAATGACCCACAAACTCCTGACAGCTAAATCTCTGCACAAAATGGAGTCAGCAAAAGCCTTTCCATTAGGCAAGGAAGCAAGTGTAATGTGGGAGTATTTGTGTTTTTTCCTGCTGTCACTTAATGGAATTGCACAATGACCACTGAGCTTCCACCTCCTCTCCACAGGCGAGCTTCCTGAGGTGCGTGAATCCCGTGCGCAAGAAGTTAAAGCCAAAACCTGATGTTAAAAAGGCAGTTAAGGGTCTCTCACAAAGCAGTTAATGACCTCAATGAGGTCGCCCACCTCTCCCGAGCGGGTCCGTGGCGCGTCTCGAAGCGCGCCTGAGTTAAATGTGGAAGTTGGCGGGATGATGGCGGGTTCCCACGCTCTGTCAATTTAACTGCCGACCTGCCCCCAAACCCACACGCTTGGCATCAGGAAAATTCGAGCCACAGATTCGTCAATGCATCCATCTACTGTGACGTCATGCTCCCTTGTTTGTTGGCACTGTCATCCTTGAATATGCGTGACACAGTACTACTACTATTTACCTTAATAAGATATTATAAGATTTAGTTATTGGACATATTTTAAAAAACATTTCTCAGGATGTGGGCAATGCTAGCAAGGACGCATGTATTGCCCTTTACTAGTAGCTCTGCGAAGGCGGTGATGGGCCTTCCCCCTTGAACCTCTGCAGTCCTTGTGGTGATTGTGCTCCCACAATAGTGTTAGATAGGGAATTCCATCTTTCTTACTCAGTGACAATGAAAGATCCATGGTATATGTCCAAGTCAGGATGGTGTATGACTTGGAGGGGAACTTAAGAGGTGATGATGTTCCCATGACATTTCTCACATAACTGTATCTTCAGTAATACATTACAGCTGCCACTGAAAATGTATTTTCAGCAGAAACAGAAAATGGGGTCCTTTGTGAGCTAATCAGTAATAATTTTACAACCAGGAAATCAAAAATTAATTAAGACTCTGCATGATAATGGCCCAGAAATTTGGGTCAGGGGCTTCCTGCGGGTGTAAGCCCCCGACCTGCACTTACCTTGCGCGCCAGCCATTGAGCTGTGGGCCCCCGTGGAATTCCGATCCTGGGCCTGCTCCAACTGCTGGCGCGCAGTGCTTGCGTATCCCAGGGGCGCAGTTAGTTCGATGCGTCCCCTGGGATCACGTGGGCCATGGAGAGCCAATCGGAGCAGGGAATGCTTCATTCATAAGTTTGACAGGAAGGGCTGTCAAAACTTATAAATACTACGGCCCCAAAACATCACTAAATCTTCAAATAATTTTTTTTTTTAAATAAACTATAAATGACATGAAATAACTATTTTAAACAATAATTTAAATTTTTGGAAAAAATAATTTTATTTTCTAACGGAGCTAAAAATAAACTTACCTTGCTTTAAAGTATTTAAAAATAATAAACCTGTGGAAAAATTTTTTAATTTTAATTAATTCACCACTTACCTTGTAAAAAGCAGGCCTTGCGCCTGCTTTTTACATGTCTAACTTCTGGAGACTTACCCTCCTGGGAAAATCTGCAAAAAAAACGTAAGTTCGATGCACACGCGCAGCCTCTCCTGCGCATGCGTTCGAACTCTGAACCCCTTCTTTCAGGGGAACGGAAGTGCCGGTTTCCCACGCATGCGCAGTGCATGCAGGAAACCGGCACTTCCATTGGGGCTACGGGTGAGTACCCCGTGCGTACTCACCCGTGGAGACCCGAAGTTCTGGGCAATACAATTGAATTAGTAAATAGGCCACCAGCACAGCAGTACTTTTCTATGTATAAAATTTTTAAAGGCTAAACTGCAGGCAGTTGCAGATGATTAATCCAAATAATCAGAGGCTGTGCCTACAGATCATTTCACACTTGCTGATCTGTTAACATTAAATTCCCAGTGTTTCCAGTAAAACACAACCACAAAGTGGCAGTGGCATTATAATTGCTATTTACAAACTGAAAGTCTGCTGATGTGTGTGTGCCTGCTTTGATAATCCAGGGGAAACTATTGAAATCATTAAAGGTAAAATATATTAATACAAATTAAATATTTAATGATACAGGCTATTCATGAGCCTCAATCTGTTTCTTCCTCAACAACACTGTCTTTGTGTTTTCCACTGATTCATTTTTCTTGTCTTTTCCTTTATACTTTGCCAGATAGAACCGGTTAAAACCAGTTATACAGAGGATGCAGAAAGATGGAGAGTAAAAGATTTAACCATCACAACTTGCAGTCTCTGGTTAGTTCCTTTATTAATACCAGTGGAAATGCCATGGTGTTGCACACTGCGGGGGGGGGGGGGGGGCGCTCATTTTCACCTTCCCCGTGTGAGCAGTAATCTGGTGGAGTGGATTCCACTACCAAACCCCCCCACCAGCCCCCACATTGTAGAGCCCACATGATTTTCATTCCCTTTATTTGAATAGGATGAAAATCAAGCAGGTCCTACAATGGGGTTAAAGGAAGGGAAGTGAGAAGAGGAGGCAGGGAGGGATAGAGGAGATAAAAGGGAGTGAAAGAGAAGAGGAGGTGAAAGAGGAGATGAAGAGGAGAGGAGGAAAATGGGGAGTGGGAGAGAGAAGGGGAGTGGAAGAGAGGAGTGGGACAGAAGAGGGGTGGGAGGAGTGGGAGAGAGCAGGAGAGGAAGAGAGGAGGATGAAGGTGGGGAACAAGGGAGGGGAAGGAAGTTCTGTTCAGTGGACTGTGTCTCTGTGGGGCATGGGAATTCCTATCTGTGGAGGGTAGCTGTTCAGGGGTCTGTGCCCATGGGAACAACTGTAACATTGCCTCAGCAGGGAAGGAAAGGAGGCCAGGATTTATTGCTTGTGGAGAGGGAAATGCCACGTCTCGCAAAACTCTGGGAAATGAGATAATTCGATCGCATTCAGTCCCTTCAAGAGTTTTGTCCCAAAGTTTGTGATTTTCTCTTGTATCTTTAGATCCCACACTCTATAGTGCCTAGCTCCTGTTACAAATAGCTTTTCCCCTTATGGTTTGGACTCCTTTTTATTTTATTATTATTTCCAAAGACAGTTCACTTCAAAGTACTGAAGATATTGAATTTCCATGAAAAATACAATTCGCTGATTCGTTCTGCTTGCCGAATTTCAACCTGAATCAGCTGTCCTCACAATGGCCCGCCTCATTTAAATTTGGTTTGAAACAACAGATAGGTGTCTCACCCCCACCCCCATTATTGTTTGTTCTCGTCTTGGCCCTCAAACCATTAGCTGTCAACATATAAACCCCAACATGAAAACATACTGGCCGGAATTTTGTGGGGGGTCAGCGGGCATGATTGGTGGCACGTCGGGTGGGAAAGTGGTTTTTTTTCACAGCGGGTCGGGACTCCACTGTGATCCCACAGCCACGCGCCTTTCCCAATCTTGGGTCTGTCAGCACTGAGCAGAATCCACGCGCAGCGGCGAAGAACCCAATTCAGGTAATCAGTGGCTTCTTTAGAGCCACTTAAGAATGATTTACAGCTTACCTTTTACATTTGACAGCTCGCCCACAGGGTACATGCTGGCCGTGGACCACGCCTGTCAAGCTGAGGCAGGAGTTCAGTGGCCATTGAATCAGCTGTTGAGTTGACAGCTTCAAATGTAAAGTAAAAGCTCCCACCTTACAGAGATATCTTCCCTCAGCCGCAAGCTCCTCCTCACTGCATTTCCACAACAGATTCACCATTCTGCAAGCCTTTACACAAGTCTCCATGCAGTCTGACCTCATTACCTCTCGCACCATTGACAGACTGCTTCTGTCATCTCTACTTCACCTGTTCCATCAGCATGGGTGCCCTTTATACTCTCTCACCTTGGTCCTCAGAATTCTACCACAATCAGCCCGAACACCAGCAGCACCAGGCACACCAGCAGCACCAACAACATCACCAACCTTCTCTGCAATCACCTGATGCTGCACAGGACAGTGGACATCAGCACCCAACCACATTGCTGCCCGGGAGGTCTGGGATGGCCTCACCATGGCCAGACTTATGTCACTTTACGCTGTACACCCTGGCAGCCACATGATGTGCCAGGTTGGCAGCAGCCACACCAACATCATAAAGCATCCCTACAATGTCCAAGCTATTCCTTTCACACTCATTACCATTGTGGGGGGTACGGTTATGTCTCACCATTCACTGCAACTCGCTAAGCCACTTCCAAAGGTGCACACAGATCTGTCCAAGAACACAGTGTTGAAAATAAAGGTTTCAATGTTTGACACCACATTAACAGAAACTTTACATGAACATTGCATAAAACACCCAAGTGCCTACCCTTGTGTGTTGTTAGTTGGTATGATTACATTATGATGAGGGTGAGTGTGAGGGATGGCTAGTGAGATGGGGATGTGATAATCTAGATAGAGGGGGATGGGTGGAGGTGCAAGGTAAGACCACACTTAGAGTATTGCGTGCCATATTGTAAAAAGGATATAGAGGCACTGGAAAGGGTGCAGAGAAAATTTACAAGGATGATACCAGAAGTGCGAGGGTATACATATCAGGAAAGGATGAACAGGCTGGGTCACTTTTCTCTTGAAAAAAGACGGCTGAGGGGTGACCTAATAGAGGTCTTTAAAATTATGAAAGGTTTTCATAGAGTGGATACAGAGAGAATGTTTCCACTTGTGGGGAAGAGCATAACTAGAGGCCATCAATATAAGATAGTCACCAAGAAATCAAAGAGGGAATTCAGAAGAAACTTCTTTACCCAAAGAGTGGTGAGAATGTGGAACTCGCTGCCACAGGGAGTGCTTGAAGTGAATAGTATAGATGCATTTAAGGGGAGGCTGGACGAGCAACTGAAGGAGAAGGGAATAGAGGTTATGCTGATAGATTTAGATGAGGAAAGATGGGAGGAGGCTGGAGTGGAGAATAAACGCTGACATGGACTGATTGAGAGTGGCCTGTTTCTGTGCCGTATATGTTGTATCCGTGTGTTAATGGAGACACGGAATGCAGGAGTTGGTTTAACAGGTGTTTACTGAACAAAGTCTGGAGGTGAACTAAAAGACACTATACAGGCTTATATACCCGAGTGGTCACTACCGGTATTACAGTACACAGGGGCTCTTAAAGGTACATACACTACAATTCCTCCCCTTTTAGATAATTAGTACATAACATTTTAAGTAATCATTAATTAACATGTTTACAAGAACAATAATCTATACATTTGCTGCTGTTAATCAATTATAAGTCAGTCTCTCTGGAGGCTTCCTGACTCGGTCCGGATAACGCCTCGGTGGTGTAGTAGTTTTCGGTGGTGTAGTAGGTTCTTTTGGCAAGGTCGATTCGGCTTGAATGCCAGTGTCGGGTTCATCTGGTTCCAGTATCACCGGATCGGAGGTAGATACTATGGGTATCTCTGTTTCATCATTAGGCGTATAGAGTTGTGGTGTAGGTTGTCCCTTTTCGGATGACTCTATGATCTGGTCAGCATGGCGCCTTATTATGCTTTCTCCAATGTCCACGGTATACATCAGCGGTCCTAGTCGTGTGCAAATAGTTCCAGGCTGCCATTTCTCGGTACGGTAGTCCCGGGCCAAAACTTGTTGACCTATCTGGAAGGTTCTAGTTGGCCTTTCATTCATGCCTTGAAATTGCCGGTTCTCTACGTCCCTTCTGATGTTTGGCTTGATCAAATCCAGCCGGCATCTTAGTCTTCTATTGAAAAACATCATGGCGGGAGTTTGGTTTGTAACCACATGCGTTGCATTCCTGTACGCAAACAAGAAGTTATCTACCTTATGTTGTAGATTTATGTCTTCATTACCCATGGCCTTTATGGCCTTCTTGAAGGTCTGGACAAACCTTTCAGCTAATCCATTGGTGGCGGGATGGTATGGGGCGGACGTGTAGTGCTTAACCCCATTGTTTTTTAAGAACTTCCTGAATTCTTCGGACACAAATTGCGGTCCATTATCAGAACAGATCTGTTCAGGCAGCCCATTCCTGGCAAATATGGTCCTTAATACTGTGATGGTTTTTTCCGTGGTGGTGGAGGACATCTTTATTACCTCCGGCCACTTGGAGTGTGCATCAACCGCGATTAAGAACATTGAGTCCATAAATGGACCAGCAAAGTCGATATGTACCCTTTGCCATGGAGACGAGGGCCACTCCCATGGATGTAGAGGGGCTTGTGGTGGGGCGTTTTGGACCTTCTGGCATCCTAGACAGCTCTTGGTCATTTCTTCAATGTCTCCATCGATACCTGGCCACCACACAAACGCTCGGGCTAGGTTCTTCATTTTCACTCCACCCAGATGCCCCTCGTGGAGCTCCTTTAGCACTTTATCCTGGAGTTTGGGTGGAATCACCACTCTGGATCCACACATCAAGGTTCCTCGGCACACTGACAGCTGTTCTCTTCTTTGCGAGAATGCTGGCAACAGTGGTTCGCCATGTGCTGGCCATCTCTTCACCGTTAAATCGTAGACTCGTGAGAGAGTCAGGTCATTTCTCATTTCCTTTTCAATGGTAGAATTTGTTACTGGTAGACATTCCACTATGGTTGTGTGGAACATCTCCACTGGGTCCACTGTAGGTGCCTCTTCTACCGTTGGCAACGGTAGGCGCGATAAACCGTCAGCATTCCCATGCTGTTTTGATCCTTTGTATTCTATGTCATATTGGTGTGCCCCTAGGAAAAGGGACCACCTCTGTAGCCTTTGCGCTGTCATAATGGGAACGCCCTTTTTAGGGTTGAATATGGAGACAAGGGGTTGATGGTCAGTCAACAAGGTAAATTTTTGTCCGTGTAGGTAATGGTTGAATTTCTTCACTCCCCACACCAGGCTGAGTGCTTCCCTGTCGATCTGGGCATAGTTACGCTCAGCTGAGTTCAATGAGCGTGACGCAAAAGCTATCGGCCGCTCCGAGCCATCAGGAAATCTATGCGATAATACCGCTCCTACGCCATAAGGGATGCATCGCACACCAGTCTGATTGGCAGTGATGGGTTGTAATGAGCCAACACTTCCTTGGACGTGATCAAGCCTTTGCATTTATGGAAGGCACGTTTACAGTCTTCGCTCCATTTCCAAATTACTCCCGTTTGTAGCAGTGCGTTAAGAGGGTGCAGAACAGTTGATAAGTTCGGTAAAAATTTATGATAGTAATTTATCAATCCCAGGAACGACCTTAATTGTGAGACATTTTCAGGTGCTGGGGCTTTTATGACCACTTCAATTTTTTCAGGTGACTTATGCAACCCTTCTTCGTTAATTATATGGCCACAATATGATATTTGTTTCTGGAAAAATTCGCACTTGGGGCGATTTGCTCATAGGCCCCGTTCTCTCAGCCTAGTGAGCACCTGCTCCAAATTGGCAAGGTGCTCGTTGTCATTTTCTCCTGTTACAAGGATGTCGTCTAGGTAGCATTGAGTCCCCGGAATCCCTTGCAGGACTTGCTCCATAGCTCTTTGCCAGATAGCTGGAGCTGATGCTACTCCGAAAACCAGTCAATTGTACTGGTACAGGCCTTTGTGTGTGTTTATCGTGAGATACTTTTTAGAGGCCACCTCAACCTCCATCTGTAGATATGCCTGTGCCAAGTCAATTTTGGTGAAACGTTTCCCTCCGGATAGTGAGGCGAAAATATCTTCTATCCTCGGAAGAGGATACTGTACCATGTGAAGGACCGGGTTTACAGTCACCTTGAAGTCCCCACAGATGCGAATTTTTCTCTGTTCTTCAGATTTATCATTATTCAACGTTTTCTTCATGACCGGGACGATGGGTGTTGCCCACTCGCTCCAATCTACCTTGGATAACACACCTGCCTTTTCCAAATTCTCCAGCTCTGCCTCGACTGCTGGATGAATTGCGTATGGCACCGGCCTTGCCTTAAAAAACTTGGGAATTGCCGCATCTTCTACTTTTATTGAGGCGGTGACGCCTTTCAAGGTTCCTAGTTCCTGTTGAAACACTTCTTTGGCGTTGGCCAAGATGTCTTTTAATCGTTCAGGTATGATGTCATCATCATTTTTTTTCTTACTGGTCACCGTCAGTGCCTGAATGGAGTGCCAGTCTAAACGTATCTTCCTGATCCATTCACGTCCCAGCAGCGGTGGACCACCATCTTGCAGAACGTATAAATACAACTTCTGTATTTCCTTGCCGTTGTATACAACAGGCACCCTTATTTTCCCTCTGGGGTATACTTTCTGCCCCGTATATGTCTTCAAGATAATGGATGTGTCTTTCAAAGGTAGATGCGGAAGTAGCCGCTCGTAATCCCGTCGACTTATGACGGTCAGAGCTGATCCTGTATCTAGCTCCATTTTAACTGGGGACCCCGCTATCGTGAGGGTAACCCAAATGGTCTGGTAATCTTCTTTGGCAATTACATTATGTAATTTGAGACAGCTTAGTCTCTTGTTTCCGGAGTCGCTATCGCTCTTCTGGTCTTCGGAGCTACTGTCCGTCATCATTTGTACCTTTCTGTACTTTTCCTTATTGATTTTTTTTCTGTCAGTGGATTTTTTGTTTCCAGATCGGCATACACGTGCAATGTGTCCCATCTTTCCGCATTGCCTGCATGCTTTGTCCTTGAACCAGCAGTCCTTCTGGTCATGGGTGGATCTGCTGCAGCGATAACATCTCTCGAAACCCCGTGTCATTTCATGGGTGCCGAAGTCTTCTGGCTTTTGCTGTATCTCTGCAGCTCCTCTTGCTGCTGCTTCGTATGATACAGCCACACTGAAAGCCTTGTCCAGTGTCAAATCTTTCTCAGAAAGTAGCCTATTCTGTGTTCCTTCACTTAGGAGACCGCAGACTAATTTGTCTCGTAGAGAATCTGCCAGTCCTGCCCCAAATTGGCAGTGCTTTGACAGCTTTCTTAATTTGGTGAGGTAATCAGCGTTACTTTCATTCTTGTGCTGATTCCTCCTGAAGAATTTGAATCATTCCGCTATCAGCAGCGGTGTTGGGTTTAAGTGCTCCTGTAGGGTATCAACAATCTCCTTAAAATTCTTGTCCATCGGTTTGGCTGGAGTGATTACGTTTTGTAACAGCCCGTATGTCCTTGCGCCCATCAGATTTAGAAGTACCGATGCCTTTTTATCATCCTCTACTTCATTCGCTGTGCAATATACCTCCACTCTTTCCACATATGTGGTCCAATCCTCTATATCACTATCGAAAGCAGTAATATTGCCAGTCTTAGGCATCCTGAAAATCAAAAATGGCGCCTCCCGCACTTTCCTTTCTTCCCTGCCGAGAAAAAATGGCGCCTCCCGCGCTTTCCCATCGCTGCCGCTGCTGACAACGCTGTTCTCCGCGGTTTTTATTTACACAGATATTTCCAATAGTTGGAGACTCATTCCTGCCAGACTCTCTGGGACTTTTCCCTCCCTCTGCTTGGTCCAAACGCCGACCTGCTTTGCAGCGCTGGCCGTCTCCCGAGTGCTCCACCCTCCGTCTCTGTTTGCCTCCGCCTTCCGACTCGCTGCTCGGCCCCGCTGCAGAGCCACCCGATCGAGCCCCAGCCCGCCGCCCAGGAAGGATTAGTGCAGTACCTGCCACCAGTCCGGCTAGCTGGTGAACTCACAGTTTTTTGTTTTTTTTTCTTCGACCTTCGTCTGAGGAATCGATCTCCTTGAGGTGGTGCCGAATTGCAGGTAAGTCCATTTCCAATTCGTCGCCACTGTTGTATCCGTGTGTTAATGGAGACACGGAATGCAGGAGTTGGTTTAACAGGTGTTTACTGAACAAAGTCTGGAGGTGAACTAAAAGATACAAGACACTATACAGGCTTATATACCCGAGTGGTCACTACCGGTATTACAGTACACAGGGGCTCTTAAAGGTACATACACCACAGTATATCCTATGTAATCCTATGTAAGTTGGTGTGAGTAAGGATGTGCAGGAGTAGGGTAGGGAAGGCAGAGTGATGGGGATGTGATGAGAGGCACAGCAGGATGAGGTTGAGTGTAGTTTTGTACCAACGTTTCGTGATCTACTGAGATCATTGAAACATTTACGGCACTGCACCCAGGTCCTCCTGACCACATCTTGCTTGTGCCCTCCTCTGCAATGTGCAACCAGGCTGTGTTGATCTCCTGGGGAGGTCTCTTCCGCCCATGGGAAGGGAAGAGGACCTCCCTGCATGCTGTGGCTCCCTCCATAAGCATATGGAGGGGGTCAAGGGAGAGCATAGGTGCAGCCATGTGCCTTTTTGCAGTGATTGTCAGTGTTTGTCGCCTCAGCAGAAACGGGACCAACATCCTCGCAGGGGGGGTTTGCTAGTGCTGTTGGGAAGGATTTAAACTAATTTGTCAGGGGGCTGGGCACCTAAGTGTGGGCCCAGAATGGAGAGAAACAAAGCTAGAAGTGCAAGTTAGAAAAGTAGTCAGCAAAACTAGTAGGGAGCAGAAACAAAGGCCAACAGTAAAGAGGGTCAAAGTGCAGAAAAATATTAAACAGGCAAAGTTGAAGGCACTTTATCTAAATGCATGTAGCATTTGCAACAAGGTGGATGAATAAATGGCACTAATAGAAGTAAATGGGTATGATGTAATTGCCATTACAGAGACATGGTTGCAGGGTAACCAAAGCTGGGAACTGAATGTTTCAGGGTACTCAACATTTAGGAAGGACAGACAAAAAGGAAAAGGCGGTGGTGTAGCACTGTTAATAAGAGATGAGATTGGTACGGTAGAGATAGAAGATCTTGGCTTGGCAGATCGTGATGTAGAACTGGAATCAGTTTGGGTGGAGCTAAGAAACAGCAAAGGGTGGAAAACATTGGTGGGAGTTGTGTATAGGCCACCAAACAGTAATGGTAATGTAGTGCACAGTATCAATCAAGAGATTAGAAGTGCATGTAACAAGGGCAATACGGTAATCATGGGGGACTTTAATCTACATATTGACCGGACAAATCAAATTACCACTAATGGTGTGGAGGACGAATTCTTGGAATGCATGCAAGATGGTTTCCTGGATCAATATGTGGAGGAACAGGCTATTCTGGATCTGGTACTGTGTAATGAGAAAGGGCTAATCAATAATCTCATGGTAAAGGGGCCTTTAGGGACAAGTGACAATAATATGATTGAATTTTACATTAAGTTTGAGAGTGATGTAGTCGAATCTGAAACTAAGGTCTTCAATCTAAACAGAGGAAACTACAAGGGTATGTGGGACAAGTTGGCCATGGTAGATTGGTGAAAGGTATGAAGGTGGACATACAATGGCTAACATTCAAGGAAATAATGCATAATTTGCAACAAACATATATTCCTTGAGGGCATAAAAACCCAAAAGGAAAAGTGATCCAAGCATGGCTAACTAAAGAAATTAAAGCTAGTATTAAGTCAAAGGAGGAAGCTTATAAAGTTGCCAGAAAAAGTGGTCAACCTGAGGATTGGGATCTTTTTAGAAATCAGCAAAGGGGGACCAAGAAATTGATAAAGAAAGTTAAAATGGAACATGAGCACAAACTAGCGAAAAATATAAAAGCGGATTGTAAAAGCTTCTATAGGTATGTGAAAAGGAAAAGACTGGCGAAGGTAAATGTAGGTCCTTTATAGTCAGAGACAGGAGAATTTATCATGGGGAATGAGGAAATGGCAGAGAAATTAAATAAATACTTTGCTTCTGTCTTCACGGATGAAGACACAAAAAACCTCCCAGAAATACGAGAAAACCAAGGGTGTGATGAGAATGAGGAACTTAAAGAAATTATTATTAGTAAAAAACAGTACTAGCAAAATTAATAGGACTAAAAGTCGATAAATCCCAAGGACCAGTTGACCTACATCCTAGGGTTTTGAAAGAGGTGGCCATTGGGATAGTGGACGCATTGGTTGTCATCTTCCAAAATTCTATAGATTCTGGAACAGTTCTTGCATATTGGAGGATAGCAAATGTAACCCCGCTATTTAAGAAAGGAGGGAAAGAGAAAATGGGGACCTACAGACCTGTTAGCCTCACATCAGTAGTTGGGAAAATGCTGAAATCTATTATAAAGGATGCAATAACTGGGCACTTAGAAACTAATAATAAGATTGGGCGGATCCAACATGGATTTATAAAAGGGAAATCCTGTTTGACAAACCTATTGGAGTTCTTTGAGGATGTAACTAGTGGAGTAGACAAATGGGAACTGGTAGATGTGGTGTATCTGGATTTTCAGAAGGCCTTCGATAAGGTCCCACACAAGAGGTTGGTGAACAAAATTAGGGAACACAGAATTGGGGGTAATATACTAGCATGGATTGAGAATTGGTTAACAGACAGAAAACAAAGAGTAGGGATAAACGGGTCTTTTTCAGGATGGCAGGCTGTGACTAGTGGGGTACCATCAGGATCGGTGCTTGGGACTCAGCTATTCACAATCTATATCAATAGTTTGGATGAGGGGACTAAATGTAATATTTCCAAATTTGCTGATGATACAAAGCTAGGTGGCAGTGTCAGTTGCGAGGAGCAGATGAAGAGGCTTCAAGGGGATCTCGACAGGCTCAGTGAGTGGGCGAGAACATGGCAGATGGAATATAATGTGGATCAATGTGAAGTTATCCACTTTGGTAGAAAAAAACAGAAAGGCAGAGTATTTCCTAAATGGTGAAAGATTGGGGAATGCAGATGCTCAAAGGGACCTGGGTGTCCTTGTACTTGAGTCACTGAAAGTGAAAGCGCAGGTGCAGCAATCATTAGGAAGGCAAATAGTATGCTGGCCTTCATTACAAGAGGATTTGAGTACAGGAGTAAAGAAGTCTTACTCCAATTATATAGGGCCTTGGTGAGACGACACCTGGAGTACTGTGTAAAATTTTGGTCTCCTTACCTAAGGAAGGATATACTTGCCATAGAGGGAGTGCAACGAAGGTTCATGAGATTGATACCTGGGATGGTGGGACTGTCGTATAAGAAGAGATTGAGTAAACTAGGCCTGTATTCTCTTGAATTCAGAAGAATGAGAGGGGATCTCATTAAAGCATACAAAATTATTACAGGGCTTGATAGGGTGGATGCTGGGAGAATGTTTCCCTTAGCTGGGGAGTCTAGAACCAGGGGCCACATCCTCAAGATAAGGGTAGGTCATTCAGGACTGAGAGGAGAAGAAATTTATTCACACAGAGGGTGGTGAATCTTTGGAATTCTCTACCCCAGAGGGCTTTGGAGGCTCAGTCATTGGGTATATTCAAAACAGAAGTCGATAGATTTCTGACTAGTAAGGGCATCAAGGGATATGGCATCAGGGCCGGTGAATGGAGTTGAGGCAGAAGATCAGCCATGATCTCATTGAATGGCGGAGCAGGCTTGAAGGGCCGAATGGCCTACTCCTGCTCCTAGTTCTTATGTTCTTATGTTTGCAGCACCGCATTGCTGTAGAATACTGACAGCACAAATGTCAAAATAAAGTTGGCCGTGGTCCCTTTAAGGAAACCAGCTGATGATGCGTCATCAAATGACGTCACCAGACCCGCTTCCTCTAAGTGGCCGGGAAACCCGCTGGGCGAGCTTAACAAGTCCCATCAAGGGAAATTAATTTCATAGTGCAGGTTGGAGCCAGCAGCAGGGTCGGGACCCGCCGCCGAATTCGCCCGCCACGGAACCGCCGAGGTTAGTAAAATCCCGACCACTGTATTTGGTACTCTACAGCCAGAAGTGCCAAGTAGATGATCCATATCAGCCTCCTCCTGAGGTTCCCACCATCACAGAAGCCAGTCTTCAGCCAATTCGATTAACTCCACGTGATATCAAGAAACGGCTGAGTGCACTGGATACAGCAAAGGCTTTGGGCCCCAACAACATCCCGGCTGTCATGCTGAAGACTTGTGCTCCAGAACTAGCCACGCCTCTAGCCAAGCTGTTCCAGTACAGCTACAACACTGGCATCTATCCAACAATGTGGAAAACTGCCCAGGTATGTCCTGTTCACAAAAACCAGGACAAATCCAATCCAACCAATTACCACCCCATCAGTCGACTCTCTCAATCATCAGCAAAGTGATGGAAGGCTCACAGATGCCCAGTTTGGGTTCCGTCAGGACCACTTGGCTCCAGACCTCATTACAGCCTTTGTCCAAACATGGACAAAGGAACTGAATTCCAGCGGTGAGCTGAGAGTGGCTGCCCTTGACATCAAGGCAGCATTTAACTGAGTGTGGCATCAAGGAGCCCTAGTAAAACTGCAGTCAACAGGAGTCGGGGGAGGGGGGAAATTTTCCACTGGCTGGAGTCACACCTAGAACAAAGGAAGTTGGTTGTGGTGTATGGAGGTCAATCATCTCAGCCCCAGGACATCACTGCAGGAGTTCCTCAGGGCAGTGTCCTAGGCCCAACCATCTTCAGCTGCTTCATCAATGACCTTCCCTCCAACATAAGGTTAGAAATGGGGATGTTCGCTAATGACTGCACAGTGTTCTGTGTCATTCACAACTCCTCAGATAATGAAGCAGTCTATGCCCACATGCAACAAGACCTGGATGACATTCAGGCTTGGGCTGATAAGTGGCAGGTATTATTTGCACCACACAAGTGCCAGGCAATGACTATCTCCAACAAGCAAGAGTCTAACCACTGCTCCTTGACATTCAACAGCATTACCATCGCCGAATACCCCACCATCAACATCCTGGGGGTCACCATTGACCAGAAACTTAACTGGACCAGCCACATAAATACTGTGGCAACAAGTGCAAGTCAGAAGCTAGGTATTCTGTGCTGAGTGTCTTACCTCCTGACTCCCCAAAGCCTTTCCACCATCTACTAGGCACAAGTAAGGAGTGTGATGGAATACTCTCCACTTGCCTGGATGAGTGCGGCTCCAACAACACTCATGAAGCTGGACACTATCCAGGACGAAGCAACCCGCTTGATTGGCACCCCAACCACCACCTTAAACATTCCACTTCCTCCACCAGCGGCGTACTGTGGCTGCAGTGTGTACCATCCACAAGATGCACTGCAGCAACTCGCCAAGGCTTCTTCAGCAGCACCTCCCAAACCCGCGACCTCTACCACCTAGAAGGACAAGGGCAGCAGGCACATGGGAACACCACCACCTCCAAGTTCCCCTCCAAGTCACACACCATCCTGACTTGGAAGTATATCACCGTTCCTTCATCGCCGCTGGGTCAAAATCCTGGAACTCCCTACCTAACAGCACTGTGGGAGTACCTTCACCACACGGACTGCAGCGGTTCAAGAAGGCGGCTCACCACCACCTTCTCAAGGGCAACTAGGGATGGGCAATAAATGCTGGCCTTGCCAGCGACGCCCACATCCCATGAATTAATTTTTTAAAAGCTGACACTTATAATGTATTTTTCCATTAAGATAGTATGACATAGGACTTTTCAATGCATTTTGAAATGGAATGTTGTGACCGATTCACTGATTTTAATATACAATAGGTGTCTCCATCAAAGACATTACACTTATACCCTTATTCTCCTCAAAACTATTCCTATTTGGTAATAATCACATTAGAACTAATTGCGAAGACACAGAATTGTTTAAAAAAATGTAACTCCCTTTTCTACCACTTTGCTCATTTCCTGACTCACTGGTCAGCCGTGTCACTGTCTAGGACAACAACTTATAAAGGGATGAATTTCTGCAGAGGTTCTTCCACTTGTCCTCCATATCTTTGGTGGAAGAGCTGCAGAAACTTTGGAAAAATGACCTAAACGTGTTTACGCTGTTATTCCGGGATTTCCGCAGCTCCCCGGCTGAAGTTACGGTGGACGATCGGGAGAACTTCTGTAGAAATTCATATAATTTTTGGCCATTGACATCCAGACTTGCTGTAAATAAAGACCCAAATGGAATAAAACTTATGGGCCCAGAAATTCAGTGGGCTTTGCGCCCAGTTACCGCCCAAATAGGGTTTCTGCGCCAGTGTAAGAGGGTGCGCTGATATTCAGCGCTGCGGTAATGGCGGCAGTAGCCGGTAGCGCTGCGCCGACACCGATTACGTCATCGGTGTGCGCAGTGTCCCGGTTCCGCCTCGCTTCCGGCCCAAACCCCATATTTAGTTGCGGCCGCCTCTTCTGCAGCGGCCGCAAACAGCGCTGGAAAAATGGGGCCGTACTGCTGCGCTACTGGGGCGCTTTAAGGTGGAGGTGCGGCCGGCCGCTTTTTCGGCGGCCGCCTGCCCGCACCTCCTTCCCCGGCCTCCTCCACCCCCCCCCCCCCGCGGCATTGCCGGCTGCTTTCCGCGAGCCCGGCACTTCTCCGTGGTGCCGGGCTCATTTGCCGGCACAATCCAGCGGCGATCTCGCTGTTGCAGGCACCTCCCCCTTAAGAGAAGGAGGAGGCCTGCAGTACCGCAGCCTGCCGCTCCGCAGCGGGTGGCGCTGCGGCACCTAGCGCGCCGATATTCAGTTTCAGCGCCCCAAGCGGGGGCGCCGAATCCCTTGAATAGCGGCCGCCTTCGAGTTGGGGTGCTGAAACTGAATTTCCGGCGGGCGCAAGTGGCTCCGCGCGCAGCGCTAACTTTTGGGCGTTAGCCTGCTGGCGGGCCTTAACTGAATTTCTAGGCCATGATGTTTACAGTATAAAAAAACACATCATCAGTGAGAATGGTGATTAAATACCTCTATCTACCCATATTGCAAATTAAAAAGTGCAAAGAACATCTTAAGACTATGTACAGCAGCTCGAATGTTGTGATGCATACTGCAGAAGGAAACTCTTGAAGAATTGCCTTGTGCTCCTGGTTGTTTTGAAATCTGTGGAAATGTCTGTTTTGAGCACGGGACTAACTAACGTTCAGTTCAAACAAAATTACCAAAGTTCTGTATATAATTTCTACATATTTTTGTTTTTTCCACATAATTTGTTTTACCAAATACCACATGAATAATTGAAACGCAAAAATACTTCATCCATCTCCATAGAATAATAACTAAAATGTAACAACCTCCCCCATATACATACATAACATACAAATACAGGTAATTCTATCACCTACTACTTGTTATTCAACACAACCTGCATTACAAATACAATTGCTATTCATGAACGTTAACCCTTATCTGACATTACATCCTGGTCCTAAATCTACTATTAGCATTACATATCATTACAGTGGTATGAACAGAATTTAACACCATCCCAGTGATACCATAGCCTATAAATTAGTGTCACTGTAAAGTATTACACAGTGGCAATTGTAGGATACTGACCAGAAATTCCGGCTATTCCAGTGTCTATGCAATTTCTGGTCACTGAACGCCCATCATGATTATACTGTAGGGTATTTGAACTGGCACTTAGCTATAGTGTAGGAGGTGCATTACACTTCCAGAACAGGACAGTTAAGAGTCCTTTGGAGATGACATTTTTGCCTTTAAGTAATTTATCCACTGTTCCACTGAAAATTAGTAGTGCAATGGTTATTGATATTTCTAGTTAGATTATCCTATTTTTTATATGTTCTTTGTGTTATGCTATTAATAATATTCCATATTGTGCTCAAAATTCAGGATGTGGTTTTTAACATCCAGCATTATGTTGTTTGTTTTACTATTAGTAGCCAATCAAGCTGCCTAGCCATCAAAGCCTAGAAAGTGCTACACTAAAGTATTACACGGGTGGAAATTGTGCACTGAGGACAAGTAAGAGTAGAGAAGGTTTGCCAAAAATGTCAGATGGCACTAGAGACATGGGGAATAATTTGCACCTAATCCACCAGGCAGGAAACTGATGGGATCGGGTCATTCGCCCGTTTAACATTCTATCTGGCTTTGCTTTCCATTGATTTTAATGGAACGTATAATTGGACTGGTTGTAAAATCCATCAGTTTCCTGTCGGATGGGTTAGGTTGAAATTATCCCCATACTGTTTGCATCCACAGCTATGCCACTCATTGCATCAATAGGCCCAACCACAGCTAGCACATAGCACAGCACTGCCTCAGAGGCAAAGTTACAGAGCTGTGCTATCTGCTTCAAGAAGATATACAGATAACCTTAAACATAGGGAGGGCAGCACCAGCGGCTGTTAAGGTGACTGCGACCCTCTTCATGCCTCTAACTCCTTCAAGCTGAATGGTGGAACAGGCTCGAGGGGCTCAATGGCCTACTCCTGTTCCTATGTTCCTATGGGGACCTCTGCAGTATCAGCCAATTTGTTGATACATTAAGAAGGTCACAGATGCATTATTGAGCAGGCTCATAAGAACATAAGAAATAGGAGCAGGAGTAGGCCATACGGCCCCTCGGGCCTGCTCCGCCATTCAATAGGATCATGGCTGATCTGAATCTAGACTCACGTCCACTTCCCTGCCCTCTCCCCGTAACCCCTAATTCCCTTATCTGCTAGGAAAATGTCTATCTCCATTTTAAATGTATTTAATGTTGCAGCTTCCACAGCTCTCTGGGGTAGCAAATTCCATAGATTTACTACCCTCTGAGTGAAGAAGTTTCTCCTCATCTCAGTTTTGAAAGGGCAGCCCCTTATTCTAAGATTATGCCCCCTAGTTCTAGTCTCACCCATCAGTGGAAGCATCCTCACCGCATCCACCCGATCAAGCCCCCTCACAATCTTATATGTTTCGATAAGATCGCCTCTCATTCTTCTGAACTCCAATGAGTAGAGTCCCAACCTACTCAACCTTTCCTCATACGTCAACCCCCTCATCTCTGGAATCAACCGAGTGAACCTTCTCTGAACCGCCTCGAGAGCAAGTATATCTTTTCTTAAATATGGAAACCAATACTGCACGCAGTATTCCAGGTGTGGCCTCACCAATACCCTGTATAACTGCAGCAAGACTTCCCTGTTTTTATACTCCATCCCCCTTGCAATAAAAGCCAAGATTCCATTGGCCTTCCTGATCACCTGCTGCACCTGCATACTAACTTTTTGTGTTTCATGCACCAGTGACTTCATGACCTCCACTATTGACCAAAAGCAGCAACATGAGAAGGCAACACAAGTTGTAAGATTGCTGGCTTTCCCAGTGTCTAGAGCATCAACGTCTGCACCCATGCTATCAGGATCCCTGGGAACAATGCTATGCCCTGTATGATATTGAAGGGATTTTTCTCTCAACTTTGCCACAGTATCTGACCACCAGTACAGAATCATTCAAAGCAACGCTTGCTTCCCTCAAAGCCCCTATAATGCCATAATTTTAAGCCTATGTCTGCCACAATTATTTAAAGGAGAATAAAGGAAAGATAGAACCAGGAGACTAAGACCATCCTATGTAGCCATGGCTCATAATACCCACGTACGAAACATGATCAGAAGCACATTACAGGTGCAATGAAGTTCTACAATAAAATTATCAAACGCTCCAATGCTATCTTGAAATAGCGGATATGGCTGGACTGATCAGAGGGCAACCTTACAGTATAGCCCTCCACAACCATCTGTGAAATGCTCCATAACTTTTCCCTGAAAAGAGGCCTCTGCACATAGCTAGATGAACAGGGAAAAGGGCAAAACTGCCAATAATGAATTACTGGTGGTACCAGGAATTCAGCAAGGAAGATTCATGCAACAGATAATGGCCCAGAAATTCGGGTCTCCACGGATGAGTACGCACAGGGTACTCACCCGTAGGCCCGATGGAAGTGCCTGTTTCTTGTATGCACTGCGCATGCGCGGGAAACCGGCACTTCCGTTCCCCTGAAAGGAGGGGTTAAGAGTTCGAACACGTGTGCAGTAGAGGCTGCGCGTGCGCATCGAACTTCGTTTATTTTTACAGGTTTTCCCGGGAGGGTAAGTCTGCAGAAGTTAGACATGTAAAAAGCAGGCGTAAGGCCTGCTTTTTACAAGGTAAGTGGTGAATTAATTAAAATTAAAACATTTTTTCCACAGGTTTATTATTTTTAAATACTTTAAAGTAAGGTAAATTTATTTTTTAGCCCCGTTAGAAAATAAAATTATTTTTTCCAAAAATTTAAATTATTGTTTAAAATAGTTATTTCATGTAATTTATAGTTTATTTAAAAAATGTGATGTTTTTAAAAAATTTATTTGAAGATTTAGTGCTGTTTTGGGGCCGTAGTATTTATAAGTCTTGACAGCACTTCCTGTCAGACTTATGAATGGAGCATTCCCTGCTCCGATTGGCTCCCCATGGCCCACGTGATCCCAGGGGATGCATTGAACTAACTACGCCCCTGGGATACGCAAGCACTGCGCGCTGGCAGCTGGAACAGGCCCCGGATTAGAATTCCACGGGGGGCCCACAGCTCAACGGCCGGCGCGCTAGGTAAGTGCAGATCGGGGGCTTGCACCCGCAGGAAGCCCCCGACCCGAATTTCTGGGCCACTAATTCCTCATGTCTTCCATGGACTGTTACAGATACACCATCTGTTAAAGTGACAAACCACATCTGCCAAATAACTACCTCATTCTGCACTTTCATATTCACTTCTTCCCATCCTGTGCTGGGATCCTGCTGTGTTGTAAAAAATGACAAATAAATACTCAGCCCAATGTTCAAGTCAATTGCAGGCATTTATTGCCTGTTGTGCAGTGTGTGAATGTTGGCAGATTGAGCTAGCATGGTGCTGCCCCACCGTTAACCTTTGATCAACAGCTGAACAGCAATTTCGAGAGTCATAGGGAGGAATTTTGCCAGCCCTGGGGAGGCGGGTTTGGAGGCAGGACTACCGGGAAAATGTCAGAAACTGGAAGCGGGTACCAAACCCGCCCCCAACCCGCCTCCGTGCTATCTTCCCAGGAGGCGGGTCCCCGACTTGCGCTGGGACCCATTGTGAAGGAACAGCCATGATTCAGAGAAATACACGATACCATGAACAGATTTCTAATATTATTAATAAGACATACTGGCCTAGAAACTCGGTGGGCTGCGCCACCAGTTAGCGCCTAAAGAGGGCACTCAGTGGCTTTAGCGTCATTGGCCATGCCTCCCACGATATTTAGCGGGGCGCTAATGGTGGCGTTAGCCTGTAGCACTGCGCCGCCACTGATGACGTCATCGGTGTGCGCAGCGCCCCGCTACCGCCCCGATTGCGATATTTGGTCGCACCCGCCTCTGTAACGCCAGTCGCAATTTGCGACCGGTTCACGGGGCCTACCTGTGGCGGTAGTGGCGCAAATTAAGGTGGAGGTGCGGGGCGGCCATTTTTTTCGGTGGCTGCCTGCCAGCACCTCCATCCCCGGCCTCCTGATCCACCCCCCCCCCCGCGCCGGGCAGTGCCGGCTGTGTCCCGAGAGCCCGGCACTTCTCCTCGGTGCCGGGCTCTTTTGCCGGCACTCGCGATCAGTCATCACGCTGGTGCAGGCCCCTCCCCCTTAAGAAGGGGAGGAAGGCCTGCAGTACCACAGCGCGCCGTGCCGCAGCGTGTGGTGCTGCGGCACGTTGCACTGTGATATTCAGTTTGAGCGCCCTAAGAGGGACGCGGGGCGCCTGAAGCAGCGCCCCGCGTCCCTCTTGGGGCGCTCAAACTGAATTTCCGGCGGGCGCAACGGCTCCGATCGCAGCGGTAATTCTGGCGCCCAGGCGAGCTTGGCGCCCCTTTCTAGGCCACTGGGTTTAAAAGACAGAAGTCTCAGCACACAGGCTTTAAACAGAAATACAGGCTTCTGAGAAAAGATCAGTTGATAACAAAGTTGTAAACAAGCTTTGAAATGGGAAATAGTTAAATATTCTAAAACAATGAAAGATTGAAGCAAACCATTGGTGGTTCCGAAAGGTCTACGGTTTGCAACAAACACAATGGGAAGACCCAATTTAGGTGTTACAAGCTGACACGATAAAACAGAAATACAAATATTAAGAGAGGCATGTGCCTTTGAAAACATGACATCAAGTAAAGAAACCTGCTGGTCAAATAGTTTTATGTTAAACTTGGATGACAGGAAACACGATTAAATATGCAACCAACTGAAATAGATAGAAAACAAGTAAACACACAGTTAAAGTGGTTTTGATTTACATATGGTAAAAACCATACCAACAAGACTTTGAAGATACAACTTCAATAGATGACACCAAGCAATTGCATTGTATTTGTATTAAACTTGAAGCAGAACGGAGTCAAAATGTCTGCTAAAAAGCAGTTAAGCCAATATTAAGGAATGAATGAAGAATCTTCGGTAAGAATGACATCAAACAAAAACCATTGCTGTCATTGTTTTTATGATAGTTTTTGGAACACCTAAAAGTAGGGAAATAATTATGCACGTAATAGTTGAATTGATAGTAACATAGAAAGCATTCAAAGCATTCAAACAGAGGGATCAATAAAGACAATTAGCTGACATCAGCAGAGAACATCAAAGAAGAAACCAAAGACAAAAGAGTATAAAAATAAGACCTTTTTAACAGAACGTCAGAACACGCTGAACGGGCAGGGCATTTCTCAACTTTCCAGAGACATCTCTGTAAGTTTTTAACTATGAGTCTCAGGTATATCAAAGTGATTGATTTTTGGTGGAGGTTCTGGATTTAGAAATAAGTAAGAAATAAGAAATATAACAAAGTAAAGATTTGAGAATAAAGATCTCTGAGAAATAAGAAATGTAAGCTAATTGTACTTTGAATTGTTAATGTTGCGACTGATTCAACAGATGTTAACTGAATGCCAGCTCTTAAATAAAACTATATATTTTTAGAATTGTCTCAAAGAGTGAATCTGTATAGACTCGCGAACCCACAAATTCTGTACACTCTTTAGTAAGGAGTTGCATAAATCTGGGGGATATTCCGGACCCTCATAATATCCGGAAGGTTACAGTCTAGCTCAACTTATTAAAAGTACTATGCGGAGGATGGTAACATCTTTAGTCGTTCCTTTCCTTTAGGGAGAGATAGCCTGAACCTTTAGACCCATTTAAACATCTTATGGAATTCGGCTATCTCTAACTTAAGTTGAGAGTGAACGTCTGGGGAATACGTCTGATCTGGAATAGCCCAAAAGGGCTAGGGCTGTAATTAACCCTTCACCATCTACTCAAGGCGGGAAGGGGATTACAGCAGTTAAGAGGCTTATCCCCATTTTACCAATATAAGTGCGGGCTTCCCAACGTCGGGAAACCCCGCCAGGGTCAGCGAGGTGAGCAGTGGGTCTGCGGGGGTCAGAGGATTCGAAAAGTGCGCTGTGGAGGTGAGTGATGGGTGCAAGTGTGGAGAGGTAAGTACGGGAGGTGAGTGAAAAGTGTTAGAAAATGTTTCTTTACCTTTGTTTCTTCCTGCAGGCTTCAACCGTTGGGGATCCGGAGGCTCCTCATCTCAACGGCAGAGGTAACAGAATGGCTGCTGCATTCTCCGATGCAACAGTCCTCTGCTTTCTGCTCAGGAAAGAGATTTGGTGAGGCTTGAGTACAAGGACTCACCAAAGAACAGAGAATGTCAGTGTTTGACAGCTTCTCAAAGCTGTCAAATGATGACAATTCATCTGTCAAAAATTTTTGACAGATGAAACATCATACGCTGACATTCTCTGTCACCGGCTTTCCCTTAATTGGCCTGCTAAGCCTGCAGGGCGGGCTTAACAAGGTCAATCAAGGGAAAATAGCGTGCGTTGGCCGGACATCGTTGGGGGTGGGACTGAAACCCGATAAGCAGCAGTCCCGCCCCAACGCGCCCCCATTGGGTAAAATTCCCATCATAGATCCTCTCCTGTCCAGTGAGAAATTATGAATTGCTTCTCAAATCCTTGAACACGACATAAAACCAATAATACAATGACA
The DNA here is from genome assembly GCF_052327205.1 of Somniosus microcephalus. Lineage (NCBI taxonomy): Eukaryota > Metazoa > Chordata > Chondrichthyes > Squaliformes > Somniosidae > Somniosus > Somniosus microcephalus. Next base: position 140,061,536 of record NC_140993.1, read on the forward strand.
CCACAAAAAAGCAAAAGGGAGTTTCTCCTCCATGATGCCACCCAAAACCAGACAGGATCACAGTGGATTATGAGGAAAAATTCAGGCAGTGAGGCCTACCACTGCTTCACTGCCCTGATTGGGATTTCTCTCCACCGCCCCTTCTCCCCCCGCTCTCCACCCACCACCCCCCCCCCCCCCACCCACCCCCGGGACTGCCGCTAGCCATTCCTTCCTCATTTAAACCACACAAATGGTGGTGTAGGCAGCTGGGCTCAGGCCTCCAGAGGATTTCATTCCCTTCCGCCCTACTTACTGCTGCTACCTGGGGCAGCTATGTGGAAGGTGGCTATAAGTTCATGGAAGCAGAGGTAAACGCACCAAATTCCCCTAATAGAGGGAGAAGGCCATGTTGTGGCCTCTTCCTCCTCCAGTCTGGTCCCTAACACTTACCTGCTGAAGGCCCCAGTCTCGGCCAAAGCTTTCAGTGAGACATGCATTCCGATCTTTGGGGCACTTCTGCTCCATAAGGTCCATTCATATCTCTTTTGCTGTTATAGCTCGGCTACTGATTTTCCACACTTGCACTTCATGACGGGAATCCCACTGGGATCGGTGGAAGTCCTGCACTGCCTGCTGGAACTCCGTTTGAAGAGGAAAATCCCAGCACAGAAGTCAAGAAGGCAGAACCAAACTCATGGTCTGCACAGAGTCATAAATGATTATCTGTCATTGTCATTGCCTTGGACATCTCCAAAGCCTTTGACACATTCAAATATTGTCCAAAAGCAAAATGCTGCAGATGCTGGAAATCTGAAATAAAAACAGAAAATGATGGAAATACTCAGCAGGTTCGGCAGCATCTGTGGAGAGAGAAACAGAGTTAACGTTTCAGGTTGATGAACCTTCGTCAGAAAGTTAGAGATGTAACAGGTTTTAAGTAAGTACAGAAGCAGGGAAAGCAGGGATATGTTGTATACTTCTAAACTGGTTACCATCATGTGGCCTTACACCTTGATTAAAGGCATCTTGGTTCAGTAGTAATACTCTTGTCTCTGAGTCAAAAGGTATGGGTTTAAGCTCTACTCCAGGACTTGACCACAGAATGTAAACTGACACTAGTGCTGAGGGAGTGTTGCACTGTCAGTAGTTCTTTCTTTCAGATGAGATATTAAATCAAAGCCCCAAATGTCTGTTCATGAGGACATAACAGATCCCATGGCACTTGTTCAAAGAAGAGTGGAGAGTTTTCCCAGGCCTGGACATTCCTAGGCATCTGCTCTGCTGGTGCAAGGGCAGCGAAACAGAACTACCTTCCGCCCAATCCTTTCTTTTTCTTTGAATCTAGTTTCCTCTTAATTAACTCTCTCTGTGCTATGATTAATGACTTATCCTCCTACTCGGTTTCCAATAACCCAGGGGTTCCCCAAAGCTTTAACCTCTCTCCCACTCTGTTCTTTCTTCATAACCTCCTCCAGTCATCATCAAACCCCATCCATTCTTTAGCTGACAACTCCACTCTACAATAATTTGTGCAGCATAAAATGATTTTTTTTTCTCATAGGTTGCAACTGATTGATGGGTATGATGGCAGAACAGATAGGAAAAAATATCTGTACGGCTATGTGTGTTGCCATATAAAAGGGAGACGGGGTCTGGATGTCACACATCTCTGCCTCCTCTTGCATGCCTTGTTACAATTTCACTAGAACGTGTGGCAGTTTAATTATAGGGGGAGAAATTCGGTATTGCCCCATTTGGGGACGGTAACTTTTGAAAGCTGAGAAACTTAGCGCCAGGTGCTAATGATACCCAGCTTTTAAAAAATTGGGTTTTAGCGCTCCAAGAAGAAAGTGGGGCACTAACTCAAGCACTCCACTTCCTTCCTGGAGCGCAACAGGCAGCAGGCGGGGCGGTAGCTGTGCAGTGCTGCACAATGGGCCGTGCAGCGCTGCTGCGTTGGAAGTCTGCTTCCCTCCCTTAAAGGGAAGGCCATCGCTGCAGGTTGTGCAAGGGGAAAACTTGCCTGACGGCAGCCGTGATCCGACACAATCAGCCCGATGCACTGCAGCAGGGTGCCGGGCTGATCGATCGCTGGCAAAGACAAACGGGAAAAAAAAGAGAAATAGCATTTCAGAATTTTTTTTACTTACCTCGGCCACCTCGCCTTTAAGTATCGTCCCCAAAGCGCCCGGCCTCCCGATGAACGTCTCCTGCAGCTGCCGGTGTTTTCGCCTGGCGATGCTGCAGGGGGCGGAACCGAAGTTCGAGTTCGGGGTGCTACCGGGGCGATGCGCAGCCGATAACATCACGATCTCCGGGCGCAGGAGATCGTGGTACTAGGGGTTACTGCCGCTGCAAACCATCAGGCGAATTTCGCTGGTGGCAGTAACATCGCCTCGCCTGGGCGGTAAATCATTAGCGCTCCGTTATCACCCCCCAGAAGTGATAACGGGAGGCACTAAGGAGGCCAATTTATAGCCCATAGACTCTAGCAATTTCCCGACAACAGATGTTAGGTTAATTGGTCTATAATTCCCTGGTTTCCCTCTCTCGCTATTCTTAAATAGCAGAGTGACACACGTAATTTTCCAATCTAAAGGAATGGTTCCTGAATTGAGAGAACTTTGGAAGATTATAGTTAGGGCATCTGCACTGTGCTTGCCTACATCCTTTAAAACCATGGGATGGAAACCATCTAGTCCTGGGGATTTGTCACTCTTTAGTGCCATTGGCCTAGAAATTCAGTGGCGCCCCGTTTGGGGTGCCAATCTCGCCAGGGCGCTGGAAGTACCGCCCCGGAAGGAGTCGCGAGCGCCCGCCGGAAATTCAGTTTGAGCGCCCCAAACGGAAGCGCGGCGCTACTCGAGGCGCCCCGCATCCGTCTTGGGGCGCTGCAACTGAAGTTCGCAGCGCAACGTGCCGCAGCGCCACACGCTCTTAAAGGGGAAGGGCCTGCTGCAGCGCGATCTAAGATCACGAGTGCCGGCAAAAGAGCCCGGCACCAAGGAGAAGTGCCGGGCTCTTGGGAGACAGCCGGCACAATGTGGGGGGGGCGCTCAGGAGGCCGGGACGGCTGCGCGAAGAGGTGCTGGCAGGCGGCCAGCAAAAAAAATGGCTGCCCCGCACCTCAGCGCCTCTACCGCCGCAGGTAGGCCCCCCTGAACCAGTCGCAAATTGCGACCGGCGTTACAGCAGGTAACGCTACCAAATTTCGCAATCGGGGCGGTAGCGGGGTGCTGCGCACACCGATGACGTCATCGGTGACGGCGCAGCGCTAACGGCTAGCGCCGCCATTAGCGCCCCGCTAAATTTCGTGGGAGGCATGGTCAGTGGTGCTAAACCCACTAAGTGCCCTCTTTGGTTGCTAACTGGTGGCGCAGCCCACCAAATTTCTAGGCCATTATTTTCTTCATTATTGTTATTTTATTTACGTTAATTTTATAGAGTCCCTGTCCCTGATTCAATATTAGTTTCCTTGGGATTTCCAGCATGCTATCCTCTTCCTCTATTGTAAATACTGATGAAAAATTATTATTCAACATTTCCTTATTATCATTGACAATATCACCACTTTCAGTTTTTAAGGGGCCAACGTTGCTCCTGACCACCCTCTTTTTCCTAATATAATTGTAAAAAAAATTTGTGTTGATTTTGATATCCCTTGCAAGTTTCTTTTCATACTCCCTTTTTGTAGCTCTTACTATCTGTTTTGTGACTCTGCTGTTCTTTGTATCTTTCCGATTTGCCAGGATCTGTGCTATTTTTTGCATTTTTGTATGCTTTTTCTTTTAGTTTTATGCTGTCTCTTTACCTCTTTAGTCGTCCATGGCTGGGTTTTTTTGGGCAAGTAGAGCTCTTGCCCCTTAGGGGTATAAACTGGTTCTGTATGACCTTAAATTCTTTTTTAAACATCTCCCACTGATCTTCTGTCGTTTTACCCATTAACAGATTTGCCCAGTTTACTGTGAACAGTCTCTGGGGGAGAAATGCGGTTGGTAGCGCCAGCGATTAGCGCCTAAAGAGGCCGAGAAGTGGGGTGTTAGCCAATTTTCGGCCGGGCGCAGTGAACCCAGCGCCTCTTGCCATATTGAGTGGGTTTTAGCACTGGCGCTAAATCTTAGCGCCCGCTCGTGGGCACAGGCAGATCATGACGTCATTTCAGTGTGCAACGCCTTTTTGGTGCCCCGGACCGGAAATTCAGTGGTGCGCCCCTTCGTTCCGCCTGGCGCTAATAAGGACAGCTTACTGGAACGTTCCCCAGTCGCTCTCAGGCTTAGGGGGGCGCTCTTTAAAGGGGGCTGCACTGGTATAAAAGCGGCAGCCATTTTGGGCGCACAACTTCTTTGAGATTTTCACAGAGTTGCAGAGTTGCACTCTGAGAGCCATATCACTAGTGACCCAGCGCTGCCAGAGGACCTTCAGCCTTCAGATCATCACCCTGCTGCTGGTGAGCGTTTACACCCTGTATAATTTCTTGTTACCTATTATTATGGGGGCTGCTTTGGAGGGGAACGTCCTGCTGCTCGACCATCTGGAAAGGGCACAGAGACGGGGGGAGAGAGGGCCAGGAATGGCCAGACGGAGGAGGGCCAACAGACGTCGCCACACCAGACCTTACGCTGCCAGGGTATTCAGGCAGCAGTTCTCTTACCTCAACATGTCGGAGGAGCAGTGTCTTAGGAGGCTGCGATTCAGAAAGGAGGTGGTGACTGAGCTGTGCTTCAGGCAGATCTTCAGCCGCAGATAAGGTGCAGGACCTCTCTGTCGGTGGCTGTCAAGATTACAGTAGCACTGAATTTCTATGTGACCGGCTCCTTTCAGGCAGCAACTGGGTACATTGCCAACATCTCCCAGTTTGCGGTGCATAGCTACATCCAGCAAGTAACAGATGCCCTGTTTAAAAGGCGGCGGCAGTACATCTCCTTCACTGCGACACTGGAGAAGCAGCGGGAGCGCGCAGAGGGCTTCGCGGCAATAGTGGACTTCCCCATGGTGCAGGGCGCCATTGACTGCATGCACGTGGCTTTGCGGGTGCCTGTTTTGAATCCTGAGGACTTCCGCAACCGCAAGGGGTTCCACTCCTTGAATGTGCAGCTGGTCTGTGACCACTGGCAGCTGATCCTGGCGGTCAATGCACAGTTCCCAGGCAGCAGCCACGACGCATTCATCCTGCGCCAGACTTCAGTAGCAGACCTTTTCGAGGCCCCGGCTCACCCAGAAGGCTGGCTTCTCGGTGACAAGGGCTATCCTCTGTGCCCATGGCTGATGACCCCGCTCCGTTCGCCCAGCACCCCTGCAGAAGAGCACTACAACGTCAGCCATCAGGCGATGAGGAACATTGTGGAGCACACAATCGGCGTGCTCAAGCAACGGTTCTGCTGTTTGGACCATTCGGGAGGCGCCTTGCAGTACTCACCAGAGCGAGTCTCCTACTTTGTCGTTGTCTGCTGCATGCTCCATAACCTCGCCACCCTGCGCACCCAGCCAATGCCAGCAGACATTGAAGGACCAGCAGAGCAGGAGGAGGAGCAGGAGGAGGAGGAAGAGGAGGAGGAGGAGGAGGACCAAGACGGGAGGGTCCCAGAAACTGGAAGGGCCGTCCGTCAGGAGTCGGTTCTAGGCCCCTCTCACGGAATGCTTGGTGTCAATCAAAGACCAGGAATGGAACCATTCGGATAACCCAAAGCCTATGAAGGCCAGTATGAATGTAAATAGCAGACATGGCCAATGTCAATTAAATAATTTGTTTATTTTGAAAACTGTGCTTTCTTCCAACATGACAAAGCAATGGCACCAGAAAGCTTAACTAACAAACTAACACATAAGTGACTCGCACACCCGGGAGACTATCCAAAACATTACTAACATTCAGACCAGCATCCACGGCCTTGATTTCTAGAAATAAGACGTCTCAGCAGCACCTTCTACTCTTTCCCCTTTGATGGTGATTTACTTCTCTTGCAAGAACGGCCCCTTCCCTCCCTGCAGCTCCTCCGTAATGGGACCCCAGTGGCTGCATGAAGGCTGGGGGACGCCTGCTGACTGTCCGAAAGTGCAGATGCCCCTGACGGACGGCCTGAACGGACTCTGGGCTTGGAGGGCCCGGATGCTGACTGCCCCAACTGGGCATGGGTGGAAGCAGTCTGTCCTGCAGGTGATGGCAGCTGCAGTGGAGACCTGCCAGTGGTGGCATCAGGAATGCTGACATCCTGAGAGCGGACACCTGCTCCATGGTCAGCCGACACACTGGCACTCTGACGGGGCAGCACCGCAGCATGCGAACCAATCAGCTGGTCCACAGATTGCTGGCCTGCTGTGGTGCTGCAAGGGCCCCGGGTAATCCTACCTGATCCATCGAGGGTGGCAGTAGTCAGTGCTTGCGTGGCCTCAATCTGCCTCTGCATGAGGCCAGCGAGTGACTGCGTGGCAGCACTCAGCATTTGCGTGGCAGGTGCCAGTGCTTTGGTGAAGCCCTGGACAGTCCTTTCCAGTGCTTCGGTCAAGCCCTGGACAGTCCTTTCCAGTGATGTACCGAAGCCCTGGACCATCCTTTCCAGTGATGTACTGAAGCCCTGGACAGTCCTTTCCAGTGATGTACTGAAGCCCTGGGCACTCCTTTCCTGTGCTGCCCCAAAGCCCTGGGCACTCCTTTCCTGTGCTGCCCTGAAGCCCTGGGCACTCCTTTCCTGTGCTGCCCTGAAGCCCTGGGCACTCCTTTCTTGTGCTGCCCCGAAGTCTTGTACACTCCTCGCCTGTGCTGCCCCGAAGTCTTGCACACTCCTTGCCAGTGTCTCGATGGATTCAGGCATCCTTGCTACTGCAGCCATCAGCTCAGTGTGCCTGAGCCGAGCCTGGGCGCTCATTTCTGCGAGGGAACGCACCTCTTCTGCGCTCTGTGCAGCAGTCATCGTGGCCTAACTCGCCCTCCGGGGAGACGGCTCCCGAGCTTCCCTACCCCCCTTGCTTTGCTGGAGCCCGCTGGTTCCTGCAACTGGTTCCTCCTCAGAGCCATCCCCCCCCGCTCCCCTCCAGGGAAGCACTATCCCCAGTCTGCAGATGGACTGGCTCGCCTGAGGGTGGTACGGATGGTCCGGTTTCCTCCTGCTCATCGCCTCCGGAGTCAGTGTCCCTAGCAGCTTGATGGCCCGGCTCCCGAGCTGGTGATGCCGCATCTGAAAGCAGGGAGGTTGAAGAGTGGCTTTAGCGAAAGGACAGGGTGGCAGCAAGGGATGCAAGAGTGCTGCAATGCTATGACATGGGTCCAGAGAGGAAAAGCATGCTGGTGGGTGGAACAAGTGGAAGGAGACAGTTCAAAAAGGTGATGACCTTACCATCGCTGTGCACAATGGGGTCGACAGGACCACTCATCCGGCCTCCAACAATCTGGTGGACTCTTTCCTCCAGGTCCGTCAGTGTCTGCAGCTGAGGAGGGCCTCCTCCGGTACGAATCTGTTCCCTCCAGTTCCTGGCCAGCTTGGCCTGCAGGAGAAAGGACGGGAAGTGATGAAACATGCTGCCCTGAGTTGTCATCTCATGCCCCCCATGGTGGCACAGCCCTTACAGTATGCCCTGAGTTGAATGTGCGTGTGCATTCCCAGAAAGGGCCATGGGTGCTGGCTGACAGATGGCCATTGGGGCATCGCGCACCCTCTGGCCATAAAGTCAGGTGTAGATGGAGGGATGAAGAAAGATTGCCAAAAAGCCACTCACCCTAACGACCCGAGTGAGATCGTTGAACTTCTTCCTGCATTGCACAGGAGTCCTGGGCGCCACGCTGCTGGATTTGACTATTTGCGAAACTTCCCTCCAAGCTCTGCGGTACTCGTTCTGATGAGGCCTCCTGCCATTGTCAGGGTACAGCACTGCTCGCCGGCGCTCCACTGCGCCAACCAAAGCATCCAATGCCCCATCGGTAAAGCGCTCCGCTCTCTGCCTCACCCTCTCCATCTGGTCAAAGTTTGTAATGCCACAGAATGCACAGCGCCGATTTTGAGGCCTACAGGGCGATGAGTGTGGCTGCTGAACCTAGAGGACACGCCCCTTTAAGAGCTGGCCGGCGCCAGCATGTCTCGTGGTCATCGATTATTGACAGCACCTGCGCTGCGCCCGGCCGCCCAGATATTGAGTAGCGCCGCCAGGTTAGTGCCTTAGGAGTCCAGTGCAGTGCCTGATTTTACGCTGCAATCACCTTTAGGGGCGATGCAACCCAATATCGCTCGAGGTGGCGATAAGTTGCGCCTGGCGATAGAATTTGCGCAGCACCAATTCTAGCGCCCCAAGCGGGGCTATACCCAATTTCACCCCCTCTATCTCATCCTGTTGAAGTCGGCCTTACCCAAATCTAGAATCTTAGTAGCTGTTTCGCGTTTCTCCCTTTCAAATGTTACATTGAACTCGATCATGTTATGATCGCTATTGGATACATGTTCACGCATAGTTAAGCTGTTAACTAAATCTGGCTCATTACTAAATCTAATATGGTGTGGAGATGTTGGTGTTGGACTGGGGTGGACAAATGTAAGAAATCACACAACACCAGGTTATAGTCCAAGGCCTAGAAATTCACTTGGGCGCGGGCAGCTCGCTCGCGCCCAAAAGTTAGCGCTGGGCGGGGAGGCATTAGCGCACGCCGTATATTCGTCTTCTGCGCCCCAATTCGGAAGCCGGCGCTATACCAGGGTGTGCCCGCCTCCGTTTGGGGCGCTGCAACTGAATATCGGCGCGCTAGTTGCCGCAGCGCCACCCGATGCGGTGCGGCAGGCTGCGGTACTGCAGGCCTCCTCCTTCTCTTAAGGGGGAGGTGCCTGCAACGGCCGGAGCCCCGATCGCGAGTGCCGGCAAAAGAGCCCGGCACAACGGAGAAGTGCCGGACTCCACGGAAACCAGCCGGCAATGCCGCGGGGGGGGATGGAGGAGGCCGGGGAAGGAGGTGCGGGCAGGCGGCCGCCGAAAAAGCGGCCGGCCGCACCTTCAGCTTTAAAGCGCCCCACTATGGCAGCAGGACGGCCCCGTTTTCTGTTCGCTGTTTGCGCCCGCTTCGGAGGAGGCGGGCGCAAATAAATATGGGGATCGGCGTGGTTTCGGGGCGTTACGGGCCACCGCGCACACCGATGACGTCATCAGTCCCGGCGCAGCGCTAACGGCTACCGCCGCCAATACCGCTGCACTCAATTTCCGCGCTACCACCCCGCCGGCACAAAAGACCTCTTTAGGCGCTAAGTGGGCACAAGGCCCACTGAATTTCTAGGCCCAACAGCTTTATTTGAAATCACAAGATTTCGGAGCGCTGCTCCTTCGTCAGGTGTTTGCTGTGATTATCTCTCTGCCGAGGTGTGATAAATGGCAGTTAGAAAGATTACCTGTGAACATCTGACATTATTCTCTGACTATATAAGCTGTGTTTTTATGCATCTCTCCACTTCACCTGACGAAGGAGCAGCGCTCCGAAAGCTTGTGATTTCAAATAAAGCTGTTGGACTATAACCTGGTGTTGTGTGATTTCTTACATAAATCTAATATGGCATGCCCCCTTGTTGCCTCTAGGACATATTGTTGTAGAAAACTATCCTGGACACACTCAAGAAATTCATTACCTTTTTGGCATCTGCTAGTCTACTTATCCCAATCTATATGAAAGTTAAAATCCCCCATTAAAACCACTCTGTCTTTCTACACGCTTGTCTAATCTCTGCATTTATACAATCTAGCACTTTACAGCTGCTACCGGGGGCCTATACACAACTCCAACTACAGTCTTCGATCCTTTCCTATTTCTTAATTCTACTCATAAAGTCTCCACTGCCTGCTTACCTCTCGTTATATCCTCTCTTATCATTGAAGTGATTTCATCCATAATCACTAAGGCTACTCCTCCCCCTCTGCCATTTTCCCTATCTGTCCGGTAGACCTTAAAACCTGGTACATTTAGTTCCCAGTCCTGACCATCTTGCAGCCATGTCTCAGTAATTGCTACCATGTCATACCCTCCAATTTGAATTTGCGCCTGCAGTTCATTCAATTTATAAAGAACATTTATTTGGGCCATACACCCTAGCCTGTCCTTCAGCTCTAATGTTTGACTCATTTGTTTATTATTTCTCTCTCTCTTGGTTTAATCACTTTACATATTTTAGTTTTCCCTTTACATGTAGTGCCTAAAGCACAATTTCTGACTGTTACTCTACTCTCTTCCCTTTAGTTTGTTTTTGAACTACTATTTGTACTATAATTTCCACCTGAGCCTCCCCCCCATTTATTAGTTTAAAGTCCTTGTGACCGCCCTATTTATCCTTTCCGTTACGGCCTTAGTCCTAGACCGGGTTGAGTCTGTCCCAACAGTACAGTTCGTTCCTGTCCCAATGCTGGTGCCAGTGCCCCATGAAATGGAACGCCTCTTTCCCGCACCACTTCTTTAGCCATGTGTACACTTCTCTAATCAGCTTATCCCTATGCCAATTTGAATATGGTTCAGGTACTAATCCAGAGATTATAACCCTTCAGGTGCTGTTCTTTAATTTAGATCCTAGTTCCTGGTATTCCCCAAACAGGACCTCCTGCTTACTCTTCCCTATGTTGTTGGTCCCAACATGGACCACAACGACTGGATCCTCCCCCTCCCTCTCCAATATCCTTTCAAGCTGGTTCGAGATGTCCCTCACCCTGCAACATACCATGTGGGACTCTCGATCTTGCTTACAAAGGATGCTATCTGTCCCCCTAATTATAGAATCCCCTACAACTACCACATTGCACTTCCTCTCCTCCTCCTACTCCCCTCTTTGGACAGCCTCCTGCTCCAAAGTGTCATGATCCGCATTCTGGCTGTCCTTATTCTCACAGGTAGCAAGTACATTGCACCTGTTGGATAGGATCAGTTTCTGTGGATCCTAATTCCCTTTCTTACCTGGGTTCCCCTTACTCTGCACACTATTGATCAAACCAACCTCGTTCTGAACCTGCACTTCTCTACAAGGTGTGACCGAAGTCTGGAGCAAACTGTCCAGATACTCTTCCCCCTCCCTTATGTGTCGGAGTGTCTCAAACTCACACTCCAGCTCAATGACTCTGAGCAGGAGAGATTCGAGATGGAGACATCTACTGCAGACATGTTCACTCGAGACAGTCTTGCTGTCCACAAACTCCCACATACTGCAGTCCAGGCACACAACCTGCTCTGCCATATCTTAATCTAACCTTGTTTTTTTAATTTATTTAATTAGTTAAAATCTTTATTCAATGATTATTTACAGTTATATTCATTAGTTTATCTAGTTAAGTTTTTAATTTAATAACGTACGTTATAGTTTCCCGCTCTTAGTTTAAACCATTGTCCTAGCTTAGAGAATAAAAACCGTTAATGCTCACCAATCAATCACCTATCTCTGACGAAACTCCTTGTTCTTTTGTTGTTTTTGAAGCCGCTCTCCCGATGTGCTCTGCTGCACTGCCCTCTCAGGATAGCAGCACCTGTTAGCCCTTTTCCATGCCTGCACATGTGGCAGAGAGGAGGCAGAGACAGGCTGCCCGTGCAACAGAACAAGTGGTGCAGCCCCCAGCAGGCCTACCCAAGACTTTGCTGCCATGAGACACGAACCATCTCGATTTATTGAGACTCCTATCGAAACATAACAGCCAGCCACCTCATGCACCTCTTCCATTGAGATCATTCCTTGGAGAAGCAATAGATCAAGGTTACGAGCTCAAACACATACACTGGCATCAAGGTGAAGCATGGTGGTAAGAAGAAATAGACACACAGACACACACAGTATAGATAATGGCAGCATAAAAGTTGTTGGGCACACTGACATTATTTTTGAGAAGTTGCTTTCATGAGGCTGCATGAATGGGAGCTTGGGGAGTTGGTGTACACAGAGACACAGAGACATAAGACATAGGAATTAGGAGCAGGAGTAGGCCTTACGGCCACTTGAGCCTGCTTTGCCATTTAATTTGATCATGGCTGATCTTCTACCTCAATTCCACTTTCCCGCCTGATCCCCATATCCCTTGATTCCCCCAGAGTCCAAAAATCTATCTAACTCAGCTTTGAATATACTCAACGACTCAGCATCCACAGCCCTTTGGGGTAGAGAATTCCAAAGATTCACAACCCTCTGAGTGAAGAAATTCCTCCTCATCTCAGTGTTAAATGGGCAACCCCTTATCCTGAGACTATGCCCCCATAGGGAGAAGGGTTTCTTAGGTTCCAACCTGGGCATTCCCTTTCAAGGCAAAAATTGCCCCAAAATGAGCTCTTGTAAATCACTCCAAACGGTCAGCAGGACAGCTTTTAGAGCACCTGTGGTAGGTTTGCATCTGTAGGAGTGTGCTGTTTTCCAGGTCTTATAGGCAACACAGCAAGGATATCATGCCAGTGATATGACACATCAAAATTTCCAGGACAACAAGGGCATACCCCCAACTCCACCCATGTACATAAAATTAGTGCTTCTAATAAGGCTCATGCCCTATTAGAAGAATGAGATCGGGCTTAAAGAGTTAAATTATGAAGACTGGTTGTATAAACTTGGCTTGTAATGCCTTTAGAAGGTTGAGGGGTGATCTAATTGTGATATTTGATATGATACAGGGATTCAATAAGGTTAATGCAGAGAAATTGTTTTCTCTGGTGGGGAAAATCCAGAACAAGGGGGCACAATCTTAAAATTAGAGCTAGGCCATTTAGGAGTGAAATCAAGAAGCAGTTTTTCACATAAAGATTGATGGAAATCTGGCACTCGCTCTCCCAAAAGGCTGTGGCTGTTGGGTCAATTGAAATTGTCAAGACTGAGATTGATGGACTTTTGTTAGGTAAGGGTATCAAGGGATATGGAACAAAGGCGGGTAAATCGTGTTGAAGTACAGGTCATCCGTGATCAGATTGAATGGCGGAATAGTCTCAATGGCTGAATGGCCCGCTATTGTTCATATGTTCCTATGTCCCCTATGCCACAGAAAAGTGGGAGTCTCCAGCTCCCTCAGTGCAGGCCCAGTGGAAAACTCAGGGAAAACACATCCCAGTTTTCCACCCGCTCTATGCTTGGTGTGTGTCTGCTGCCAGCACATTTAGGTTCATGTTATTAATTCATTGGAATCAGTTTTTGCAATTTTATATCAGATGAGTCAGAAATGTGGTTAATACAATAGAAAAGCCATTCAGGGATGAGACTCGTACATATTCTACAGCCACACCAGTTAAAAAACAATGTGACTAAATACTGCCAGATGCTATCATTTACCTAAAGATTTTCTTTCATCTGCTTTACAAGACATGAAGAGAAAGCTAACACAAGCCAGTGAGTACGCAAAAAGAAGCTATTTAAGCCGCATTATCTTTTACCTACATGTCATCAATCTTACACTCTATATTGTAGAGTTCAAAGACAAAGTAGATAATCCATTGTTTAATAATGTCAAAGTTCATCACTTTGAAATCAGACAGCTGCACAATTATTCATCATTTTTGTCTAAATGCCTGTTATAATTTACAGTGAATGCGAGGATTCCTGTCCAATTTACCATCTGAATTCAAAAAGTAGTCTGACAGGATAGACAAATCTCTTTATTTAATTTAATATGATGTCAGATATTTAATGTAAATCTGATTTGAAGAATTGCCTTCATTCAGCTGTGTCTCTGGGAGGACCCTATTCTTCTGTGGCAATGGACTCCACTACAAATCAGCTGCAGTCAGACTCTGACAGCTATTCAATGGCAAACATCTGTCCTAAATAGGGTTTCTTTTTTGTTTCATGTCCTTTGTTCATAAACTAATTAGCCTGGATTTATCTTGGGTTTAGCTCCGTCACCGGAAGTAGATTGAGACTTCCAGCTGGTCTGTTTCCTGGGGTCAAAGACACTGGGGACAACTTTTACATTCACTTTCACTGCACTTTTTCTTTAAAGAGTTTCAAGATTTTGAAATTCCCCCTTTGAGTAAGGCAACTGATCACTTAGCAATAAGTTGTCTTAGGCATTGTGGCCAGTTAAATTTTAAATCTGCCTGCTGCCCTTAGCAACATTGGACCTAGAAATTTACTTGGTGTTCCTGTTGTTCAGCATCTTGCTCCCCTGCCTGCCCAGGTTACGATGACGAGGACATTCAGGCCCAATAGTATCTACCTATATCACAAATTTTTGGACAAACCACTAACAAGTTAATTATTTGCAGATATATGCTCTAGCAAAGAGCTGGCACAGACATAATGGGCTGAGTGGTCTCCTTCAGTGCTGCAATCATCTATGGCTCTGCCTTCTCATGTTCCACTCCGAACTCCTCTTGCCTACTTATGCTCAATACCCAATACCCAGTGGCTCCCTGGAGGTGGCCTCCTGCTGCCTGAAAGTTTGTTCCCTCCCATCGGCCAGGCAGTGATTTCTGCCAGGTTCGGGTCAGAGTCGGGCCTGGCTATGGAAATGAGACCCGGGAGTTAAAACCTCTCTGGATCTCACCATGCGAGCTTATTGCTCACCCTGGCCCCATGCATGGAAGGATCCTGCCCCAAAATATAATAGGGGTCATAGAGTGAGATCAGGCACATGGAACAACCAAGTACAATCTTGTGAAGATTTCTTTGCATCCATTCCTTTTTTAGCTGTGAGGTAGACACAGTTGGAGGAAGTTTGAAGAGTTTTCAAGTATCTCCTATACATTGATGGGTAGATGACACTTCCAAACAGTGAGAGGAAGATGGTTGTAAGTGTAGACCAATCTTATTACAGAACATTCTTCTAAGGTGCCACAGTGTCCTCTTACCTGAGTGTAGAACAGTGGGCCTTAATATGGTCTTTGAATATCTCCTTGATGATTATCTGTAAACAGCGTCTAAATAAGTCAAACCTGGCCTATGCTTGAACTTATACTGAATTATCCTGATAACTAAATAATGGAAACAAAGGAGGAAGATTTATATTGGGCGCTAGGTATAAAATCATAATCCTATTTATAAAGAATGGGTTTATTTTGCCACACAGTGCACAGAGGAAATCTTCCCCCCAAATGTCTGTATCTGGGCTACTGATTGATCAAGTGAAGGTGATGTTGATAAGTAGTGTGGTGAATGCTCCTCTAAAGCTATATCAGCCTTTGCTCAGTGGTAGCACTCTTACCTCTGAATCAAAAGGTTGTGTGTTCAAGTCCCATCAGAGACTTGAGCACATAATCTAGACTGACATTTCAGTGCAGTACTGAGGGAGTACTGCACTGTCGGAGGTGCCATCTTATCTCCCAGATAGAGGCAAAAAATCCAATAACACTATCTGAAGAAGATCAGGGGAGTTCTCTTTGGTGTCGAGGCCAATATCTATCCCTCAACTAAAACAGATTCTTTGGTTATTATCTCATTGATATTTGTGGGACCTTGCCCTGCTCAAATTGGCTGCTGCGTTTCCTACATTACTACAGTGACTACACTTCAAATGTACTTCAGTAAAGTGATTTTGGACATCGTGAAAGGCGCTACCTAAATGCAAGTTCTTTCTTTCTTTTACTGGATTCTCCATGATCTGTAAAGAGAGCAGATGGGACATTATGAGCAACTAAACAATAAAAATATTGTTACTAATAATGTCACATCTGTTCTCTTCACAGATCATTGTGTTTTCATTATATGAATTAATGAAACATTTGTGCATAATCAGTTTGGAGGGACAACTATCTGCTTGGATACTGTAGGGTAGAGTTTCTGCTTTGGACGCAGTTGTGAAATTGGGCGCAAATTGTGCTTGAAATTGCGCTGGTTAGGTTACAGTTCATGTTTCCACTAAAATGGATTTGCAACGTAAAATCTTCTACAAACCAGAGCAATCAGTCAGCATAATAGAACGTAATCTTCTTTTTCTTTGTATTAAAATATATTCATTGATTTATTTAAGAATGGTAACCTGGTGCAGATTTATTAATACAGCAGAAAATGGGTTTATCACAAAATATAAGCATTTTTAATAAGAGTGCCTAGTCCTCCACCTGTGAGTAACCTCCCAAACACATGACCTCTACCATCTAGAAGGACAAGGGCAGCAGGTGCTTGGTAACACCACCACCTCCAAGTTCCCTTCCAAGTTACACACCATCCTGACTTGGAAATATATCGCTGTTCCTTCATCGTCGCTGGGTCAAAATCCTGGAGCTCCCTCCCTAACTAACAGCACTGTGGGAGTACCTTCACCACACGGACTGCAGCGGTTCAAGAAGGCGGCTCACCACCACCTTCTCAAGGGCAACTGGGATGGGCAATAAATGCTGGCCTTGCCAGCGACACCAACATCACATGAATGAATAAAAAAATATGGATTTTAAATCACTGAAAATGACTTTAAAAACTATACTGAACTATTTACTAGTTCCATTTGTGAACACTAGTCAGTTTCTTAGAAAATGTAATATTTTTTAACGTGTAAAAACTTTTAATACATGCCTACTAGTGCCTGTGCGCCTAAGGAAAAAAAGCTCAATTTGAAGACCCTCCTCAAATGGCAGCAAACGGGTGCAATCGGTGGAAACCCACCATCCTCATTATTTCGATCTGGGGACATGGCCAGTTTTGTGGGCAGGGCCAGCTTCAGGCAAAATGATTTGTAAACCAGCGTTAAAGATTGCAGAAGCCCAATTTATGCTTGACGTAACACGTTTAAAATTTCTCGATCTTTTGTGCTGATTCGGCTGATTTCACCCAGGTTTCACTGATAAAACGAGCACAAACTAGCAGAGACTCTACCCCTGGGTTTTTATTACACAAAGTACGAAGCATTTATGGACAGCTAGTGAGTACATATAAGGGGTAATTTTCTGACATTCAACTTTCACCCAAAGACCTACTCGTTGGCAGCTTGCATTGGGAATTTGGGCGCATGCTGCCCATAACTTTTCAATCATTTAAATGGTCAGAAAACAATGCACCAAATTCCTGACGTGCACTGCCAATGGGCAAGGCACACGGGCAGCAGTGCAAAGTCAATTTTGATGCATAAACTGTTTTATTATAGGTGGTTTTTGACTGGGCGGTTTCATTTTGTTAACACCAACGGATTCAGATTACATGGAAACTTTGAAAGCTAATCTTCTAGTTTGCTTTAAGTTCTACAAAATAAAGGCTACCTATATTTGCAAAAATAGGAAAATATGCCTCTCAGTTCTTAACAATATGAGTTTTGATAATGTCAACCCACTTTCTACTGATAATGATTCTGCCCACAGTACAGCACATATCGGCATAATCTGGCCAACTAAGTCAGAGGTATGATATGTCATGGTATGAGAAATGGAAAAAAATTCACTCTCATGCAGTAGAGACAGTTCTTCAGAGGTTGGGGCTATGCCATATTGATGAATTAAAGTAGAAACTGGGAGAGATAGAGGCTGACATCGGGGTGTTCAAATGAAGACTGTTCCATTTCCCAGGGCTAACATTCCTCACCTTGATGAGCACAGAATTCACCAAAATGTATTAAGAAGGAAGGAATATGTAAAACAAAATTATATTCTATTAGAATTTTTTGACATTGGTATGCATTTTCAATTAACAGGATCCTGAAATACCTTGTCAATCATATTGTTCATTCTCATGAGTAACCCCAGCTGAAAGCAAAGACAATTGTGTAGTTTGGTTGCACCGTGTAAAACAAATCATCACAAGCCATGTTACAGTCATAGCTCTGGCTAAGGGAGTCAACAAGTGGAACTTAAGCACTTCCTCATAAAGCAATCAGTGGGCTAGCCATCCCTGGATAGCTCTCACACACCTCCTAGTGCCAAAATTCATGACACTGAAACCATTTAACCTGCATTTGAGCTCATAGTTAAATCTTTCTATGCCATTTGGTGAATTGTTCCAATAGATCCCACTGTTTTCACTCTCTATTAATAAAAAAGAAAAAGAGATTACTTATTGTGTTCAGTGCTCTCCAACTAACAATAAATATTTTTGACTTAGAACATCAGGTATAATTAAATTAGCCTCTTTTTTAACCCTGACAGTACTTGATTGGTATTAGCATGAACAGCATATTCAAGGCATCATAAATAATGCTGTGCAATCTTCTCTAAGCATGTAACCCTTTGAATGCAGTCTGTGCACTCCACAGAGGCAGAGCCTCAGTGTTATAAATTGTACTGTATAATTGTGATGAATATTCCTTATAACCGTCATGACAAAATGAGATTAAAGATAGCTAGGTTCAGTGGATTCTTGTTTTATTAATGGTGAGCTGTCAATAAGCAGACAAATTCCAACCCTGCCACTAGCTGGTAAAATCTCAAAGGGATCAAGCCATTTTCAAAGTGTCTTTTTCAAGGAATGATGAGGAAGCAGCTGAATAAAAAAAAAGGTGAAAGAGAGAAAAGCATTGGGTGTAAACAAGTGAGTTTTAGGGTTGCATAAAGCCTTGGAAAGAAAAAGGAGAGTTGTGCAAGATGCAGCTACTATTACACAAGGGATAACAAATAAGAGTTAGCATTTTGCCGGGAGTCCGCACCAGATTTCCCAGGTCACTAATTAAACTTCACAAGACCCAGCCTGACAAAAAGTACAAGCTGGCCTTATTTTCTTCCATGTGTCCAGCAATTACTTGAAATGAATAGGTGACTTCATCTTCTCCTCACAGTGTTTGTAATTTTAGGACAATTGCCAAAGAAACATATTTCTAACTACTCAAAGACGTCATTCAAGCTGTGTTTAGATAAAAATTACCAGAGCTAACATTCACCTGGAATACAGTCACTCTTTCTTTGGGGTCAACAGTAAGCATCAAATGGTTTGGGGATTTGTGCAGCAATTAATTGGAAATTGCAGTTATCCATCATCTTCACTATGTTTTACAACAAGCAATATTCATATCTATGAAGAAATATTTTTAAATCACTTGCAATGGTTTTCCGGAAATTTTTACGGGCTGTTAACATTTCTAATAATTTGTCAGTAGTGGTACCAAGTTTTCTCTTGCTAACTGACAACTGCAAACACAAGTCTTGAATTGAAGTGAGGAATGATGATAAAACTGTCTCACAAATTGCTTTAGTCATCTGGTAACATTGAATCAATGGCCACTTTACATCTGCAAAAATATTGTGGAAAAGCTAATTTTGTTTGTGCTGAGCTGGAGCAGCAGGGCTTCTTGGCTGTCAGTTCCTGGACTGAGTTATATTGTTAAACTGCCCCACTGGGAGATGGATTGAAACCTTCTGTAAATGAAGATATTAAAAGTTAAATTTGCTTTACAAGTTCCTGTACAGCAATAATAAAATTTGTCTCTTATAAGGATTTGACAATTTTGAAAATATATTAAAATCATAGAAAGAGATAGATGAGATAAAAGCAAAGCATTTCCATAGTAAAATGTATTGTAGACTTGACAGATTTATTAGCACCTGTGCTATAAACATGTATTCATATTTATTTAAAAAATATTCAAATGTAGAGTGAAATATAAGAATTGTGTTACTCTAAATTTTAGAAAATATTTAGCTGAGCCTGTCTAAAATTAGTCACATATAAAACACATACAACCCATTATGCCAGTGAATTATGGTAAGCACAATAAACCACTCACTGAAGTGAGAAAAGAATGTTTGCTTTCTGATTGTGATTTATTCAGACTTGAGTCTATGAATTGCATTTCATGTGCTGCCTTAACTTTAGTGAGAACATCACACAAGCTGTCAATTTTTACAAGATACTGACAAATGCAGCTTAAACTGGTGGAGGTAGTATAAATATGATTACTGTTGTTATTTATCTATAATTACTCATATCTTAACTAAAATTTGACATCCTGTAATTATTAGAGTGTATTGCTGTAAACCAAGTAAGTATTTCAGTGCTGTAACAATATATAATGCGCAGTACACATTACTGTCCAAGACAAATTTACTGTGTGTACGCAAACCAGAAATCTCAACCTAAAATTTAGAATGTAGCAATGCTAATGCAGGCCTTTACTTTTTAAGTTATATTAATACCTGACCAATCAGGTTTCATTGCAGATTAGCAGGTATGAAAATAAGTCTATTGGATACACTTACTTTAGCTGTCACAGTTGTTTTGAGTTAAACTCAGTTCCATTTCCCATTTGTAAGGAGCGTCTTAAAGGAGAAGAGAGGTAGAGAGGTGGAGAGGTTTAGGGTGGAAATTCCAGAGAGCAGGGCCTAGGCAGCTGAAGGCATGGCCACCAATGGAGGGGTAAATTAATTATTGATTATTACCTTAGAATCATTAACATTAATAATGCTACTAGTAGCATGATAATTTTGTGTTTAAAATATGTAGCTCAGCCACAAAGGTCAAATAGGTTCCAGTTCAAACCCTGGTCTGTGCTGAATTAGCTCATCTCAAATAGGGCAGTGCTGCCTCAGGATGGAAGGAGGAATTTGCTGAAGATTAAGAAGAATTCTTTAAAAAAAATGCAATTGTTTCTTTGACTAAGGCTGCTCTATAACAGTTGCCTTAATCAAAGCGGTCCTTTAAAATATAACCCCCGCTCCCAGCTGCATCGGGACAAATCTTATGTCACTGCATCATTTACGCTACATAAGGAGATATTAGGCCAGGTGACCAAAAGCTTGGTCAAAGAGGTAGATTGTAAAGAGCATCTTAAAAGAGAAGAGAGGTAGAGAGGCGAAGAGGTTTAGGGTGGGAATTCCAGAGAGCAGGGCCTAGGCAGTTGAAGGCACAGCCACCAATGGAGGGGTAAAGGAAATTGGGGATACACAAGAGGCCAGAATTAAAGGAACGTAGAGTTCTTGGAGGGTTGTAGGGCTAGAGGAAGTTACAGAGATAGGGAGGGCGAAGGCCATGAAGCATGGAGGAGGAGTTCAACAGCAGATGGGCTGCGGCATGGGCAGAGACTGGCAATATTATTTCTTTCTTATGGAGGTGGAATTAGGTGATCTTGGTGATGGAGAGGATATGGGGTTGGAAGCACAGCTCAGGGTCAAATGGGATGCCGAGTTTCTGAACAGTCTGATTCAACCTCAGATACTGGCCAGGAAGGAGGATGGAGTTGGTAGTTAGGGAACAGAGTTTGTGGTGAGGGCAGAAGACAATGGCCTAGAAATTGGACAAGGCCTGAAAACGGGTGCGGGGATCGCGATGCCCGATTAACCTGTGCTAGATCCTTCTGATGCACGTAAACTTCATGCTGCCTGCTAATTTAAATAATAGTAGAGCAGGGGAGTTATCCCCGGTGTCCTGGCCAATATTTCTCCCTCAACCAACATAACAAAAAACAGATTATCTGGTCATTATCACATTGCTGCTTGTGGGACCTTGCTGTGCGCAAATTGGCTGCCGCGTTTCCCACATTACAACAGTGACTCCACTTCAAAAGTACTTCATTGGCTGTAAAGCGCTTTGAGACGTCCGGTGGTTGTGAAAGGCGCTATATAAATGCAAGTCTTTCTTTCTTTTCATATCTCACATTCATAGCTTCACCTCACACTCACACATTTAACACTGCTGCAAGCTTCACACCCACATCTCACACCTAGCACTCACTGCCAGCTATTCAACCATGACAGGCACATCACCCAAACACATTGCACCACTCACTGACACACTTCCCTCTCTCTTGCAGAACAAGGTAGCTCATAACCAGAGGCAGCTGGGCTACCTGCAGGGAGACAGGCATGCCTGCATGCCCTAACCCCTCCCCCGCCCCCCCACCCCCATGGAGGAGATGGTGCTGGAGATTATTGGAGTGGCCATCACTGAGCCCGTGGCCAAGAGTGTGGCTGAAAAGAAACAAGATGATGGTATCCTCATATGTAATGCTCCTTCTCAAATCCCACTTCTCCTCATCCCACAATCCCTTCTGATTTACAAGACGCAGATGGTGTAAGCATGCACCTCTTGCTTTCTGCCCCTTACCTCATTGCAATCTATCCTCATGCCTTTCTCCTTTCAGATAGCAAAGAACTGCAACCTGGCTCAGCAGTGGTGGAGGAGCAGGAACTGCAAGAGGAAGAAGGAAGTGATGATGAAGACACAGCATCACTCGATTTCACACTCGCAGCCACCAGCTCAGATACTGACATTCTGCATACTTTAGAGGATAACGAGACACCGGGCACGAGTGGCCTGCAGCCAGGGCAGGGGAAAAGGGTAGCGCAGATGCCAGCTCCCCGGAGGGCAAAGTTGCACACATGTTCTGCTGCACAGGAATCAGATGAGGACTTCGATGGGGCGAAGAAGGCTGATGGGTATGCACAATGAAATGCTTGGTGCATTGGCAGGCCTGTCAGAAAACCTGAGTGCAATGTGAAGGAGCATGGAGGAGTCCAGCACCAACCTTCCACAGGGCTTTGAGCAGAGCTTGGAGCCCATCATTTCCAGCATGGGAGTGATGGGCAACTCCATTAGCACACTTGTGGGCCCAACCAGGATGCAGCGTCTGATGGCCGATGTCTCAGCTTCTATTGCAGCACAAACAGAAGCCACCCAATGTCTGTGTGCTGCACTGGAAGCTCAGATTGAAGTCATGCAAGCTCAGCTTGCTGCCACGCAAGCTCAGACTGCTGCCGTTGTGTTGAAAGTGGCTTGCAGGGTGTAACAACAGTCCAGCAATCTGTCCTCCAGCAGATTACTAGGATTGCGGGGAGCAACCCGTCTGAGCATAAACCTTTAAGTAACCTTCCACACCACTCCCTGCAGACTTCAGCAACTCCAAATAAGATAACAAACGACCAAAAACTTCTACAAACTCACCAATATGCAGTAGAAATCAATAAGCAACTAACCTGAAAGCAGTTGATGATTCCTTTAAATAGCACTGGTGGGGGGTCCTGTTCAGCGGTGCGTGTTTAATAGCTGGAGTGTTGAGGTCAAAAATGACAGCGCTGGCGTCAAATCAGTGTTACAAGCTGACTGACATCACGATCTGGCTATTCTGCATACGTCTGGTGCACGCTCCTAGTGCCCGCACCAACGACCTCACCAAAATGGCGTGCGGCATGGCCCGGATCAGCCCGCACCAGAAGTGTGCATGTGTGGTGCAGACGCCATTTTGGACTTAAAATGGCACCTGTAGCACTGAAAAAACAGGTGCTACAAGTCGAATTTCATAGCCAGTGGCTTCTGTCTTCCCAATATTTAATTGGAGGAAATTTCTGCTCATCCAACTGGATGTCAGACAAGCAGCGTGACAAATCAGATGAAGCGGAGGGGTCGAACGAGGTGGTGGTGAGGTCGAGCTGGGAGTCATCAATGTACATGTGGAATCTGATGTGTTTTTGGACAATATCACCGAGGGGCAGCATGCAGATGAGAAATAGGAGGGGGCCAAGGCCAAGTGGGCCTTCAAACTTGAGGCTGCTTTTACTCAGCTTTCGTCTTTGTAATGATTGAAGTACTCTTAGAATATATTCAGCAATTTTTCACCATTTTCCAGGTTTTCAAAATGTTGTGCACATACTATTAAACTAATTTTCCTAGAAATTTGGTTGTAGGCAGATTGGGACTTAAATCAGTGTGCAACGCTGATTTGACCTGATTTGATGCCAGTGCTGCCATTTTCGTCGTCATCACTGGAGCTAACGCCCTCTCTTAACTTGTGTTCAGCAGCAGGATATTTAAAGGGATCATCAACAACTTTCAGGTAACTTGCTTTTTGATTTCTACTGGCTCCGTGTAAGTTTGTGGAAGTGTTTGGAGCTTTCTAGAGTTAAGTAAAGTTGGTGAGGTGACAGGGAGTGGTGCTGCAAGTGGCTTCTGACTTTAAGGGTTCTGGTCAGACCACTTGCTCCCAGTCATGGGTGCTGTAGTTGTCATCCCCCTTGGTCTTGCAGCATGACAGGGAGATGGAGCAGAGGCAGCGAAGAAGAGGACAAGCAGCTTGCAGAGAGAGGAGGAGGAGAGGGAGAAGAGCTCTCAGCAGGAGGCCTTACACACCTAGGGTCTTCCGAGAGCAATTCTATTACCTCAGCCTAAGCCAGGAGCAGTGTGTGAGGCATCAGCGCTTTACAAAGGAGGTGCTAACAGTACTCTGCCACCTCTTCCAACCAGCCCTGCAGCCTCAGAGATGACAGACACTCTTTATGCCAGGAGAGGGGACTTCATTGACCAGAGAGAAGCAGATGGAGCGTGCACATGGCTTTTCCAGGATAGCGGACTTCCCCATGGTGCAGGGCACCATCGACTGCACACACATGACTTTTCAGACACCGTATATATATGCTGAGATGTACCGCAACTGCAAAGATTACCACTTGCTGAATGTGCAGTTGGTGTGCGACTATGCTCAGCATATCATGATCGTGAATGGCCAGTATCCTGGCAGCAGTCAAGATGCTTTTATTCTGTGCCAATCCGCTGTTCCCTCAGTCTTTGAGCCACCAAGACAAACCAGAGGGTGGCTACTGGCCGACAAGGGCTATCCCTTGACCACCTGGCTCATGACTCCACTTAACAACCCAACTACATGTGGGCAGCATGCATACAACTAGAGCCATGCTGCCACACAAAACATTATAGAGCAGACTATTGGCATCCTTAAACAACGGTTCCGCTGTTTGAATTGCTCTGGAAGACCCTTACAGTACTCACTGGAGCGTGTGTCCCGCTTTGTTATGGTCTGTGATATCCTCCACAACCTGGCCATCATGAGGGTACTGCCCTTGCCGCCAGGGATACGGCCACCAGATCAGCAGGAGGAGGAGGAAGAGGAGGAAGCGGAAGGAAGGAGGCAACTCAGATAGCCATTTTCTGGATCAAATCATCCACCTGCGATACGAGTGAACGCAACCCCAATTCTCCATTCAACAATAGTCCCACACCTTACTTTTACTCTGTTAATAACCATCAGAGTGTCCTCTTGGCCACAATGATACAATAAAAGCCACCACAAAGCAAACATTCCAATCAAACCTTATCCACCTATCCATCAAATATTGGCCCAGAAATTCGGGTCTCCACGGGTGAGTACGCACGGGGTACTCACCAGTAGGCCCGATGGAAGTGCCGGTTTCCTGCATGCACTGCGCATGCGCGGGAAACCGGCACTTTCGTTCCTCTGAACGAAGAGGTTCAGAGGTTGAACGCGTGCGCGGGGGAGGCTGCGCGTGCGCATCAAACTTAGGTTTTTTTTACAGGCTTCTCCGGGAATGTAAGCCTGCAAAATTTAGAAATATAAAAAGCAGGCGTAAGGCCTGCTTTTTACAAGGTAAGTGGTGAATTAATTAAAGTTAAAACATTTTTTCCACAGGTTTATTATTTTTAAATATTTTAAAGCAAGGTAAGTTTATTTTTAGCCCCGTTAGAATATAAAATTATTTTTTTCAAAAATGTAAATTATTGTTTAAAATAGTTATTTCATGTAATTTATAGTTTATTTAAAAAATGTGACTTAAAAAAAAATTTATTTGAAGGTTTAGTGCTATTTTGGGGCCGTAGTATTTATAAGTCTTGACAGCACTTCCTGTCAGACTTATGAATGGAGCATTCCCTGCTCCGATTGGCTGCCCATGGCCCACGTGATCCCAGGGGACGCATCGAACTAACTGCGCCCCTGGTATACGCAAGCACTGTGCGCCAGCAGCTGGATCAGGCCCCGGATCGGAATTCCACGGGGCCCTACAGCTCAATGGCTGGCGCACAAGGTAAGTGCAGATCGGGGGCTTGCACCCGCGGGAAGCCCCCGACCCGAATTTCTGGGCCATTACATCAAAAAAAATCAACTCATCACCCTTGTGCATTCCCTTAGTAAAGACAGCCTTGCAGGACGAGGTTGAGCATCTCTGGGCCTAATAGGCCGGCTTCGGATTGCACCATCACGGCATGGGCAGCAGCAGACTGGGCTGCTTGTCTGACAAGCAACAGCAAGGACACTGATGGAGTGGCAGTGGAGGGAGGACGAATGCTGTTATCCTGAGAGAGGACAACAGGGTTGTCCTCCACGGATCCATTGCAACTCCCCTGGGGCAGTGTGTCAGCAATCCTAGTAATCTGCTGGAGTACAGACTGCTGGACTGCTCTGACACCCTGCAAGCCCCTTTCAACATTGGTAAACTCAGCCATGATGGCAGCAGTCTGTGTTTGCATGACTTCAGAGTATTTCCTAAATGGTGAAAGATTGGGGAATGCAGATGCTCAAAGGGACCTGGGTGCCCTTGTACATGAGTCACTGAAAGTGAATGCGCAGGTGCAGCAATCATTAGGAAGGCAAATGGTGTGCTGGCCTTCATTACAAGAGGATTTGAGTACAGGAGTAAAGAAGTCTTATCCAATTATATAGGGCCTTGGTGAGACCACACCTGGAGTACTGTGTACAATTTTGGTCTCCTTACCTAAGGAAGGATATACTTGCCATAGAGGGAGTGCAACGAAGGTTCACAAGAATAATTCCTGGGATGGCGGGACTGTCGTATGAGAAGAGATTGAATAAACTAGGCCTGTATTCTCTTGAATTCAGAAGAATGAGAGGGTATCTCATTGAAGCATACAAAATTATTACAGGGCTTGATAGGATAGATGCTGGGAGAATGTTTCCCTTGGCTGGGGAGTCTAGAACCAGGGACCACAGCCTCAAGATAAAGGGTAGGCCATTCAGGACTGAGATGAGAAGAAATTTCTTCACACAGAGGGTGGTAAATCTTTGGAAGTCTCTACCCCAGAGGGCTGTGGAGGCTCAGTCATTGGGTATATTCAAAACAGAAGTCGATAGATTTCTGACTAGTAAGGGCATCAAGAGATATGGCGATAGGGCCGGTGAATGGAGTTGAGGCAGAAGATCAGCCATGATCTCATTGAATGGCAGAGCAGGCTCGAAGGGCCGAATGGCCTACTCCTGCTCCTATTTCTTATGGTCTTACTGAGCAGTGTGTGAGGCTAGTTTTGCAGATGGTGGGATATGGTATCTGAAGATTAATTCACTGACCTTGACCACTCGTGTGAGATCATTAAACTCCTTTCTGCACTGAGTCCAGGTTCTCGTGGCTATACTGCTGGCATTGACCACATAAGAATCATAGAATCATAGAATAGTACAGCACAGAAGGAGGCCATTCTGCCCATCGAGTCTGCGCCGGCTCTTTGGAAGAGCAATCCAGTTAGTCTCACTCCCCCACTCTTTCCCCATATCCCTGCAATGTTTTTCTCCTTCAAGTATTTACTCAATTCACTTTTGAAGGCGACTATTGAATCTGTATCTACCACCCTAGCAGGCAGCGCATTCCAAATCCTAACCACTCATTGTGTAAAAAAAAGTTTTCCTCATGTCGCCCCTTGTTCTTTTACCAATCGCCTTAAATAGTTATTGTTGTACTATAGGGCAACATGCCAGCCAATTTACACACAGCAAATTCCACTGTAGGAATCCGAGAGCTTGTCCCAACAGAACCACTGGCAGCCTGCAAGCCATTCTCAAAATGGTCGCTAACAAATTTTTACCTGTAAATTTCTTTTTTTCAGATGCTGTCAGACTTGCTAAGTATTTTCAGCATTTTCTGTTTTTATTTCTGACTGCATCAGGATCAGGCCCAAGCTGGCAGCATGAATGGGGCTGGTAAGTGACAAAAGCCAAGGAAAGAAAGCTAATGTAGCCTATGGTGTTCCCAAAGGCCGCCTGAAGCAGTTTGTTTTCACGTATTTGCGGAATGTCAATTCTACCACTACCATAGGAGAAAATATGGTGATGTACAAAGTAGAGTTTGCATGTTGAGGTGAATGCCGATTTCAAATAAAATATATGCATAGTGACTCATTTTTGAAGATACAATGCTTAAAACTGAAAATCTGACATCCATTTTGTAGCACGTGAAGCACTGCCTCATTACACTGAGAAGCTTTCAACTTATATACATTAAGTTCGTTTCTTGTACCTGCATGACAACAGTCATCACATTACAGAAATAATTCATTATTTGAAGTGCTTTGAAATAATTTGATATGATAAACCACTATATAAATGTAAGTAGTTTTGTACCTACAGATCTGGGCCTAAAATTCAGCCTTATCTGAACACAGAGGCCTAGAAATTCGGCTACTTACCGCCACCCGTTACCAGCAGATTCCTAAAAAAAATGCCTCCATTTTGGTGAGGGCCATAGCATTGCCATTAGCAGCGGTGGCCCTGGACATGCAAATCTGGAGAGCGAGACGCCAGTCTTCGCGAAACGCCGACTTGATGCCACGTTCTGTGAACTTGGAGCTACGTGCCGAGTTCAGCACTGGGTCCTAAGCTCACTCTGAAAAGCGAGCGAGCAGCAGGATGACAGAGACGCTGTCAGCACTTCTTAAAGGGACACACACATCTTTCAGGTAAGTTTGCATTTAAGCTTTTGGAATGGATTTATTATATTTTATTGAAGTAGTAGCTTGGGCAATAGATGTTAAAAGTTTTTAAGGTGTGCAGGAAGTGCAGGGAGTGCTGCTGGATGCTTGCAAGGCCTCATATGGTAAAGGAAGGCCTCTGAGAAGACAGAAAATGCTGGAAATACTCAGCAGGTCAGGCAGCATCTGTGGAGATAGAAACAGAGTTCATGTCACAGGCCGAGATGCTGCCTGACCAGCTTAGTATTTGCAGCATTTTCTGCTTTTATTTCAGATTTCTAGCATCCGCTCGCAGAGGGATGTGGAAGACGCAGAAGAGGAAGAAGCAGAAGGAGAAGATGCAGAAGAGAAAGAAGCAGAAGAGGAGGAAGCAGAAGGAAGGATGCAACCCAGACAGCCCCTTTCTGGCCTTGATATCCAGGATGGAATCATCCACCTGTGGTACCGGTGACCACAACCTCAATTCCCCTTTCAACATTTGTCCCATATCTTACCTTCCCTCTGTTACTAACCATCACAGTGTCCTCTTGGGCACGATGCTGAAAAAAAAGCCACCACAAAGCAAATTTTCCAATCCAACTTTATATATCTATCCATCCAATATGACATCAAGAAATCAACTAATCACCCTTATGCATTCCCTTAGTGACTGTCTTGTGTGTGCCTTTGCCTATCCTACTGATGTCATGCAGTACTACCCCAGTGGCTACAGCATTGCTGGTGGAAGGCTGCTGAATTTCAGTGGGTGACACTGCAGATGGCCTTGCTGGTCGACCTCAAGGTGGCTGGGAATGTACAATGGACTTCTTCTTCTTTTTCTTCTTCTTCTTCTTGTTCTTCTTCTTGGTCAACCACTGTCTGGGCAGACTGCATTTCTTGGATGTGTGAAATAAGGAAGGCACAAGGCTGGAGTTGTGGTGAGGGGAGGGCAGGAAAGCAAGAGGTGCATGCGAGAAGGAGGATAATGTATAAGGATGCCAGCATCTTGTATCCTTTCTGCCCCACCGCTGGCCAAGGGCTCAGCCATGCCTCTGCCATGAATGGCCAGCACCGTCTCCTCTAAGGGGTGAGGTGAAGCTAGGAATGGGAGGTGGGCCTCGTGTTTGGTACAGATTGTTGGTAGGTGAGTGATATGGGGGCGGAGGGGGGCGGGGAGGCGGCGAACATGCAATGAGCAGTGTGTGAGGCTAGGGGTGCAGTTGGTAGGAGATGACTTTTGAAGATGCATTCACTGACCTTGACCACTGGTCTGAGGTCATGAAGCTTCTTTAGGCACTGGAACCAAGTCATGGGGGTGACACTGCTGGCAGTGACGGCCTCAGTGATCTGGGCCCACAACCTTCTTTCTGGAGGGCCTCCTGGCCCCTGTGGGTAGAGGACCTCTCTTGCAGTGTTGACCCCGTGCACAAAGCTGGAGTGCTGCATGCAAGACCCTGGGTACACTTCCCTGGCTTGCTGAGTCATTTGTGTTAGAGCTGAAGCACTTCTCCCAGTTTTTGAGGTGCAGAACACAATTCAGCTTTAAGAGCTGAAGACTGTTATTTGGGAATTCCTTTTATGTTTTTTTCAGAAAGCTGTTGAGCTGTAAGGGCTAAAACTGCCTATTTTTAAATGATTTTAATTTTTTTCATTTTAGAAGGCAGTTCCCCTTTAAGGGGCCGACACTGCTTTCCAAAATGACAGCCTTGCTTTAAGAGAAGACTGTTCTTGCTCCAGTGACAACACGGTTACGCTACATTGGGCTTCCTGCTGAGACTACTGCCCAAAAACCAGCCTTGCCCTGTAAGTGTAGCGCTGCGCTAATGTTTCTTAGCAAGCAGCACCAATATATCGATGCAGCCAGCGCTATTAATTTCGGTGGCCATTAACTACGGCCTGTGGTTTCCAGCGCTCTGGAATTTCTAGGCCAAGGCCATGAATTTCAACCCTGTAGCGCCGATAGTTTTGGCCTTTTTATAAAAATAATGACTTCTGCCTCGCTTCGGCCCACTTCCAGTGCAGCACACGCTGTTGCCAGCTTGCTGAAGGCGATAGCGCGGGTGAGATGTGCGTGCTCCGGCAGTATGCAGAGTAGACAGATTGTACCGTCAGTCAGAGTGTAAAGCTGATTTGAAACATGGGCCCAGAAATTCGGGTCCCAACGCGTGAGTATGCATGGGGTACTCACGCGTGGACCCGATGGAAGTGCCGGTTTCTTGCATGTACTGCGCATGCGCGGGAAACCGGCACTTCCGTTCCTCTGAACGAAGGGGTTCAGAGGTCGAACGCGTGCGCGCGGGAGTCTGCGCGTGCGCTTTGAACTTACGTTTTTTTTACAGGTTTTTCCGTGAGGGTAAGTCTTTAGATTTTAGAAATGTAAAAACCAGGCGTAAGGCCTGCATTTTAAAAGGTAAGTGGTCAATTTATTAAAATTAAAACATTTTTTCCACAGGTTTATTATTTTTAAATATTTTAAAGCAAGGTAAGTTTATTTTTAGCCCTGTTTTTTATAAAATTATTTTTTTCAAAAATTTAAATTATTGTTTAAAAAAATTATTTAATGTAATTTATAGTTTATTTAAAAAGTGTGATTTAAAAAAAAAAATATTTGAAGGTTTACTGTTATTTTGGGGCCTGTATATTCATAAGTTTAGACAGGTCTTCCTGTCAATCTTATGAATGGGCTTTTCCCTCCTCTGATTGGCTGCCCATGGCTCACGTGATCCCAGGGGACGCATCACACTAACTACGCCCCTGGGACACGCAAGCACAGCGCGCCGGGAGTTGGAGCAGGCCCCGGAGCGGAATTCCATGGGAGCCCAGAGCTCAACTGCCGGCGCGCAAGGTAAGTGCAGGTCGAGGACTTGCACCCGCGGGAAGCGCCCAACCCGAATTTCTGGGCCATGATCTGCCATTTTTTACGTCACCTCTCCATTCAACACCCTCTACTAAACACGCACAGCTGAGCGTGCATTCAGCTGCACAAGGGACCCCCCCATCAGTGCTATTTAAAGGGATACATCCAACTTGCAGGTAAGTTGCTTATTGCTTTTGTACTGCTCTTGCAGAGTTTGTAGGAGTACTGTGTTGCTGTGAAAGATTTCTAAAGTTGTTAAAGTGTGCAGGGAGTGCTGCTGGACATTGGGAAGGCATTGGCTGCTACTGGAAGGCATCTGTGTACACCACTTGCTCCCAGTCATGGGGGCTGTAGTTGTACTCCCCCTCGTCCTCCTGTAGTTGCAGTTCCCCTTGGGCTACAGCGTGACAGGGAGATGGAGCAGAGGCAGCAAGTTGCTCAAAGAGGGAGGGGGAGGAGGAGCAGGAGGGCGCTCAGCAGGAGGCCTTACTCACCTAGAGTCTTCAGGGAGCACTTCTCCTATCTGCACCTAAACCAGGAGTGTGTTCAGCAACTCTGCTTCACCAAGGAGGTGGTCACAGAACCCTTGGAACCAGGCCCGCTGCCAGTGGCCCTCAAGGTGACTGTGGCCCTCAATTTTTTCGCCAGCAGATCCTTTCAGGCCAGAGCAGCCGATATAGCAAACATCTCGCAATTTGCTGCACACAGGTCACAGAGGCTCGGTACGCTAGGAGGGTACTTTATTGCCTTCTATCTAAATGGACAGAAGGAGGAGTGTGCACGTGGCTTTGCCAGGATATCAGGCTTCCCCATAGTGCAGGGCGCCATCAACTGCACACATGTGGCTTTGCACGCGCTGCATCTCAATGGTGAGAGGTTCCATAACCGCAAAGGGTACCGCTCACTTAATGTGCAGTTGTTGTGCGACCACGCCCAGCACATCATGATGGTGAATGCCCACTATTCTGGCAGCAGTCATGATGCCTTCATCCTGCACCAGTCCGCTGTGCCAACAATTTTCCAGCCACCACGTCAGACCCGAGTGTGGCTGCTCGGCGACAAGGGCTATTCACTCTACACTTGGCTGATGACTCCCCTCTGCACCCCCACCACTCGTGGCCTGCAGTCATATAATGAAAACTATAATGCCACGAAGAATGTCATCGAGCAGACCATCGGGACGTGGAAGAAACAGTTCCGCTGCCTTGACTGCTCGGGAGGAGCCCTCCAGTGTTGGCCGGAGCAGGTGTCCCAATTCGTGATGGTCTGCTGCATCCTCCACAACTTGGCCATCGTGTGGGCACAGCCCTTGCCACCACGGGTTCCGTGACCACCTTAGGAGGAGGACGAGGAGGAGGATGAGGAAGAGGATGAAGAAGACAAAGAGGAATTGAAGGAGGAGGGAGAAGGCAGCCTGCACATCCACGTTTCGGGCGGGCTGTCCGTGAGCGCATCATCAGACTCCGGTTCCCCTGAATGAAACCCCAGATCTCCATTGTTCAACAATTCCCCAGCTTACCATCCCTCTGTCACAGAAAATCACAGCATCCTCTTGGCCACAATGCAGGAATGAAAGCCACCACAAAACAAACCACATTTATAAACCAATCTATCCAATACTACATAAGAAAGTCAACTAATCGCCCTTCGGGATTCCCTTAGTGCTTGAGTTCCGTGTGACTTTGCCTGTCGTAGTATTCCTACAAAGTGCGACCCCAGTGGCTGCAGCATGTCTGGTGGAAGGCTGCTGACTTTCAACCGGGGAGACTGCAGATGGCCTTGCAGGACGACCTCGAGCAGCTCTGGGCCTAGAAGGCTTGGCTTCTGACTGCACCATCTCGGCATAAGTGGCAGCAGTCCAGGCTGGCTGGCTGGCTAGCTGGCTGACAGGCAAAAGCTAGAGCACTGGCGGAGTGCCAGTGGTGGGAGCACGAATGCTGTCATCCTGAGAGAGGACAGCAGGTTTATGCTCCGCGGAGCCATTGTCAAACCCCTGGTGCCTCAGCAATCCTAGTAATCTGCTGGAGGACAGAGTGCTGGACAGCTGTGACACCCTGCAAGCCCCTTTCCACACTGGTAAACACAGCCATGATGGCAGCAGTCTGAGCTTGGATGACATAACTCTGCGCTTCCACTGCAGCACTCAGACGTTGGGGCACTTCCTCTTGTGCTGCACTGGAAGCTGAGATACCGGCTGATGTAAGAAAACTCACTACGCACTTGGTTTGAGTATAAAGCAAGGCTTTAATCAACTTGTGTCAAAACATGGAGGTCTAGTTATCTTTCACTAGTTCCTGTTTACACAATGTCCTGGGCAAGCTGGGCCCACGCCCGAGTATTTATACTCCTTGGACGGCGCCACCAGCTGGCCGTCCAGTGTTATTTCATGAGTCTTTCTTCATGGATCATAAGATTCATAACATTCTTCCTCCCTAAGGATTTGGAAGTCCGATGACTTCCTTTTAACGGATTAGCCGGACCACGAATAGCAGCAGTCTTTTAGCTCTTCGCTTGTGGCTGGAAGGCACGTCTCCCCGGACCGTGTCTGGGTCCCTGGGTCGCTTGATCCGTACTGGTAGGTCGACAGGGCCCGTGTCGCCTTGATCGACCTGAGGGAGACTGGGGAGATCGTGACTCCAGGTGCAGGTCCCCACAGGCGCAGAGCTGGCTTCATTTTGTTTGGTAGCCGGGGATTGACTGGCGTCCTGGCTTCGGGTGGCCATCCCATGGGGAGCGCTCGGCTCCCTGAGTTGATCCGGTGGAGTAGCCGGCAGAGCTCTTGATGTCCCAGGTAGGGCATCATCTTCAAAGGTGTGCAGAGTGTCGGCATCATTACCGTGGGACCCTCTATCATTTGGGTCCGTGGGACCGGTTGGACAGGGAGCTAGATCTCTGAGTGAAACGGTGGACTCCCGCCCATCAGGGTACCGCACGTGCGCATAAGTGGGATTAACGTCTGTTAGCTCCACTTCATCGATGAGGGGATCGTTTTTAGAAGATTGGACGAATCTTCAGAGCAGCACAGGGCTGGGAGCTGCCAACCATGATGGTAGGGACGTCCCATGAGTGGAGCGACGCTGGAACCTGAAGAATCACTCGTGAGGCGTGACCTTGGTGGATGTAGAAAGAAGAGACCTGATGGAATGCAACACGTCAGGGAGCACAGTTTCCCACTGCTGGTCTGGTAGATTGCATGACCTCAGTGCAAGACAAACAGCGTTCCAAATGATAGCATTGTATCTCTCAACCTGTCCGTTACCGATGGGATGATACGGTGTCGTTTTACTTGTGGCGATTCTCCGTTGGGAGAGATAACTTTTGAGTTCGCTTGACATGAAGGAGGGACCCCGATCAGAGTGGATGAAATTGGCTGTAACACAAAGGGAAAAGACTTGATTGAGGCATTTGATCACTGTGGAAGTAAGCATATTGGGACAGGGGAAAGCAAATGGAAAGCGTGAATATTCGTCCACCATAGTAAGTACATAGGTGTTTCGCTTGAGGAAGGCAATGGCCCTTTAAAGTCAATGCTGAGTCGCTGCATAGGCTGCATAGCGTGTATGAGCGAGCCATCCGATGGACGGAAGAATTGCGGTTTTAATTCCGCACAAATTCTACAGGAGGAGCATGTTCTTTTCACATCTTCCGTAGAAAATGGGAGATTTTTAGATTGCACAAAATGCAACATGCGGGTAACGCCAGGGTGGCATAAGTCAGTGTGAAGATCCACAAGAGTCAAAGTTGACATAGAAGAGCAGAATGCCCGCGTGAGGGTATCCGGGGCCACATTCTCTTTGCCAGGTCGATAATGTATGGTGTATCCAAAGGCAGCCAATTCCATCCTCCAGAGTTGTATTTTGTTATTCTTGATCTAGTGCATTTCCGGTTATCCGGCATAAAGGCCACAGAGCGCTGAATGGTTATAAGTGTGAAATGGCGACGAGCGAGAAAATGACTCCATTGACGTACAGCTTCAATGATGGCTGTAGCCTCCTTCTCGACAGGAGGATAATGGAGCTCGCTACCCTGCAAAGTTGTGGACAGAAATGCAACGGGTCAACCACCTTGATTCAAGGTAGCCAAGATCGCCACCTCCGATGCATCGCACTCGACCACGAAAGGGAGATTTTAATCAATGGAGTGAAGCGTGGCTTTTTCCAGTTGTCGCTTGATGAGGTTGAAAGCTGAAATAGCTGTTGCCTCCAACGGAAATGACTTCACGAGAAGCAGGGGCTGGATCTTGTCACAGAAGTGGGGTATCCACTTCGCATAATAGGTGAACATGCCGAGTGCCCGACGAAGAGAGCCGAGATTCGTGGGGGGAGGGAGCTCCTGAAGCGGACTAAGTCGCTCCGGGTCCGGTTTGATGACACCGTTGCCCACCCAGTAGCCAAGGATGTTGACTGATGGTACTGATTTCACAGATTTGGACTCATTTAAGGTTAAGCTGTGACGACGGAGAACGTCAAAAAATTTCTGGCGGTTGGCATCATGCTCCTTTTGGTCATGACCAGCAATGGTGATATTATCTAGATATGGAAAAGTGTCCGTTAAGGTCTCCTGTTTGACTAGGCTGTCCATTGCCTGTTGAAAGACGGCCACCACATTGGTGACCCCAAATGGAAGGCGACAAAACTGGTAAAGCCGACCACTGGCCTCAAAGGCCGTATACTTTTTGTCAGAGTCCCTTAATGGTACTTGATGATATGCGCTCTTTAAATCAAAAGTTGAAAATACCTTGTAGTTGGCAAGGTTATTGACCATGTCATCGATGCGTGGTAGTGGGTAGGCATCCAGGTCGGTATACTGGTTAATAGTTTGCGAGTAATCGATGCAAAGACATTTCTTGTGTTGCTTCAGAGGATTTTTAACAACAACGACTTGAGCAGGGAGATGAACATGGCTCCAATGATACTGTCAGCTAGAAGGCGAGAGATTTCTGCCTCGATAAATGATCGATCATCTTGGCTGAAACGTCGTGATTTATTGACTATGGGCTTACATCAGGGGGAAAGATTGGCAAACAAGGAGGGCTCATCGAGCGAAGCTGCCGAAAGCGCACTAAATGGTACTTTGGAAATAGTAAGCTCCGGCTTTGACCCTCCAAACTCGAAAGTGAGTCTTTTGTGTTGTTTCTGGAAATCCTGTCCCAGGAGCACATCACTGCATAGGTTTTTGAGCACCCTGAGCCGGGCGGAGAAATAATTGCGGCCATTGAGAATAAGGTCGACAAGACAAAAGCCGGAAGAGTTGGTGGTCAGTGTCATCAGAGCCATTGCAATTTCCCTGTCCGAGGGGTAAATACGCAGTTTTAATTTACTGACAGCCCACTCACTAATGAAACTGTCAGAGCTGCATGAGTCGATTAGTGCGCTCAGAATGTGTCCATTTTCCGAAACCTTCGTGGCTGCATGGGACAGACTTTGGGGAAAAACAGCTGTGATGGGAGGAGGGGTGGTTTTACCCTTGACAGCTGTAACCTTAGTAGTGGCTCTTGGGGGAGGGGCAGTTTTAGAGATAGTAGCTGCAAAACTAACAGGAGTTCTCGACCAGTGTACCTTAGAAAAGGGGCCTTTCTTACTAACAGCGGCCCTTGACTGGCATACCTTAGAAAAGTGACCTTTCTTGCTGCAATGATTGCAGGTTGCGTTACGAGCAGGACAAAATTTCCTATAATGGAATGCACCTCGACAGAAGAAACACTTCCTTCCAGATTGCCAGGATGCCGTTAGGGCAGGATCATCATCAGTGAAGGCTTCTAGGGTAGGGTTGTCATCCGCTAGGTTAGAGTCAATATCAGTGAGAGCTTCTGCCCGAGACCTATCGAAGGAGTCATTAAAAGTGATAGCAGCAGCCCGTGCACGAGGTAAAAGATAGGTATCTGCATTCCTCTTTGCTAAGTCCAGGGAACACACCTGGTCATAGGCAGCCTGTAACTCGAGGGTTTTATTCTCCAACAGACACTGGCGTATGAAGGGAGACATAATTCCATTAATAAAGGAATCGTGAATTAGTTCCTTCTGGTACTGCTCAGCTGTAACAGCTTTAAGGTTACAATCCTTGCTGAGTCTGCGAAGCTTTTGAAGGAATTTGTCAAGTGATTCCCCGGGTTGTTGTCGAGTTGTGGCCAATAGATGCCGAGCAAAAATTTCGTTTAGGGCCTTAACATATAGTCGCTGTAATATTAGGATAGCGGAGTCATAGTCTACACAGTCTTCGATATAGTCAAACACATGAGGAGATACATAATTGGCAAGTATCTCTAATTTATCAGGAACATTCTCACCACACACCCTGAGGAAGTTGCTGAAAGTACGATACCAGTGTTTCCATAACTTAGCAGTTGTAGGTGAATTCGGGTCCAGGTCAAGACGGGCGGATCTGAGTAGTTTGTCCATGATGGATTGATTACTATGCCGGAGTTCCCTTCTGCAGTTTAGGTCGTAGCTAGCTGTTCCCGAAATCACTGAGAGCGTGGCGTTGATGTCAAGTTGATTAAATTGAGGTAAGAAAACTCACTACGCACTTGGTTTGAGTATAAAGCAAGGCTTTTATCAACTTGTTTCAAAACATGGAGGTCTAGTTATCTTTCACTAGTTCCTGTTTACAAAATATCCTGGGCAAGCTGGGCCCATGCCCGAGTATTTATACTCCTTGGACGGCACCACCAGCTGGCCGTCCAGTGTTATTTCATGAGTCTTTCTTCATGGATCATAAGATTCATAACACAGGCCATCAGACCCTCTATCATGGTTGGGCCAACAAGTGCGCTAATGGAGTTGCCCATCACTTCCAACCTGGAAATCATGTGTTCCAATCTCTGTGCAAAGGTGATGCGCCTGTCATGGTTGAATAGCTAGCAGTGAGTGCAAGTTGTGAGATGTGGGTGTGGGGCTTGCAGCAGTGGTAAGTGTG
The DNA here is from genome assembly GCF_052327205.1 of Somniosus microcephalus. Classification (NCBI taxonomy): domain Eukaryota; kingdom Metazoa; phylum Chordata; class Chondrichthyes; order Squaliformes; family Somniosidae; genus Somniosus; species Somniosus microcephalus. The sequence goes on from NC_140993.1 coordinate 140,099,528, forward strand.
ATTGATAGAGATTGTTGGTAGGTGAGTGATGGGGGGTGGTGCATTGAACAGTGAATGAAGCTAGTAGTGCAGTTGGTGGGAGACGGCTTTTGAATATACATTCACTGACCTTGACCACTCGTGTGAGGTAATTGAACTTCTTCCGGCACTGGATCCAGGTCCTCGGGGCAAGACTGCTGGTACTGACTGCTTCGTCTATCTGCTCTGACTGCCTTCTGACTGTGTGCCTGGAGGGCCTCCTGGCCCCCTGTGGGTAGAGGACCTGTCTCCTACCCCCTGCACTAAGGCCTTTAGTGCTGTATCCGAGAACCCTGGTGACCTTTCTCTGCCCTGTTGAAGTATGAGTCACAGTTGCTTTAACAAGCATTTCCAGCAGCTGCAGAATGCAGAATGCACCTCACCTTTAAGAGGTGGAGACTGCCTTTAAAAGTGGAGGCTAACTTTAAATAGAGCTCGCCTTGCCCGAGCTACAGACCCCTGTTGAGCGCTCAGCTACTCAGCAGTGCACTCGGTGCTGTCTGCACGCATCAATCATGGTATTTAGCAGGTGGCACGAAGATCACAGGCCGATCGCTTCCACCCAATGGACAGCTGCCATTTCCAATGTTTTGTGTGGGCAACTGACCAGAGGCATGCAGATGAGGCCCAGCAATGAAAATACCTCAGACCTCAAACTCTGGCCTCTGGATGCATTTTGCACTTGCCTCACCCGAAATCCTGTTGGGGGTTAAAATCTAACCCAGATTTTTATTTTGCCACTGAGAATGGGAGAATTGATTTTAATGTGCCAATTTATCTTGGATTTAATTAAGGTTCAGTATGCGGCAGCTCACCTTGGTTGATCTGGATTGATGGTTGAGGTTGCCAACCCTCCAGGATTGCACTGGAGTCTCCAGGAGTTAATTGCTAATTTCCTGGACACTGCTGCAAGCAATCCGGGAGAAAAATCATAGGGTTCATCAAAAGAGTCGTGGTTTTTTTTCATTTTCTTTGAACACTTACATTTATAAGTTATAAAAATCTTGGAGATAGAAAAAAAGGCTTTTTGACTAAGTGGGGTGATTGGAGGTGAGAGGTCCAAGTCATAAGTCATAACGGCACAGAAGGAGGCCACTCGGCCCATCGAGTCCGTGCGGTCATGTGATGAATCCTCCAGGAATATGCCCAACCAGAGTTGGCAACTCCATTCATGGCAGCATTTATTAGACATCTTTGTATATTGGTTGGACAATCAGTAGCTTGTCTAGAATAGGTCATCTGTGATTTTTTTTTAGTTTGTTTTGTTTTCCAGCATAATAATTTGCCACTTTGCAGGCATAATAATTATAATGAATTAATAAACAAAATGATTCCATTATGAAAACTAATGCTGTGCAAAATCAGTTCTTGCTGCGCTTATTAGTAACATCATCCACTTCAATGGTTCTATTGTTAATTATTGAATTTCTTTTCAAGCCTGCAGCAGCCAATATTTACCATGACATTATACTTGTGCTTTAAATAATGATATTTTGTTTAATTATGCTTGGCACACCAAAGACACATTACAGCAAAATACTGAACAATGCTATTTATTGATAGCATTACTGAATTAAATAAAATATTTCAACTATATTTTTGAATTGTAATAATATACTTAAACAATTTTTTTAGTGCATATTATTATATTTTATTTATATATTGACCCATATTTTCCGATCGCAGGCCTCCCGCGGGCGGAGGCCTGCGATCTGGAAAAATCTGCGCCTTTACCTGAGGGCTCCCGGGACGCACACGCTTCTGCTCCTGGGCCTCACCAAACTTGAAGTGTGCAGGGCCCACGAATCCCAGAGGCGCATGTAGTTCGCAGCGTCCCTGGGATCACGTGAGCCATGGGGAGCCAATCACAGAAGGGAATCTCCTTCATACATTTGGCAGGAAGATCACCCCAAAAACATAGTAAAACTTTAAATACATTATTTTTAAATCACATTTTTAAAATGACTTGAAATTACAATAAATTAAGTATTTTAAACAATTTTTTTACGGGGCTAAAAATAAACTTAGCTTTTTAAAAAGTATTTTTAAATGATAAATCAGTGAAAACAAATGTTTTTAAAAACTTTTTTCAACTCTTATCCTGGTAAAAGCAGGCCTTATGTCTGCTTTTACCAGGCGTAAGAATTGTAAGGGTTTTCTGCGGGCGGAGGGTCTCCAAAAAGCGGAACTAGCCGCCCACAGAGGCCCTTCTCCAGGGCAGCCGGTTTTCAGCGCATGCCTACCCGTAGGGATCGGAATATCTGGGCCATAGTATTCATTAATATATAATGGTCCAGAATTTGTGGTGCGTAATAGCAGCAAATGAACAGCGTTTGAAACTGACCACAACTTCAGAGTTCTAACACAGAAATCCTAAAGTTGCAGTCAGTCATTCACTGCACCGACACTGACTGCACTGTGGCACCTCTCCAACCACTCCCCCTACCCCCACCCCCAACTACTCACCACCCAGCAATCTGTGTAATCAGTGAAATCAGGTAATATCGCTGTTAAATACCCCATTAAAAGTTAGACCTTGTTGGATTAGGTGTAACTGGGGTTTTAACAGCGTATTTACTGCTAAACAAACGTTATGGCCCCTGAAAAACTAATTTTAATTTTGTGGAGTGTCAAATTTCTCCATTATAATAAAAATTACAATTTGTAAGAAACTTTAAAAAAAATTATATTTTTAAAAAATGTTTTCATCTTTATTTCAGGTTTACCTTTGCCCCATGTGGGAGCCTCAATTTTTGTTTCGCTCTCTGTAGCATTTTTAATAAGTCAGAATAAAAGCAACTTTTTCACTTCCTGCTTCCCTGTCTGTGAGAATTCTGCATTGTGATTGGCTGCTTAGATAGCTTGTTGACGTCACAGCAGATTCCCACTACACTGCACTGATCTGAATTGCACATTGAGAAAGGCAAACTTCTCGCCACAGCGATCGTGAGATCTTTGTGGGCAGCTTTCTTCGGGACCAGCGGCCAACGACTTTGCTTTGCCGCTGACCACAAATTACAGGCCAAAGTCTTTCAACCCCTGTAGTATTCAAGAAAGATCAAGCACCAATGGTTTTTAAAAGCCACAATTAAGTCATTACTTGTTGTGTAGCTCAGAGGAGGTTAAACAATAGCTGTTGCTAAAAATATTTAGATCAAAATAATCTCATCTGACCTGACTTCAAAATAAAGAATCTAATTAAAAAAGCATAATTTATAGATTTTTGTTCATGAAACTGTTCATCATACTCCCAAATTAACATCTATTTAATCAAGCTGTAACCCAATATTTTCCTCCTTGCATTAGTTGTAACTAATTCATTAATTTGTTGCGTGCAGGCACATTAACAAATTTGTTACTACTAGCTCAGAGGGAAAGAAAGAAAAAAATAACTTGTATTTATATTACACCTTATCACATTCTCAGGATGTCCCAAAGCACCGCACCCAATGAATCACTTATGAAAGTGTATTTACTGTTTTATGTAGGCATGGACAGCCAATTTGTGTACAAACAGCAACTGAGATGCATGAACAGTTAAGGTGTTTTTTTTGGTGGTGTTGGTTGAGGGAAGAATGTTGGCCAGACAGAGGGACTCCCTCTTCTTCTTCAAATAATGCCATGGGATCTTTTACATCCACCTGAACAAGCAGAAGGTGCTCTTACTTAACACCTGATCTGAAAGACGGCATCTCTGACATTGCAGCACTCCCTCAGAGTTGCCCAAAAGTGTCAGACTCTGAATTTCCATGGAGCTCTCCTGAGGTCCTGCTATAACTTCAGTGGGAGATTGGCATTTCCCCCACCCTGCTCCCGCCCCCCCAAGAAACAACATAAACAGCTGTTCACATTGTTTCTGTGGGGTACCATTAGAGAACCCCAAGGAAATTCTAGGCATCATTCTGGATTATGTGCTCAAGTCCTGGAGTGGGGCTCGAACACGCAGCCTTCTAATACAAAGGCTAGAGTACTCCAGCCAGCCTTGGTTCAGTGGGGGCACACCTGTCTCTAATAAGAAGGTTGTAAATTCAAGCCCCACTCCAGAGACTTGAGCACAGAATCTAAGCTGACAATTCAATACAGTACTGAGGAGTGCTGCATTGTTCAGAGTGCCATCTTTCAGATGAGATATTAAACTAAGGCCATGTCTGCCTGTTCGGGTGGATGTTGCCTATATAACAGTGACTGCGCTTCTAAAGTGCCTCATTGGCTGTGAAGTGCTTTGGGATGTTTTGAGAATGTGAAAGGTGCTATATAAGTACAAGTTCGCCCTTTCTTTAACAACTAAGACAAATATTGGAGGTAATGCTTTAGTTTGTTTCCAATCTTGGTGTCGTATTTGACCCCGAGATGAGCTTCCGACCACATATCCACGCTATCACTAAGACTGCCGACCTCCACCTCCATAATATCATCTGGCTCCGCCCCTGCCTCAGCTCATCTGCTGCTGAAACCCTCATCCATGCCTTTGTTACGTCTAGACTTGACTATTCCAACGTACTCCTGTCCGGTCTCCCATCTTTCACCTTCCATAAACTTGAGCTCATCCAAAACTCTGCTCCATATCCTAACTCGCACCAAGTCCTGCTCACCCACAGCCCTGTGCTCACTGACTTACATTGGCTCCTGGTGGAGCCAATTCAAAATTTAAACTTAAAAATGCTCATCCTTGTTTTCAAATCCTTCCATGGCCTCGCCCCATCCTATCTCTGTAACCTCCTCAAGCCCTACAACCCTTCGAGAACTCTGCGCTCCTCCAATTCTGGCCTCTTGCACATCCACTATTTAAATCGCTTCACCATTGTCGGCCGTGCTTTCAGCTGACGAGCCCCTAAGCTCTGGCATTCCCTCCCTAAATCTCTCCACCTCTCTCTCCTCCTTTAAGACGCTCCTTAATACCTATCTCTTTGGCCAAGCTTTTGCTCACCTGTCCTAATATCTCCTTATGTGGCTCGGTGTCAAATTTTGTTTGATAACGCTGCTGTGAAGCGCCTTTTGACGTTTTACTTCTAAAGGTGCTGTATAAATGCAAGTTGTTGTTGTTGTTACTTCTTTTCTGGCCATGTGTCATTATACCACATGTGAACTGTATAACACAATACAACACCAAATGGATAATGAGTAAGTGAAACGACATTGCCTGAAAGTGTTTTTCATTTAGTTCCATTAGTTTTTGAACAGTGTATCTTACTTTGAAGGTTGTAGAAGTTGGAATAATTCATCAGCTGGTAAATGAACTAGAAATTCATCACCATGCTAATGTTTCTGTTTACCCAAGTACAGGTTATATAAAAGGGTTGTTATGAATCCTCCAATTACTGATGGCAGTTGAAATGTTGATTTTTTAAATTACCGAGTGAAATATTTTTCTTCAATGCAAAGTATTTTCCCTCTTACAGATTCATTAGTCAACCAACCTATATTCCAGTTTTTTTATGTCGTAACATTTTTATGAGCTTCAATTTTTTGTCTGCTGTTTTATGATTTGTGAATTTGCTTTTCTAAATTACAGCATTCTTTCTCATCATTGATGAGTTTGTGGTGATGTTGTTTATCAAAGTCATGTTTTGTAAATGCTTTTTGAGTGCTCCCTAACAGGTGTATAATTCATTTCCTGAACACTATATGCTGAGTATAGGCACTGCCTCTTGCCACCAACCCATTCTGATGATGCAGTCTGTAAATTTGCTATTCTGCCTGGAACTGAGCCACTAAGCTACATAGAGCAGGAACACTGAGGTTCAATCCCTAAATTAGATTATCTCAGTCCAGGTGGCAATAAGTGAACCACAATATAGGGTACAGTAGCGTAGTAGTTATATTACTGCAGTAGTAATCCAGAGGCCTGGATTAATAATCCAGAGGAGGTGAGTTACCATGGCAATTTGAGAATTTGAATTCAATTTTTAAAAAACTTGGAAATAAAAAGCTGCTACCAGTAAAATTGACCATGAAGCTGTTGGATTGTCATAAAAACCCGACTTGTTTACTAATGTCCCTTAGCCAAGGAAACCTGCGATCCTTACTCAGTCTGGCCTATATTTGACTCCAGTCCCACACCAACATGGTTGACTCTTATATGGCCACTCAGTGACCACTAGAAAGAAACAAACAAAGAAAACTGAATGGACCACTTGGCTGTGACCTAGGCATCGAATCAGGACATGAAAAAAGCACACCCAGCCTAGTCGACCCTCAAAGTTCTCCTCAATAATATCCAAGGCCTGCTGCCAAAGCTGGGAGAGCTGTCTAACAGACTAGTCAAGCAGCAGCCTGACATAGTCATACTTACAGAATCAGACCTATCAGCCAACATCCAAGACTCCTCAATCACCATCCCAGAGTATGTGCTGTACCACCAGGCAGGCCAGACCCAACAGAGGTGGGGCACAGTAATATACAGTCAGGGGGAAGTGGCCCTGGGAGTCCTCAATGTAGATTCCAGACCCCATGAAGTCTCATGGCTTCAGGGCAAACATGGCCAAGGAAATGTCCTCCTGATTAGCACCTACCGCCCTCCCTCAGCTGATGAATCCTCCATGTTGAGGATTCACTGAGTGTAGCAAGGGCACAGAATGTAGTCTTAGTGAGGGACTTCAATGTCCATCACCAAGAATGGCTCAATAGAACTACCACAGACCAAGCTGGCTGAGTCCTGAATGATATAGCTGCCAGACTGGTGGCGAGAGAACCAAAACGAAGGAATAACCTACTTGATCTCTGTAATGATATCAGCAAATAGTGATGGTATTTGCCTGTTTGATTATGATGCCTTACCAGCATATTTGCCTGTTTGATTATTTATGCCTGACCAGCAGAGGGCATGTGAGAGAGAGAGTTTAGTTTTAGTTTCGTTTTAGATGGATCTCTAAGATGGTGTCTCCTGTAATGCTGTTAACATAGATGAACATACTTTAGATAAAAAGACATTCTCTTTCAAGAATGTTTCGTCATTGAACCCACATACAAATCAATACATGGTGTCAGAAGTGATTGAAAGAGATGAAGAGGAAAAATCTGAAGTTAAATCAGCTCTCCACATATTAGCAAGCCAAAAGAGAACATCGTTACTTACCATTGGAGAATAGCTAACGAAGTGAAAAATGGAAGGTTTACACCCACTGGCGAAGCTTCAGTTGACAGGTAATGTGGCTGAAAATTGAAGGAGATTCAAACAACGTTTGGAGTTGTATTTAGCGGCAATCGGAGCTGATGAGAAAAGTGATAAAATGAAAGCGTCAGTGTTCTTACATGTCGTGGGTGATGAAGCGCTGGAGGTGTATAATAACTTCACGTTCGCTGCTGATGGAGACAAAATGAAGCTGGATAAAATAATGGAACAGTTTGAGGCCTACTGCATACCTAAACGTAACGTGACGTTTGAGAGGCACAGATTTTTCACATGTGTACAGAAAACGGGAGAGACTATTGATCAGTATGTGACTGAACTGAGAAACAGAAGCAAAACGTGTGAATTTGGGGGACTGACAGACTCGCTGATAAAAGACAGACTGGTGTGTGGTATTCCAAATAATGGTCTAAGGGAAAGATTGCTAAGAGAGCAAAATCTAGACCTGGGAAAAGCCATAGCACTGTGTAGGGCTACAGAGACTGTGAAGTCGCAGGCAAAGGAGCTGTTCAGTGACAGTAGCTGCAACGTGGATGCAGTGAGAACGAACGGACACAAACCGTTTAACAAAAAGAGCGCCAATGTGAAAAAAGAGGCGTGGCCAGCGAACAAAAATGAAAGGGGCAATCGAAAGTCATGTAGTCGATGCGGTACACAGCATCCACCAAAAAAGTGTCCAGCATATGGTAAAACATGCAATAGTTGCAACAAAAACAACCATTATGCCCGTTGCTGTAAGAACCAAGCGCAACAAAGCAAGGTCCATGCAGTAGATGAAAGTGAGATAGAGGAGCTCTATGTGGATGTTGTGTCTGAAAACAAAAAAGAAAAAAGAGACTGGGTGTTGACACTAAAAGTGAATGACATACACATTCCATTTAAATTGGATACTGGAGCACAAGTTAATGTGATATCAGAGACTGATTTTAAGAAAATTAGACCCAGACCAAAGATACATGGAATAAAAGTGAAAGTGACAGGATACTCAGGTACTGATATACCAGTGAAAGGAAGATGCATTGTCAAAGTGACACACAAGGACAGAGAGCACACGCTAGCATTAATCGTGGTGCCAAAGGATGTGCAGGCCATACTAGGTTTAATAGCCTGTGAGAGACTGAACCTGGTAAAGAGAGTCCTCGCTGTGGAAAGCGAAGGAGAGACAGTCTATGATGAACTCATGAAAGAGTACAACGACCTATTTCAGGGTCTAGGCTCCCTTCCAGGAGAACACACGATCAGAGTAGATAAAAGTATGCCAACGGTCATACATCCATGCAGAAAAGTTCCGTTTGCTCTTCAAAAGCAACTGAAGGCAGAGTTGAACATGATGGAAAGCCTGAACGTGATTCAGAAGATAGATGAGCCAACTGAGTGGGTGAGTTCCCTCGTCGTTGTAGACAAAAAGAATGGAAAGCTCAGAATTTGCCTGGATCCAAGAGATCTAAACAGAGCAAAAAAGAGAGAGCACTTCAAGCTTCCTACACGTGAGGAAATCATGTCACAGTTTGCAAATGCAAAGTATTTCAGCAAGTTAGATGCATCATCAGGATTTTGGCAGATGAAACTGGACGAGGCAAGTTCAAGACTGTGCACGTTCAACAGTCCATTTGGCAGATACAGATTCATAAGGTTACCATTTGGCATTGCCTCAGCTCCTGAAGTGTATCACAAAACCATCCATATGATCTATGACCACCTGGAGAGAGTTGATACATCAATGGATGACATCATAGTATGGGGAACCACGAGAACTGAGCATGACGAGAGACTGAAAAAAGTGCTGGAAGCAACAAGGAAAACAAACCTGAAGCTGAATAGAGAGAAATGCCAGCTCGGGGTGACAGAACTGACATTTGTGGGAGATATCCTTAGCAGTGAAGGCATCAGACCAGATCCCAGAAAGGTGTCCGCCATTGAGAATATGCCAAAGCCACAATGCAAAAAGGACATGCAGAGGTTTAATGGAATGATCAGCTACATGGGTAAATTCATATCCAACCTCTCAGAAAAGATGGCGCCACTGAGACGACTAACTGAAAAGAACATAGAATGGGAATGGAATCATGAGCATGAGAAGTCATGGAGCGATCTAAAGAAACTGCTCACAGAGGAACCAGTTCTGAGGTTTTATGACCCAGCGAGACCCATCAAGATATCATCAGATGCATCACAGAGTGGGCTCGGTGCCGTTCTTCTGCAAAAATATGACTACTGGCAACCTATTGCATATGCATCGCGCTCAATGACAGACGCGGAGACGCGATATGCTCAAATAGAAAAGGAGCTGCTCAGCATCACATACGCCTGTGAAAGATTTCACCAGTTTGTGTCAGGACAAGCAATCAGTGTAGAGACTGACCATAAGCCCTTGATTGCATTGTTCCAAAAGCCACTAAATAGCTGTCCGCTTAGAATACAAAGAATGATGATCAGGCTGCAACGCTATACACTGAATGTTGCGTACACACCGGGTAAGCTGATGTATACAGCAGACACGTTGTCCAGAGCTGTTGACCCAGGAGAGCCCGCAAACACCAAAATGGATGAAAAAGTGAACGCCTACGTGGACATGATCACAAGTGCACTGCCCATAGCAGATGCAAAAATGGAGCTCAGAAAGACTGAGACAAACAAAGATGAAACACTGAGACGACTGAGGAAAAGCATCTTGGATGGATGGCCCAACATAAAGCAAGACTGCTCACCTGACATAGCAGAGTACTGGAACTGCAGGGCGGAACTATCAGTGGTCGAAGACATCATCTACAAAGGAAGTAAAATAGTTATCCCAAAGAGTCTGAGAAAAGAGATGCTAAAAAGGATCCATGGAGGACATCTGGGAATCGAAAAGTGTAAGAAAAGAGCACGAGAGGTGATGTACTGGCCACAAATCAACCAAGATGTGACAAATGAGGTGTCAAACTGCACAATATGCCTGAAATATCGAGCAAGCAATCCGGTAGAACCACTAAAGCCACACCCAGCGCCAGACAGACCTTACCTGAAGGTAGGCGCTGACCTATTCGTATGTCAAGGGAAGGACTATCTTGTAGTCACAGACTATTACTCCCTGTATCCAGAGGTTTGTAGACTGTACACCACCACTGCAGATGCTGTGATAACATGTATGAAAGTCATATTCTCCAGACATGGCGTGGCAAGCGAGGTCTTCACAGACAACGGACCCCAGTTTTACAATGCAAGTTTCCGACACTTTGCCAAAGAGTGGGGCTTTGTCCACACAACGCCAAGTCCTCACTTTCCACAGTCCAATGGTCTAGTGGAAAAATCGGTCCAGACAGTGAAAAGACTGATGTACAAGGCAAAAGACAGTGGAACTGACTTCTACCAGATCATGCTTGTATACCGCACAACGCTGCTCGAGTGTGGTATGTCACCAGCCCAACTCCTTATGGGACGTCTGCTAAGGTCAAACCTACCCATCCCGGAGAACCTCCTGAAAACAAAAGAGGGGGAGGAAGTGAGGAAGTTCAAAGAACAACAGAAAGAAAAGCAAAAGTACTACTATGACAGAGGAACACAAAACCTACCTGAACTCCACACTGGTGACCAAGTAAGGTTCAAAGACAAAACAAACATATGGACTCAGAAGGGAACTGTCCTGAGTGAAGTTCAACCAAGATCATACACCATTCAGACAGATGAGGGTGCTGTTCTGCGAAGAAATCGTCGAGATCTTCTCATGGGACCAGCCACAGCAAGTCAAAAGACTGATACTGTTGAACAACCTGATCACACAGCAGGTCAAAAGACTGATACTGTTGAACAACCTGATCACACAGCTGAGAAATCATCATCTGAGGCAACAACTCAGGTTCAGGGACAATCAATCAGAAAATCCTCAAGACACGTGAAGCCTCCTGAGAGACTCATTGAGCAAGTTTAAGGACTCTTGTTATAGAAGTAAGTAATGTTATCTTATTCTCTCTTCAAGTTCTAGGTATTTACATATTTCATGTGAACACACAAAACAAGGTTAAAAAACCTTGATCATGATAATAATAATGTAAGTTCATTAAGTGTTACAGTTAAAATGCAGAGTAATACAAAGAAAACATGTTGTTAGATAAAAGTAAAATACTTTTGTTTTAAGAAAGGGAGATGTAATGAAAGCAGCAAATAGTGATGGTATTTGCCTGTTTGATTATGATGCCTTACCAGCATATTTGCCTGTTTGATTATTTATGCCTGACCAGCAGAGGGCATGTGAGAGAGAGAGTTTAGTTTTAGTTTCGTTTTAGATGGATCTCTAAGATGGTGTATCCTGTAATGCTGTTAACATAGATGAACATACTTTAGATAAAAAGACATTCTCTTTCAAGAATGTGTCGTCATTGAACCCACATACAAATCAATACAATCTCTTCCTCATCAAATCTACCTGTCACAGATACATCTGTCCATGACAGCATTGGTAGGAATGATCACCGCATAGTCCTTGTGGAGGCCAAGTCCCATCTTTACACTGAGGTCAACATCCACCGTGTGACACCTACACAATGCTAAATTGGATAGATTAAGGACAGATCTAACAGCTCAAACCTCAGCATCCATGAGGTACTGTGGGCCACCAGAAGCAGCAGAATTGTATTCCACCACAATCTGTAACCTCATGACCCAACATATCTCTTACTCTTCCGTCACCATTAAGCCAGATGACCAATAATGAGGAGTATAGATGAGCATGCCAAGAGAAGCACCAGGTGTTCCTGAAAATGAGGTGCCAACCTGGTGAAGCTACAACACAGGACTACATGCACACTAAACAGTGGAAGCAGCATATTATAGACAGAGCTAAGCAATCCCACAACCAACGAATCAGGTCAAAGTTCTGCAGTCCTGCCACATTCAGTCATGAATGGCGGTGAACAATTAAGCAACTAATGGGAGGAGGAGGCACCATGAACATCCCCATCCTCAATGGCGGTGGAGTCCAGCACGTGAGTGCAAAAGACAAGGCTGAAGTGTTCGCAACCATCTTTAGCCGTAAGTGCCGAGTAGATAATCCTTCTCTGCCTACTCCTGAGGTCCCCACCATCACAGAGATCAGTCTTCAGCCAATTTGATTCACTCCACGTAACATCAAGAAATGGCTGAGTATACTGGACACAGAAAAGGCTATGAGTCCCAACAATATCCTGGCTGTAGTGCTGAAGACCCGTGCTTCAGAACTAGACGGCCTAGAAATTCGGGGGTTTAGCGCAGGCTGTTAAGGCCCTTTTTGAAGAAAAAATGGTGGCCGACTCGCTTCCCGCGGCTGCCGCCATTTTCAGCAAGTCGGCAGTGCTGCTGTTGCCTGCACTCGCTGCAGAAATGGAAATGAGCCAAAACGTGACATCAATGAATGTGCAACGCTCACTTGACGCACAATCTGCCATTTTCACCATCACTGTTCCACTTACCACCCTCTCTTAATCACGACAAGCTGGCCAAGTGTTCAGCAGCAGGAAGGAGCCCCCAGGAGCGCAATTTAAAGGGATCATCATCAACAACAACTTGCAGTTGACATGGTTTCTCAGTTTGACTGGCTCTGTAACTTTCTGCAACTCCTGTAGCTTTCTAAACTTGCTTAAAGTTCCTGAGGTGACAGGGAGCATTGGTGCAAGTGGAGAACAACTTGATTCTCATTTAAAGGCTTCTGCTCACAACACTTGCTCACAGTCATGGGGGCTCTACTGGCAGACCTCCTCGCGCTCGAGTATCTTTGGGAGAGGAAGCGGAGGCAGCGAAGAAGAGGAGAAGATGCACACAGAGGGAGGAGGAGGAGGGTCAGGAGGACTCTCAACAGGAGGCCTTACCCACCTAGGATCTTCAGAGAGCACTTCTCTTACCTCCACTAAGCAAGGAACAGTGTATTAGGAGACTCCACTTCACCAAGGATATGGTCACAGAACTCTCCACCTCTGCAACCAGACCTGCAGCCTCAGAGCAGGGCGACCATGGATCTCCCAGTGGCCATCAAGGCCACCATGGCCCTCAAATTCTTTGCCAGTGGATCCTTTCAATCTGCAGCAGGAGACATAACTAACATCTCACAGTTTGCTGTCCATCACTGCATCCAAGATGTTGTGTCTGGGTATAATAAGATACAGACTGCAGCAGAAACGGTACAACAGGTGTTTACTCAACGTGGCTCACAGTTGAACTGACTGTACAGATTACTACTCAGTGCTATATACAGGTGTGGTCACTGCCGGTACTACAGTATACATGAGCTGTAAAAAGTAGTTCCCCCCTTAAAGGTATATACATTACAATTCCTCCCCTTTTAGATTAACAGTACCATAACACTCATTTAACAATTAAATATCAAACTAATTACAATGAACACTTTTAACATGCAACATTAGCTGAAAATAGTCTATTTATATATTCAGTCTTTGGGGAGGCCTCCTGATCCTTTCTGGATAGCGACTTTCCTGAGTGTCTTGCTTTTGGTGCAGAGGCGATTCTGACCCCCTGTCATCGGTTGGTTCATCAGCTTCCGATGCTACTGTTTCTGGGGTAGATGCGACCTGTACGTCGGGTTCATCACCAGGTACGTATGGGCGAGGCATGGGGTTAACTTGTTCCTGTGACTCTAGGATCTGGTCAGCATGGCGTTTCACGATGCTCTCCCCCACGTCCACTGTGTACATTAGTGGGCCCTGCCGTGTGCATATCGTTCCTGTCTGCCATTTTTCTGTTCGGTAGTCGCGGGCCAAGACTGGTTGCCCTACATTGAAGCTCCTTGTTGGCTTCTCATGGATGTGCTGGAATTGCTTACTCTCAACATCTCTTCGTACGTTTGGTCTGAACAAATCCAGGCGAGATCTTAACCTTCGGTTAAAGAACATCATGGCTGGGGCCTGGTTGGTGACTGCATGTGTCGCCTTCCGGTAGGCGAACAGGAAATTGTCCACCTTGTGCTGCAGCGGAATGTTGTCATTGTACATAGCCTTTATTGCCTTCTTAAAGGTTTGTACGAGCCTCTCAGCCAATCCATTTGTGGCTGGATGATACGGGGCGGATGTGTAATGCCTTACCCCATTCTTTTTCAAGAACCTCCGGAACTCTTCGGACACAAGCTGTGGTCCGTTGTGGGAGCAAATCTGTTCTGGCAAGCCATTCCTGGCAAAAATGGTCCGTAGAACTGCAATAGTTTTCTCCGTGGTGGTGGAGGACATTTTGATGACCTCAGGCCATTTCGAGTGCGCATCCACGGCTATTAAAAACATTGAGTCCATAAATGGACCAGCAAAATCAATATACACCCGTTGCCATGGAGATGAGGGCCACTCCCATGGGTGTAGAGGGGCCTGTGGTGGTGCATTTTGGACTTTCTGGCATCCTGAGCAGCTCTTGGTCAGGTCCTCGATTTGTTTATCGATTCCCGGCCACCACACATAAGCCGTGGCTAGGCTTTTCATTTTTACCCCTCCCAGATGACCCTCATGAAGCTCATTGAGCACTCTATCCCTTAACTTGGGTGGAATTACCACTCGGGATCCACACATCAAGGTCCCCCGGCACACTGACAGCTGTTCTCTCCTTGTCGAGAATGCTGGCAACAGTGAGTCGCCATGTGCTGGCCAGCCCTTCACTGTCAAATCATATACCCGAGACAGTGTCGGGTCATTTCAGGTTTCCTTTTCGATACAAGCGTTAGTTACCGGTAGGTATTCAACTATAGTCGAATGGAATATTTCGACAGGATCCACTGCTGGTGCTTCCTCCGCAGTAGGCAGTGGCAGGCGTGATAGCCCATCAGCATTTCAACGCTGTTTCATGTCCTTATATTCAATCTCATAGTGGTGCGCCCCTAGAAAAAGTGACCATCTTTGTAGTCATTGCGCAGTCATCACCGGAACGCCCTTCTTCGGATTAAAAATGGAGACAAGAGGCTGGTGATCAGTCAGCAAGGTGAATTTCTGCCTGTGCAGATAGTGATTGAACTTTTTCACTCCCCACACTAGGCTGAGGGCCTTCCTGTCAATCTGGGCGTAGTTACGCTCGGCTGAGGTTAGTGATCGTGACGCAAAGGCTATTGGCCTCTCTGAGCCGTGCGAGAATTTGTGCGACAGCACTGCTCCAATGCCATAGGATGACGCATCACATGCCAACCAAATTGGTAATGCTGGGTTGTAATGGGCCAATACCTCTTTCGATGTGAGTAGTGTTTTGCTCTTCTGGAAAGCTCGTCTACATCCATCACTCCACTTCCATGGCACCCCAGTATGCAGTAGGGTGTTAAGTGGGTGTAGTATTGTAGACAAATTTGGCAAGAACTTATGGTAGTAGTTTACCAGCCCGAGGAACGACCTCAGTTGTGAAACATTTTCCGGTGCTGGAGCCTTGACTACTGCCTCAATCTTCTCTGGGGACTTATGTAACCCCCCTTTATCGATAACGTGGCCACAATACGAGATCTGTTTTCTAAAAAACTCGCATTTGGGGCGGTTAGCTCGGAGCCCATATTCCGGCAATCTAGTGAGCACCTGCTCCAGGTTGGCAAGGTGATCACTGTCATTTTTGCCCGTGACCAGGATGTCGTCCAAATAACACTGGGTCCCTGGGATCCCTTGCAGGACTTGTTCCATTGCCCTCTGCCAAATAGCCGGAGCTGATGCTACCCCGAATGCCAGCAGGTTGTATTGGTAGAGACCTTTATGGGTGTTGATTGTGAGGTATTTTTTTGATGCTTCTTCTACCTCCATTTGCAGATACGCCTGGGCCAGATCAATCTTAGTGAAGCGTTTCCCTCCAGATAGCGAAGCGAAAATATCTTCAATCCGCGGAAGTGGATATTGTACAGTGTGAAGGACCGGGTTCACTGTTACCTTAAAGTCCCCACAGATGCAAACCTTCCTTGGTTCCCCAGGCGTGTTGCTCAATGACTTTTTCATCACAGGGACGATGGGTGTAGCCCACTCGCTCCAGTCTACCTTGGACAGTACACCTGAACGTTCCAGACTCTCCAGCTCTGCTTCGACGGCTGGGCGGATCGCATAAGGTATCGGTCTGGCCTTAAAAAATTTTGGGCTTGCGTTTTCTTCAATTTTAATCGTCGCTGTCATGCCTTTTAGTGTTCCGAGTCCTTGCTGGAACACTTCTTTCGCGTCAGTTAGGATCTTTGACAGTCGCCCAGGTGTGACGTCGTCATCCTTTTTGTCAGCCACAGTCAGTGCCTGTATGGAATGCCAATCCAGTTGTATTTTCCGGATCCATTCACGTCCCAGTAATGGTGGTACTCCATCTTGCAATACATACAGGTCTAGTTTTGGTGTTTCCTTACCGTTATATATAACGGTCACCCTTATTTTTCCTTTGGGGTAGACTTTTTGCCCCGTGTACGTCTTCAAAATAATTTTTGTGTCTCTCAAGGTTATGTGTGAGAATAGCCGCTCATAGTCTCATCGGTTTATGACTGTTAGGGCTGATCCTGTGTCCAATTCCATCTTTACCTGGACTCCTGCTATCTTGAGAGTGACCCAAATGGTTCGGTGGTCCTCCGTTGTGATCACATTATGTAGTTTCAGACAACTCAGTTCCCTGCTTTCGGAGTCGTTATCACTCTTTTGTTTGTCTGAACTATTCTCCGTCATCTTATGTACCTTCTTGTACTTTCCTTTGGTAGGTTTCTTATTGCTGGTTTTCTTTCCTGACCTGCAGACTCGTGCTATGTGTCCTACTTTTCCACACTGTCTGCACACTTTGTCTTTGAACCAGCAATCATTCTGGTCGTGTGTTGTTCTGCCGCAGCGATAGCACTTCTCTGTTCCATATGACATTTTGTTTGTGCCATATTCTTGCGGTCTCTGCTGTATCTCTGCAGTGCCCCGTGCTGCTGCTTCATATGATACCGCAATGCTGAAAGCCTTTTCCAGCGTAAGGTCCTTTTCAGTTAAAAGCCGTTTCTGGGTTCCTTCACTTTGAAGCCCACACACAAACTTGTCCCTTAAGGTATCTGCCAGTCCCGCTCCAAACTGGCAGTGTTTCGATAGTTTGTGCAGTTCTGTTAAATAATCAGCATTGCTTTCATCCTTATGCTAGTTCCGTTTGTGAAACTTGAATCTTTCTGCTATCAGCAGCGGTGTGGGATTTAAATGTTCCTGTAGTATCGTTACTATGTCTTCAAAACTCTTTTCCATTGGCTTCGTTGGGGTTACTAGATTTCGTAATAACCCATACGTCTTTGCACCCATTAAGTTTAACAATACCGACACTTTCTTGTCATCTGACACCTTATTTGCCTTGCAGTACACCTCTATTCGCTCGACATATGTAGTCCAATCTTTGACTTCATTGTCAAATGTGGTGATACTGCCACGCTTCGGCATTTTGGGTGTGGTTTAAAATGGCGTCTCCCAATGGCTTAAAATGGCATCTCCCGCGCTTTCCTTCCTCCCCCGCTGCTGCCAACGCCGCACTCGGCGGTCCTCGTGGCAATGGCAGCGCCTCGCGGGTTTCTGCACGTCTCTCTCTCCCTCTCTCCGACGCTGCTCAGCCCCTGAACACCGGCTGCGCCCTGTGCACTCTGCCCTCTCTCTCTCTCCCCCGTCGACGCTGCTCGGCCCTTTGCTGTGCCGCTCGGTCGGGCTCTAGCCCGCCGCTGTCCGGGAAGGGTCTGCGCACTACCTGTTGCCAGCCCGTTTCACTGGACCACCTCGACTGGAAAGCCAAGCCTGGCTCTCGACAGCCTTCCCCGCAATTCTCGAGTCTCTGCTGGATGACTGGGCGGTTGCCCGTGGTCGACGCCTGAGTCTACGGCCTTAACCTCCAATCCACTGATCTCCAGGAACGAATCCCCGGGAGGTGATGCAGAGTTGCAGGTAGGTTCGAACTTGCCTCGTCGTCAATGTTGTGTCTGGGTATAATAAGATATAGACTGCAGCAGAAACGGTACAACAGGTGTTTACCCAACGTGGCTCACAGTTGAACTGACTGTACAGATTACTACTCAGTGCTATATACAGGTGTGGTCACTGCCGGTACTACAGTATACATGAGCTGTAAAAAGTAGTTCCCCCCTTAAAGGTATATACATTACACAAGAGGTCACAGAGGTTCTCTACTTCAGGAGAAGGGACTACATTGTCTTCTCTCTGAAAAGAGAGAAGCAGGATGAGCATGCATCTGGTTTTGCCAGGATAGTGGGCAACCCCATGGTGCAGGGCACCATTGACTGCACCCACATGGCTTTGCGGGCACAGTATACCAATCCTGAGATGTTCCGTAACTGCAAAGGCTACCATTCATTTAATGTGCAGTTGTTGTGCGCCCACGTCCAGTGCATCATGACGGTGAATGCTTGCTATCTTGGCAGCAGTCATGATGCCTTCATCCTACACAGTATGGTATGCCAGCAATCTTCCAGCCACCATGTCAAACCCAAGGATGGCTGATAGGAGACAAGGTCTATCCACTCTACACCTGGCTGATGACTCCCCTCCTCAACCCCACCACTCGTGCCCAGCACTCGTATAAGGATAGCTATGCTGCCATCAGGAACATCATTCAGCAGACTATTGGGGTGCTAAAGCAATGGTTCCGCTGCCTTGACCGCTCTGGAGGAACCCTCCAGTACTTGCCGGAGCGGGTGTCCTATTTTGTGGTGTTCTGCTGCATGCTTCACAACTTGGCCACCATAAGGGCATAGCCCTTGTCACCAGGGATTGCGGGATGACGGAGGAGGAGGGAGGGGAGGGAGGGATGAGCCAGGCAGTCAATCTCCATTCTGGATGGGTTGTCATCAGACTCCGGTTCCAATGAATGAAACCCCAGATCCCCGTTGCTCACCACATCCCCATCATACCATCCCTCTGTCATAAACATTACAGCGTCCTCCTCGGCACAAAGCTGAAATGAGAGACACCACAAAACACACATTCCAAACAAAAATCAAAATGTATCCAAATCCAATCAATCAACTAATCACGTTTGTGCATTCCTTAGTGCCTGTTGTTCATGTGCTGCAGTATGGCTGGTGGAAGGCTGCTGACTTTCAGTGGGGTAGACTATAGGTTCCTTTGCAGAATGACCTTGACCAGCTGTGGACCTAGAAGGCCCAGCTGTAGATTGCATCACCTCGGCATGGCGGTAGCAGTCTGGGCTGGCTGGCTGATAGGCAGCGGCAAGGGCAATGGCAGAGTGGCGGTGGTGGGAGTAAGAATGGTGTCATCTTGAGAGAGGACAGCAGGTTCTTGCTCCACAGATCCACTGCCACTTAGATGAGGAAAGACGGGAGAAGGTTCGAGTAGAGCATAAACGACGGCATGAACTGGTTGGGCCGAATGGCCTGTTTCTGTGCCGTATATCCTATGTAAACCTATGTAAATAGCGCTGGTCCGCGGCACCGTCCATTTTCGGGCCTAATCCAATTTTAGCCCGCCATGTCCCAAGCTAAGCTGTTCCAGTACAGCTACAACTACCTAACAATGTGGAAAAATGTCCAAGTATGTCCTGACCACAAAAAGCAGGACAAATCAACCTGGTCAATTACCACCCCATCAACCTACTCCCAATCAGCAAAATGATGGAAGGAATCATCAATAGAGCTATCAAGCGACACTTACTCACCAATAACCTGCTCATCAATGCTCAGTTTGAGTTCTGCCAGGACTACTCGGCTCCAGACCTCATTACAGCCTTGGTCCAAACATAAACACAAGACCTGAATTCTAGAGTTGAGAGTGACTGCCCTTGACATCAAAGCATCTTTTGACCAAGCGTGGCACCAAAGAGCCCTAGTAAAACTGAAGTCAATGGGAATCAGTGTGATAAAATGCTTTATTCAATCATTGTAAATCATTGCTTCTCATAATAAAGTGAAATAACATATCCTCGGACTTAGCATGAGCTCCGGAGGTCTGATAATATACACATATATGCACATTGAAATCAATAGAAAGGAAAATCAAGCAAGGTGTATAACAGACAGGCAAGTCGCTCCCACCATTTTGCGCCCTTGCCATAGATTTCACCCTCCAGAATATTGCGCTAAGCAGTAAAATAGTAACCAAATGAAAATGAAGGTCAAGAATAACCTTGTACACCATTGTGGAGAAAGACATCTTGGAACCTGATATCACCTGGGAAGTGGCACAGCAACTAGCCAAAAATAATGGAGTGAAAGAGGCTGCCGTGGGCACTACAAGCCCCACAGAGAGACAGATAATAATTACTTTTCTTGAGCGTTGATTCCACATATCCACTATTTTGCAAGAAAATAATCCTTCTGATTTTAAGTCTTGTTTGAGGTTTATTAATTTTATTTCTGCTTTGGGGGAAACACAACATAAAGTCGGCAGGGTGGACTTTGCACTGCCACTAACCTAAGTGAATTTTCCAGGGTCAACCTCTTTTGAGTAATTCTGACAGGCAACTCACAAATTTTACTATTTGACCATAGGAGACCCAGGTAAGTTAGATTTTTTTTTACTTTATAAAGGTTCCTTGTGCTCCTCTAGGCTCCACAAGGATACCTTGTGCCTCCCTTGCCCCAGGTTTCCTTCCCCCATGATCACAAACTTCCCCCCCACCCCCCTCCCCCCCCAATTCCTGACTTCCCTTGCCGGGGACCTTGGTGGCCTGCAACCCCCCACCCTACCCCTGCCTACACCTGTGAATTTCAACTCCCGCCCAACAGCGGTGATGCAATTCTTACCAGATTTGAGCGAGAGTCAGTATCAGAGCATATTAATGAGGCCTGGGATTTTAAATCTCCCAGGCCTCACGCTCTGGTGAGCTAGACGGATCATGGCCTGCTTTGGATCTTGCACCCGAGTCCTGGCCTGAGTTAAAATCAGAGCTTTAGTTTAACTAACAAGGGGCAGATTTTCTTATGTTCATTAATAAATGGACATTCTTATTATGAACACAGCTAGCTTTTGCGAGACACTTTATTGAGCCCATGTGGACTAGCTACAGTATCTGTAGAGGCTTCCATCTTGACTGCTGCCTTGTGGGTAGCCTAGTGCCTCATGGGTAATGTAGTCTTAATATACATACAGCTGGGTAGTGTAGTCTTATACATACAGCTATATACAGCTCTACACAGCTCTACGGCTCGACCTAGTGTCCACTATAGAATGACATGTTATTGATCATTACATCCCCCTTTCTTTGAGGTTTAACAAAATCAATATCAATCAACTTTCAAGAAAACAATAAAGATAATATCAGTAACACTTTTGTTAGTGCTCTATAAACATAAACATTTTCAAAACAGTCAACACATTTTCAAAGCTTTACATTGTATGCAAAGATTAAGTCTATCAGGCTTTTTTACTTCACGTGTGGATCTTCTCAACACGGGCAAGTCTGATGTGTCTTCATGAGATTGTTCTGGCAGTGAATGACAAGATGCAGTTGCAGCATTGTCATCAATCTGCTCTTGAATAGTCTCTTGTGTTTTTAGGAGGGAACGGCGGTTCCTCCTCAGAATCTGTCCTTCCTCAGTTCTAACAGTGTATGACCTTGGTCCTACTTCCTCAAGAACTGTAGCTTTCCTGTTCCATGCATCTGGATCCTCAATCCTGACAACATCATCCCTTGTCAATGGTTTTAGAGTTTTGGATGACTTGTCATAGTATGATTTCTGTTTCAGCTTTAACAGTTGAAGTCTCTGTCTCAGTTCCTCACTTTGCTCTTCTTTTGCACAGCAGGGTAGCGTGGTGCGCAACTTGCGACCCATTAGTAGTTCAGCAGGTGAAGAACCACAGTCTAAAGGTGAGGCTCGGTAGCTCAGCAGGGCGAGATAAGGATCAGACTTGCTTTCTGTCGCTTTCTTCAGTAGCTGCTTGAGAACTTGAACACCTTTCTCTGCCTTACCATTTGACTGAGCATACAAAGGACTGGATGTGATGTGCTGAAAGTCATAATGTGCTGCAAACTGTTGCCACTCCTTACAGTTGAAGCACGGACCATTGTCGCTAATGGCAATCCTGGGAATTCCATGTCTGGCAAACATGGATTTCACATGCATTATGACACTGCTTGCTGTGGTGCTTGAGAGCAGCGCCATCTCAGGATAGTTAGAATAGCAGTCAATCACTATTAGATAGTCTTTACCATTTAAATGAAAAAGGTCCATACCAACCTTTTGCCATGGTGCTGTTGTGTAAGGGGTCGTTTTAACGAGCTTATGGTGTGCTAGATCAGTTTTGATTTCGCACTGCTCGTGAGCGATTCCGAAGCGCTCCCCCCTCACCGGTTCTAGACACTGGGCTTATTGCCAGACCACCTTGATGTGTGGCCCAACTTGTGACTCGGAAGACAAATGGATCAGGTGAGACAAGGTGAGTTTTAAATCAGAAATATCTTTATTTTCAAGGAGAATAAACACAGAGAATGCAAGAATCAATTTAGACAAAAATCATTAGCATGTCTCCCAATGGGAACTAAAATTTAACACACAAGGAATAACTTTGACTATCTTAAATCATACAACCATTCTTAATCAGCGGTATACTAAAACAGGGGTGGGAAAAGCGCACGGGCACATCGAGGGATAAATCACACTCCTGAATTACAAAACCCTTAATGTTACAAACCCTCCCGTTGCTAAAATATACCTCAACTATGTCAGTTACGTAGAGTTGGGCCTTTATGCTCACCAGAATTTTAAAACCCTCCTGGACCTTGGTACTCCTTGTTACGTCCGGGATCTCCAATCTTCCTTATGGGACCGGCTCCTGGACCCGCTCTCCTGCACAAACTTGGAAGTCCTCCGAACTCCTCGAGCCGTCTACTCTTCCGCACGGTCTTCGAACTCCTGATGGTATCTGGACTTGGACTTCATTGCTTCTGGTGAATCTTGTGGATCTGTCTGAGTCTGGCTGAATCTCTCTCCTGCACAATCTTGAAAGTCCTCCGAACTCCTCGAACCGTCTCCTCTCCACTCGGCCTTCGAACTCCTGATGGTCTTGGATCTGGACTGAACTTCTGAATCTGCTCTCCTGCACAATCTTGAAAGTCCTCCTCGCTCTGTCCTTGACCTCCTGTCTGTGTGAATCTGTGATGGATCTGTCTGAATCTCACTGAATGAAAAGTCTTGCTGTCGATTTTCCCTCCACAGTTATACTGTTTCCTTGCCCTTATCTCGGCGCCAAATCAGGGGTTTTCTTTTGTCAAGGTAATGGGCAGGCTGCTTTGACAAAAGCAAGTACTTTATTTTAATGTCTTGTAAATGAAACTGATGGGATCTGTCCTGTGTCCCTCTGAGTTTGGTACAGATAATGTTTTTTTTCCTGTGCTCAGCGATTTCAGAGATGGGTTTGCGTTTTGCTAGCAATTAGCGCACCTCCAGGTGCAAATACTTTTGTTTACAAGTTCGTTACTGCTGTAACCATATTATCATATCAATAGCAGTAAGTTCTGGAATCTTCTAATTGGTGATGACTCAGGCTGCTGTAAGATACTGCTGGTGTGTCCTTTTGAACTGAGCCATGAGAACTGCCAACTCCATCTTGTGTTCTCACAATGTGGCCATTTCAGGGGTTTTACCAATCTAGACTGTATTTTCTGGATTTTGCGAATCCTACAGTCCCCCCTGTGATACAATGAACATCTCAAATCGTCTTTGTATCATGTGTCTTTGGGTGAGCACAAATCCATTCCCTCCCCAACTGACCTTCCCCGTAGTTTACCTTACTATGGAGTGTACCTCGCCCACGCACTTTCCTCATTCTGACAATGAAGTTGAGTAAACATCTCCTATCGGAGAAAACATGCAAACAATGTACAGACTCGTCTAGAGTCGTAACATAATCTTATTTCAATAATACAAAACCATCCAATGTACAAAACAATCCAATGGAATAAAAGCACGGTAATTACATGGGCGACTCCCCGTTTATACTGACATTACAATAAACTAAACCTTATTCTCCAAAGCTATATCTATCTATGTACATCTGCCGCCCGTCTCCGGACGGCCAGCTTATAATCTGCGGGGACTGTCGCAGGCCTCCCCCTGCGGCGTTCCCACATCAGTCTCAGCTGCTAGTCCCAGGCAGCCCGTGGCTGCTGGCTGTGGACTGTTTAAACTTCCCGCAGCTTTCTTACGGGGGTTTCCTTTTGTGAAAACCGGCGACCAGGCCTTCTTCGGTTGCGGTTTTCTATCTGACCGTCTGACGGTCACCACATATGAGGTTTCCTCATGGGTCGGACCCTTGGCTGGAGTTTTGGCCCTGGCTGCAGTTCGTGGCTTCCCCACGACTGCCGGCTGTGGGCTTCCTCCCGCAGGCTCCACCTCCCTAGGCTCTGGGTCAGCGGCAGGCACCTCTTTGCTACCTGGGACTCCAGGTTGAGAGTCCCCGCCCCCAGACGCCACCTCTCTAATGCTACACTGAAGGGCAAGACTTAAAACCTCCGGCTCCTCCCCTTCGCCGCAGTCGGGGGCGGGACCTTCGTCCTCCGACTTGGCTTCATTATGACCAGGGGCAGGGCCTGGGACCTCCGGCTCCTCCCCTTCTGGGTGATCGGGGACAGGACCTGGGACCTCCGGCTCCTCCCCTTCTGGGTAACCAGGGACAGGACCTAAGACCTCCGGCTCCTCCCCTCCTGGGTCCCAGAACAATGGGGGAGTCTCCCGTTTAGATGAGACGACTCCTCCCCTCATGCAGGCTGCACGTCCAGCCTGTGTGACCTGTGGCTGCAGCTCCCCTGCAGCGTTTAACTCTTTACTGGCCTCTTCAGCCCCTGCTGTCTGTTTCCCTGCCTCCGGCTTAAACAGCTTGCACTGTTTAATATACCTGGCAGCCAGCCAGTAATCTAATTTTATCTCCTCTTCCCTACCCACTCCTGTACTGGGGGCAGGTATCCCCTCACCACCCGCTGCTGGTGGCTGAAAATCTTCATGAACCATTTTAAAAACCTTTAGCTGACCCTCTAAACTGCCAGCCCTCGCTGTTAACCTAGCGTTCTCCCCCCTTAAAGCCTGCTCAACTAACTTAGCCTCCGCAACCTGGCACCACAGGTATTCCTCCATTTTACTGGAGGTCTTTTCCTGTGCATGTCTTTCTGGGGGACACAGGTCGACAGTCATTGTGGGGGGGCAGAGGTGGGGGAGGGAACTACAGCAGCTGAACTTCCCTGGCCAGTCAGAAGAGACCGCATGGCCTCTAAAAATGACTCGATCCCAGCGGGAGCAATTTCTGTCTCTGCCTTTTGGACTGGGGCTGTGGGAACCTTTTCCCTTGTGTCCTTCCAGGGGTTCTTACAGTCCCTGCGCCAATGCTCCTCCTTCCCGCAACCGTAGCACGTTTGCCTGCTTTGGTTGGGACGGCTCCCTTCCTGGCTCCACTCTTTACGGGGCTGGTCACCAGGCCTGACCTCACAAACCTCCCCTTTTTGCTGGGGTGTCTCACTATCCCTCCCGTTTCTAAAGGTGACAGTGAGTTGGCGGATTACCATCGCCTCCGTGGTCAGAGGGTTTCGGGGGTCGAACCAGGCCATTGCCTGCATTCGAACGCGGGGCAGGGAGTTGTTCATAAGGCACCTTAGCCAGTGAACTAACTGTTCCCCGTTCAGGCGCGCTCGCGCCGGCATTCCCGGGCACGCATCCTGATAGACTGGCCACAGCCTGTCCGCGAACGCCTGCGGGAATTCCCCGGGGAGCTGGACTGTTTTCTCTACCCGGGAGAACGGACTCCCCTCGTTCATCCCCATGGCCTCCAGGATCTCTTCCTTGAGCTTGCCATAATTCTCCTGACCCCTCTTACGCTCATCGGGTAGCGTCTGGAGGAGATCGCTACCCAGGGAGAACAGCATCATTTTGGCCTTTTCTGCCTCATCGCAGTCATTCACACAGGCTGCCTGCTCTATCTCCCTAAAGTGCAGAGAAGGATCCCCCTTCATGGTGAGCTTGGGGATGTAGCTCACCATGGAACACAATTGTTGCGTACCGTGTGGCACCAGGAATTGGTTCTGGATGTCCGCAGGTTCCCCGTCGTCACCGGGTGGTCCGTACCTCCGTTGTGTCACGGGGTACACCGGTCCCGGTCCCTGATTCTCTCTCGGGCTACCCTGGTCTACCTTGGGTTCTTCATCCTCCACCCCCTCCTGATCCCAGACCTCTGGAAAACTAGGGGCTAGGGGTGGTGGCTGTGAAAACTCTGGTTCCCTAACCCGTTTTGTTCTGGGGGCTGCCTGCGGGACTTCCCTGCTTGGGTTACCATTGAACTCAGCCTGGCCGACCTTGGGGCTAATGAGGCATATCATCCCCTTTGCCCTGGCCAATGCCAGATTCAGGCTTTCTATTTCCTGCCTACAGGGGCCGTGGTCTGCCTCCTCAAACCCTTGAGCGCAGGCCAGCTTATAGGCTGCTTTTACTTCGCCTACCTTTTCCTCCTGTGCCTTCAGTTCCCCTGTAAGGCGGCTAATCTCCGTTTTTAATCTCCTCTCTTTCGCCCTGGATTCTCTTGCCTGATACTCTACGTGTTCTACCCTGAACCTAGTGCTCCCCTACAGCTCAGCTATCTTGCCCTCCAACCTTTCGACCTTCCCCCGATGGTCCCGGACCATCGCTGCCCTCTCTTGGCTTATGGCCTCCAGAGCCACTAACACTTTCCCTTCCACTGCAACCTTTTCCTGCAGCTCTTGGGACAAATGCTTAATCTTGGTTTCTTTACTGGCCACCGCGTGGTCCTGTACCAGAACCTGCTTTTTATAGCACATAAGCCACACCGATTTCTCAATGCCCTTGCGGTGCTCTTTACTAGCCGTCCACTGGGCGGCTGCCTTTAGGGGACGCTCGGCTCCTAACAGGTCATACACCCATTTTTTCGCTACATTTACTTTACCACACACGTAGGAGGCTAACCTATCTTCCATAACATCTGTCTCACCCGAGTCTTTGTCCACCACACAAGGTTTCTGTAGCCAGTGTCCCATCTGGGTCGCCATTCTGTAAGGGGTCGTTTTAACGAGCTTATGGTGTGCTAGATCGGTTTTGATTTCGCACTGCTCGTGAGCGGTTCCGAAGCGCTCCCCCCTCACCGGTTCTAGACACTGGGCTTATTGCCAGACAACCTTGATGTGTGGCCCAACTTGTGACTCGGAAGACAAATGGATCAGGTGAGACAAGGTGAGTTTTAAATCAGAAATATCTTTATTTTCAAGGAGAATAAACACAGAGAATGCAAGAATCAATTTAGACAAAAATCATTAGCATGTCTCCCAATGGGAACTAAAATTTAACACACAAGGAATAACTTTGACTATCTTAAATCATACAACCATTCTTAATCAGCGGTATACTAAAACGGGGGTGGGAAAAGCACAGGGGCACATCGAGGGATAAATCACACTCCTGAATTACAAAACCCTTAATGTTACAAACCCTCCCGTTGCTAAAATATACCTCAACTATGTCAGTTAGGTAGAGTTGGGCCTTTATGCTCACCAGAATTTTAAAACCCTCCTGGACCTTGGTACTCCTTGTTACGTCCGGGATCTCCAATCTTCCTTATGGGACCGGCTCCTGGACCCGCTCTCCTGCACAAACTTGGAAGTCCTCCGAACTCCTCGAGCCGTCTACTCTTCCGCACGGTCTTCGAACTCCTGATGGTATCTGGACTTGGGCTTCACTGCTTCTGGTGAATCTTGTGGATCTGTCTGAGTCTGGCTGAATCTCTCTCCTGCACAATCTTGAAAGTCCTCCGAACTCCTCGAACCGTCTCCTCTCCACTCGGCCTTCAAACTCCTGATGGTCTTGGATCTGGACTGAACTTCTGAATCTGCTCTCCTGCACAATCTTGAAAGTCCTCCTCACTCTGTCCTTGACCTCCTGTCTGTGTGAATCTGTGATGGATCTGTCTGAATCTCACTGAATGAAAAGTCTTGCTGTCGATTTTCCCTCCACAGTTATACTGTTTCCTTGCCCTTATCTTGGCGCCAAATCAGGGGTTTTCTTTTGTCAAGGTAATGGACAGGCTGCTTTGACAAAAGCAAGTATTTTATTTTAATGTCTTGTAAATGAAACTGATGGGATCTGTCCTGTGTCCCTCTGAGTTTGGTACAGATAATGTTTTTTTTCCTGTGCTCAGCGATTTCAGAGATGGGTTTGCGTTTTGCTAGCAATTAGCGCACCTCCAGGTGCAAATACTTTTGTTTACGAGTTTGTTACTGCTGTAACCATATTATCATATCAATAGCAGTAAGTTCTGGAATCTTCTAATCGGTGATGACTCAGGCTGCTGTAAGATGCTGCTGGTGTGTCCTTTTGAACTGAGCCATGAGAACTGCCAACTCCATCTTGTGTTCTCACAATGTGACCATTTCAGGGGTTTTACCAATCTAGACTGTATTTTCTGGATTTTGCGAATCCTACAGTTGGTATGTCAGCTACCATCATTGGTTCCTTTGCTTGTTTGTTTTGGTGTTTCTGACATGTCTCATATTTGCCTATCATGTTCTCAATGTCCTTATTTATGCCAGGCCAATAAACAGTGTCTCTTGCCCTCCTTTTGCATTTTTCAATTCCGAGGTGTCCCTCATGAATCCTTTTGAGCATGTCTTGACGTAGAGCCTGTGGAATGACTATTCTGTTCTGTTTTAGTAATAGTCCACTTGCGACACTCAATTCTGACCTTATGTGAAAATATTTTGGACAGGAACCTTTTGGCCAACCATGATGAATGCTCTCTATTACTGTTTGTAATACTGTATCTTTTACTGTTTCTTCTGCTATTTGCTTTGTTTTTGTGTCTGGCATGGGCAGCACAGCAGTGACCATACTCACATGAACATCCACGTCTTCTTCAGTAGAGCTCACATGACTCATTGTGGGTGCTCGGGATAGTGCATCTGCTAACACTATGTATTTGGCTGGTGTGCAGATCAGTTCAAAGTCATATATTTGCAGCTTCATCATGAGTCATTGAATCCTTGGAGACATCTCATTCAGGTTCTTTTTTATGATGGCAACCAGAGGGCTGTGGTCTGTCTCAACTGTGAAGGTTGGAAGTCCATATATGTAGCCATGAAACTTTTCTAGTCCAACTACCAAGCCTAGACATTCCTTTTCAATCTGGGCGTATCGACACTCAGTATCAGTCATAGACCTGGAGGCATAGGCAACAGGCTTCCAATCTTCACCCTCTGCTTGTAGCAAGACCGCACCTAGGCCATCTTTTGATGCATCCATTGACACTTTTATACTTTTTGTTGGGTCAAAGAAGGTGAGCACAGGTGTGGTTGTCAGCACTGTTTTGAGATTCATCCACTCTTGTTCATGTATTTCTGTCCATGCGAACTCATTTGTTTTATGTAGCAGGTCTCGCAGACAGGCTGTCTTGGCTGACAAGTTAGGAATGAACTTTCCAATGAAGTTTATCATCCCCATGATGCGTAGCACTCCTTTTTTGTCAGTGGGTTGGGGCATTTTGTGTATGGCGTTTACTTTTTCCATATCTGGCTCTATTCCTTTACCAGATAGATTATCTCCTAGGAAAGTGACTTCCTGGATGCCAAACTGATACTTGGCTTTGTTGAGCTTCAGTCTATTCCGGCGTATGCTCTGTAGCACTTTAGTCAGTCTCTCATTGTGTTCTTTCAGTGTGGAGCCCCAGATGATGATGTCATCAACATAGACCCGAACTCCTTCCAGACCTTCAATTATGTGTTCCATCGCTCTATGAAAGATTTCAGATACAGATGTTATCCCGAAAGGCATTCTGAGGAAACAATACCTGCCAAATGGTGTGTTGAAGGTACAGTATTTGGTGCTCTCTTCATCCAGTTTTAGTTGCCAAAATCCTTGTGAGGCATCGAGCTTTGTAAAGTATCTGGCACCTGACATTTCACTGGTGATTTCTTCTCGCTTGGGAATCTGGTAGTGTTCACGTTTTATGTTTGTATTTAAGTCCTTTGGATCCATGCATATTCTTAGACCATTGTTCTTTTTCTTTACACATACCATGGAGTTAACCCAGTCTGTTGGCTCTTCGACTTTCCTGATGACTCCTAGTGTGGTCATTCTGTCCAGTTCATTCTTGAGCCAGTCACGCAGGGGTGCTGGAACTCTTCGTGGAGCATGTACCACTGGCTGAGCATCCTCCTTTAGCTGGATCTTGTAAGTGAATGGTAGAACTCCAAATCCTTTGAACACATCCTGGAAATTATTCACTACAGAATCCACCGAGTCATCTGGTCTGCTTATGGCACAGTTTATACGGTAGACTCTCTTGACCAGTTCTAAGTCTTCACAAGCTTTGTCACCTAATAGTGAATCAAGTCTTTCAGCCACAACAGAAAACATGAGATGATGCACTTTGTCTTTGACTGTCACTTTAAGTCTGCATACACCTAAGCTATCTATTTTCTGTCCATTATAGTCCTTCAGTAGTACTGACTTTTTCTGTATTTTGGGCTTTTCTTTCATATTGTTAATGTCACTCATACTGATTAAGTTTGCTTTTGCCCCAGTGTCTAGTTTCAAGGTAACTAATGCTCCATTTACCTGCAGTGGGAT
This sequence comes from Somniosus microcephalus, assembly GCF_052327205.1. Taxonomy (NCBI): domain Eukaryota; kingdom Metazoa; phylum Chordata; class Chondrichthyes; order Squaliformes; family Somniosidae; genus Somniosus; species Somniosus microcephalus. The sequence continues at coordinate 140,130,154 of NC_140993.1, forward strand.
CATCCATTTGTCCTCTTTTACTGCATTAACTTTATGTTCAGCATTGTCCATTTCTGAGGGCTGCACATTTTCTGTATCCTTTTTGATATTGTCACATGACACCATTCCTACAAAAAATGTCTCACTTAAATCAGTGTCCTCAATTACATTAACTCGTTGCCCTTTCTTAGTTTTTACTTTTGAAAAGCATTGTTTGGCAAAGTGATTCTTTCCATTACACTTTGTGCACATTTTTCCAAACGCTGGGCATTGTCTTAACTGGTGTTTGTAACCACAGCGTTTACAATTTAAAATTTCATCCTCCGATTGCTTTTCATTTCTGTTCTGCCCACGTTTCTTCCCCTTATAGGACACAGCACCGACAGCAGCATTATCACTCATTACAATCGCATCATTATTGATTTCACTGAAAGTCTTCGCGTGCTTTCGAGCTAGCTCGCTGGCTTGGCATATTTTCACCGCATTTTCCAAATTTAGTTCGGTTTCTCTCAACAGACATTCCCTGACTTTTTTATCATGAATACCAAACATAATCTGGCCACGAATCATGGATGCTTTGAGCTCAGGGAAATTACATGTCTGTGCTTTCAGTTTCAGATCAGTTATAAAGCTATCAAAAGTCTCATTTTGCTGCTGTGTCTGAGAACGGAAGATGTATCTTTCATAGGTCTCATTCTTTTTGGGAGAGCGATGTGCGTCAAATTTTTTTAGCACATCTTCTAATTTTTCTAGTTCTCCTCTGGATTAAATACAAATGTATTAAATACCTCTATCGCCTGTGGGCCTGCAACCATAAGCAGCAACGCTATCTTCCTTGCGTCTGGCTTCGTACCGAATCCGATGGCTGCAATGTAGAGTTCAAATTGTTGTTTAAGAGTCTGCCAATTGTAGTCGATGTTTCCTGTGAGTTTCAAACGCTCTGGTGGCTTCAAATTCTCCATGTCGCTTTTCACAATTTTCAGCAGATCTTCACCATCCTGGTACCATCTTATGTTCAGTAATAAATGGACATTCTTATTATGAACACAGCTAGCTTTTGCTAGACACTTTATTGAGCCCATGTGGACTAGGTACAGTATCTGTAGAGGCTTCCATCTTGACTGCTGCCTTGTGGGTAGCCTAGTGCCTCATGGGTAATGTAGTCTTAATATACATACAGCTGGGTAGTGTAGTCTTATACATACAGCTATATACAGCTCTACACAGCTCTACGGCTCCACCTAGTGTCCACTATAGAATGACATGTTATTGATCATTACAGATTTCTTCTGTTTGCTATTTGGGGCAAAATCACAAGCACATTTATTAAGAACATATTTACGATTTTATGACAAATCGCACCTTTTATGTTGCTTTTAAGTGTGTTATAGGGAGACAAGGCAACTGGCATCATGGAAGCCGGGCTAACAGAAAATCAGGAACAGGTGAGGTGGACCATCCTAATAGATAAGGACTCCACAGAGAAAAGATCAAAGTAATCCTGCAACCCTTCCTGACAGTGGGCAGCGAGTAACTGGAGCGTTTCTTAGGTGCTCCAGTTAGATTATGGGGAGCCGGCCTCATTTGCATTAAAAATGAGCCTAACACACATTCACTGTAAAGGTTCTACACTCCAGCTGCACAGTTGGTGCACATTATGTATAAGCCTGTGTGCCTGGTCATGCAGGGACCCCCGTATCTGAACCACAGTAGTGCTTTGGGCTCCAAGAATGCCATTATTGACTCCTATGAGTTCCCTGTTTTAGTTGGAGCTTTGGGGGAGCTGCCAAGTGCTTTTGTATTGGGTAGATTATAAATTAAGTTGATAAGTCGCCCTGAACAACTCTCATGCATCTTTCGAAGACCAAAGGGTCGAATTTACCATCAGTGAAGTAGTATTACAAATGTGATCCTATCAAATTCCTGGCTCCACTATTTTAATGGAGGCATTAACCCATTTATTTTTAAAAAGCAAAGGGAGAAATTTAATACAAATGCATTAGGTGCTGGTATGAAAACATCACCAATAGTAATTTCTACCCTTGAATTAATAGATACCTGACAACAATACATGTGCTCTCTGTTGTGAAGAGATGCCTGAAATGGAGGTAGTTAGTGTCTAGCTACAAAGCAGCGAGAAACAATAGCTAAAATGCTTTTTTTAAGAATGCAATATTGAAGTGTATAGCCTTGATAGTTTCTGTTATAGCATTGACATTTTCTGCTTATGGCATTGAAATAAATTACAACCTGTTATGAATGTGCTGCTGTATAGTTTTTTTCACTATTATTACCAGCTAATTATCTTCATTAATCTGCTTACCTTAATTGTCTATAAAGCCTACAACAAGGTGCATGTGATAGTTTTCCATGCAAGGTTCAACAGATCTACTTCTAAATCAAGTCAGATAGCTACATTTCATGGTTCTGTAGTATTTAAAGTCTTTGTTATTTTAATATTTACAAAGCAGTCAGGTGCTGCACTGTATAATCTTCACTTGATGTTATTAAGTCCTCACAATTCTTTGAATAAAGGTTTAGCTCTTCCATGCACAAACATATTGTGCCTTTGTTGTTCCCATACTGGTTTCTAATATTCTAATATATAGAATGAAGATTTTCTGTATATTTTCCTTGAAAAAGCCACTATAATTACTGATCAAAAGTATTGATACTAATGGCAAATACAATTGACAAGATTAACCCTTTGCGTGTGGATCAGAGACATTTATTTAATTACACAATGTCAGATAGAATTAATGATATACCAGAGTACTACAACCTACTTGATGTATCTCACAGCTACACAATGTAACTAATGTCATCATTATTATGTGCTATGGTTGATGAAATCAGAAGAAACTGTATCCAAAACTCACAATTGCATTAAGAATCTGACATAAACACACAAGAGATAACCCCATAGTAGAGAATGCCAAATCTGTGCAACTATATAGCATTTCAGAATGAAAAGCTAAAAGACATTTTATACACCTAATCACAATATGTCAGCAATGTCATAATTGAACCTTTTTTTTTGCCTGTCTGATTTTTTTTTCTGATGTAATAATAGTTTCTATTGTGTAAAAAAAATCATAGTTGACAACAGATTAGAAATTAACAGGATAATGAGAAACCACTGCATAAAGCCAGCTCAAGACATACTGTGGTACAATGCAGAATGGACGACAGGCCTGTCATATTACAATTTAATACTTAATATTATTCACTAGAAGTCAAACAATGATTGCATTCTTTCTGGTAATTCTGATGCAGTCTGTAAAGTATGTGATATGCTGTAATGATAAAGTAAGAATCTAATTCATGGAGACGAATTGTGGGTTATAAATGCTGTGCTTGCTTGGTGTATGGATTTTTAAAATAAGTAATAAACCTTCATCATTTGCTATTTCCTTAGAAAATGGACAATGATTTTAAATGAATGGCTCTGCAGTAGCATGATGGCACATTCATAAATCTAACAAATGGGTAGTATGCTGTATCACACCTGTTGACTAATACGTTAGCCTTTTCGAAACCAAGCAATTGGAAGCCACAGTTCTTCTAGGGATACACATAAGAAAAAGCAAAATATATGCAGTTCTAAAATTATGACAGCAGGTACACGACGTGCAAAGCCTCTAGGGCTATATCATGGATATTCAGCTTGATGGCAGCCATAGAGTCCATCATCATTTTTAAGTACATAACATGGATAATTTTTCGACATCATGCCCCCACCCCCCACCCCCAGCAAGTTAGAGAGCCATGTCCCCTGAGAGCACGGATCATGAATTCAAGCAGATATTGCCCACAGTTTTGCAACCATTTAAATTAATGGTCAGAAAATTGTAGGCTGCCGATATGTGTTTTTAGTGGGCAAGAACCCCTGCTAGAAGAACAATATTGGAAAATTACCCCTTATATGTTTATTGTGACTCTATTTTTAATGTATTTTTTCCCTTCACATTATTCACTTGGGCCTTCTCCAAGCAGCACAGATCTATTGAAAAGTCACAATGGGGCAGTCACACGTGCGAAACAGGAATGATCAATAAATGGAATCAATTTCAATTATCCGTGCAATGCCATTTCCGAAAATGTCATAACGTTGAGTGTTGTTAGTGAAAAGAACCCAGGTCTTTAAGATTTCTTTCTTTTTATTTGGACAAAAGGTTGTTCTTTCACGTGCAAATTTTTTAGCATATTTGAAGTACCATCTTTCAAAATGTGATTTAAACTGATTTTGCTACACTTCCAAGGATGGTCTTTTGAAATCAGTAAGGCTAACCCAATAAATGTGTACATTTACAGTTCACCAATAGATGTCCTAGCACCTCAGAAGTCTGTAGAATTGCAACCTCCAACATATGATGAAATAAGATGGCATCTTTGTCCACCCAGACAATATTAAACCAATATGAGTCATCACTTAGATAAATCACTAGCAATCCTATCCACTGAAATGTCGCTTCCTTTTTAATATTGGCAGAAGCATAAATGCTCAAAATTAAAATAATACCAGACATATACCACCTATCCTCCATGTCACCTCTTAAAAGTCATAAATGCAAATTTACAGACAAAGCCTATCTGTTGATGAGAATTGGGTGAGGGAGGGAAGTGGCAAAAACCTAACCAAATGACAATGAAATAAAGCTCATGGTAGTTTTTAAACAATTTGAAAGCACTGTGCATAATGCCTATGTTAAGCAGCTTGCTAATGTCAATTTGTAAAATTAGTGATATATGTGAGTGGAAATTGGCAGATAATTAAGAATCTTGATCCAAACATGAATGCTAGAGGAGAGGTAAGAATATATGCCCCCACCCCCAAGCCAGAATTTAACCAAGGCATTAAGGAGCCCCAGCAAAACAGAGGACAATGGGGGAAGCCAATCACCACAGACCCAGAACTTCACTAAAGGGCAGCATCCTTGGCCCAACTATCTTCAACTGCTTCATCAATGTCCTTCCTTCAATCATCAGGTCAGGAGTGAGATTTTTTACCACCAACATAAACCCGATGGCCCCAATTTTAACCCCACCCCACCCCCACCCACCCACTGTGGGAATGATGCATGGGAGGGATTAAAATTTAAAAATTCTAGCTTCCAGCTCTAACCTGCCACCTTCCCGGCCATTTAAATGTTTACTGCTCCAAATCAGGCCATCGACGAGGCTCCCGCAAAAGGCAGGTGGGAGCCTAGTTAACATTCAAAAGTCAGAGCCCAAAGGCATCATCGGCGCCGTGTCATAGAATTAACTGAACATCAGGGGGAGTCCCGCACTGTCAGCTGCCTGGCAGCAGAACCGAGGCGGGAGGCGCTGACTGGCCAAGGTAAGTATTAAAGATCTGCTCCTTTTAGAACTTTTTATGGGCCAAGGGGAGCAGGAGACCCTTAAGGAGTTCTTGGGCCTTCCCAGCACCAGCCGCTCCCTCAATCACGCTGGAACACCCGATCCCTGATCTTCTGCAAAGCACTTTTTCCTTTGACTGCCGTGGACCATCCCCATTAGACCCAGAGCTTTCAGGAGTGAAATCAGGAAACACTTCTACACACAAAGGGTGGTAGAAGTTTGGAACTCTCTTCCTCAAGGGGCAATTGATGCTAGATCAATTGTTAATTTTAAATCTGAGATTGATAGACTTTTGTTAACCAAAGGTATTAAGTGATATGGGCCAAAGGCAGGTATATGGAGTTAGGTCGCAGATCAGCCATGATCTCATTGAATAGCAGAACAGGTTGAGGGGCTCAATGGCCTACTCCTGTTCCCATGTTCCATAGGTCCTGCTGCGGCCTCCTGCCACTAAATTTCTACTCCCGCCCAACTGCCAGGTGGTCAATCTGGCCAGGTGTCAGGCGGGAGTCTGCGAAGAGTTATTTAAAATCAATAGGGCCTCTACATCCCCAGCTTTGCCGGGTTCATCGCCCGCTGCCAGGCTCCCTCACACCCTTCTCACCCTCCCGTTAATATCGAGCCCTATATCTTCACTAATTTACAGCTCAAACAACAGATGACTAACTGAGAATTTTTTTGAACTCTAGTAGTAAAAAACAGCTTCCAAACTAACTCTAGATATTTTAAAACCATATGATATAAACCTGGAAATTTTAACTTTTTTTCAAGAGAAAAGTGTCGCTATTGTCTCAGTTACTAGTAAGCCCAAAGCCCAAAGATGCACGTAAAATTTACTAAGTCCAAATGTTTGCATACAGTTTACAAATGCACCTGCCAGGCTTCACCTGCTAAGAGCAATAATATAGAAATCACTGCCACATGCCCCACAATTTTCCTTCCATAGTAAATGGAAAATCATGGGAAGCGTATCTGTAATTTCCCACATTCAGAAATGTACTGTACACATAAAATTCAGATTTGACTTAAAATGGACCGCCACAAGAGTACTGTTCTATTTCCCCACCAGACTACCAGGGTAAGTCGATATGGATATATGACTATAACATCAGCTCTTCTCGTCCCACTAAATTATTAAAAAGTTGGACTCGTGTACAAGGCCACGTCTCCCTTCCTACTGGAATAATAGCAACTAAATTTGCCTCATTCAACCAGCAGCAAACGGGGGAAAAAAACACTGGTTATCAAGAGATAGCAGCCATTTAGTATCTAGGCACTGTGAGGAGAAGTAGCAGGGGAACTTGTATTGGATATGGAAAGTACCAGCATGAATGTATAGAGGGTACTTTTCTAGAACCATTTTTAATAAAGGGACAAGGCATTCAGACCTAACTTGTGGATAATCTTACAAAAGGCAAAATACTGCAGATACTGGAAATCTGAAATATAAACAGAAAATGCTGGAAATACTCAGCAGGTCAGGCAGCATCTGTGGAGAGAGAAACAAAGTTAATGGCCGCGATTTTCCCATTCGTGGCGGGTCAGGTGGTCGGTGGGTTCCAGTCCCACCGCTGCTTTCAGCCGGTAAAAATGTGCAATTTTCCCTTAATTGGGCAATTGAGTCCCTGCGTGTGCGCTCCCCTGGCCAATTAGTGCTTTGGGTCTGCAACTCGCCTCTGCTGACGTCTGTTATGTTCATTAATGACTAGACATTCTTATTATGAACAGCTAACTTAGAGCTAGACATTTATTCATGCCATGTGGACTTGTACAGCATCCTGTAGAGGCAGCCATCTTGACTATTGCTTTCTGGGTAGCCTAGTGCATCATGGGTAGTGTAGTCTTAGACACATTCAACTAAACACACAGCAGTATACAACTCTACAGCTCTATAGCTCCACCTAGTGTACTATTCTAGAATGACATGTTATTGATCATTACATCCCCCTTTCTTTGAGGTTAAACAAAATAATATCAATCAACGTCAATTAACTTTCAAGAAAAACGATAAAGATGATATCAGTAACACTTCTGCTAGTGCTCTATAAACATAAACATTTTCAAAGCTTTACTTTATACTCAAAGATTAAGTCTATCAGGTTTTTTTACTTCACGTGTGGATCTTCTTAACACAGGTAAGTCTGATGTGTTTTCATGAGATTGTTCTGGTGGTGAATGACAAGATTCAGTTGCGGCATTGTCATTAATCTGCTCTTGGGTAGTTTCTTGTGTTTTCAGGAGGGAACGGCGGTTCCTCCTCAGAATCTGTCCTTCCTCAGTTCTAACAGTGTATGACCTTGGTCCTACTTCCTCAAGAACTGTAGCTTTCCTGTTCCATGCATCTGGATCCTCAATCCTGACAACATCATCCCTTGTCAATGGTTTTAGAGTTTTGGATGACTTGTCATAGTATGATTTCTGTTTCAGCTTTAACAGTTGAAGTCTCTGTCTCAGTTCCTTACTTTGCTGTTCTTTTGCACAGCAGGGTAGCGTGGTGCGCAACTTGCGACCCATTAGTAGTTCAGCAGGTGAAGAACCACAGTCTAAAGGTGAGGCTCAGTAGCTCAGCAGGGCGAGATAAGGATCAGACTTGCTTTCTGTCGCTTTCTTCAGTAGCTGCTTGAGAACTTGAACACCTTTCTCTGCCTTACCATTTGACTGAGCATACAGAGGACTGGATGTGATGTGCTGAAAGTCATACTGTGCTGCAAACTGTTGCCACTCCTTACAGTTGAAGCACGGACCAGTGTCACTAATGGCAATCCTGGGAATTCCACGTCTGGCGAAGATGGATTTCACATTGTCAGGGTTGGGGAGCCACGGGGCCGTATAAATACGAGGCCGTGCTCTCCGGGCAAGGTAGGTTCTGGACCCAAGTGCAGAAACCAGACAAGAGACAAATATACCGTACTTTGTTTGAACTTTACTAGATTCACACATAACTAGATTAACACAAGGAACACAGCAATATACATAAGAACTAGAAACAAGAGAACTCGAGACAGAAACACAACAAGCATACATAAGAACTAGAGACAAGTTACAAGACAGCTAGTCAAGATAGGAACTCAGGACAGCTTCCATGAGGAAGCCCACTTGTCTATACTGAGCTTGCGACAAGCTACCACAAGGGGCCAACGGCTTGCCGAGGCACAACTCCAGACAAGCTACCCCAAGGGTAATTGGCTTATCAATGCAAAGCTCAAGACAAGATCCCAACGGCTCCCACATAGCAACACGTTTGTCCAAACAGCACCTTACCAAGACAAGCAACTTAACAAAACAACAGACTTAAATACATATTAAATCCAGAGACAAGAACACAGACTTAGATACATAGCTCGAGAGAACTATGGCAGCCAGCTTGTGAAGGCAAGCTGCCATAGAGAAAAGGCTAGTCACACAGAGCACCTAGTCAAGACAAGGAACATTGTCAAGACTAACTCCCTGGTTCACCCTAGTGAGGACTGAGCAAAGAGTGAAGCAACAACAGAATTTATATACCAAGAAACCAGGTGAAACCCATGAACAGCTAACAGGCCGTTAAGAATTAACACAGGGCTAGGAACAATTAACAAAGACACAAACAAGTGAAGGTGCCATCTAGAGGTTAGGAAAGGGACTGACTGGCACCGTCACACACATGCATTATGACACTGCTTGCTGTGGTGCTTGAGAGCAGTGCCATCTCAGGATAGTTAGAATAGTAGTCAATCACTATTAGATATTCTTTACCATTCAAATGAAAGAGGTCCATACCAACCTTTTGCCATGGTGCTGTTGGTAAGTCAGCTACTATCATTGGTTCCTTTGTTTGTTTGTTTTGGTGTTTCTGACATGTCTCACATTTGCCTATCATGTTCTCAATGTCCTTATTTATGCCAGGCCAATAAACAGTGTCTCTTGCTCTCCTTTTGCATTTTTCAATTCCAAGGTGTCCCTCATGAATCCTTTTGAGCATGTCTTGACGTAGAGCCTGTGGAATGACTATTCTGTTCTGTTTTAGTAATAGTCCACTTGCGACACTCAATTCTGACCTTATGTGAAAGTATTTTGCACAGGAACCTTTTGGCCAACCATGATGAATGTTCTCTATTACTGTTTGTAACACTGTATCTTTTACTGTTTCTTCTGCTATTTGCTTTGATTTTGTGTCTGACACGGGCAGCGCAGCAGTGACCATACTCACATGAACATCCACGTCTTCTTCAGTAGAGCTCACTTGACTCATTGTGAGTGCTCGGGATAGTGCATCTGCTAACACTATGTATTTGCCTGGTGTGTAGATCAGTTCAAAGTCATATCTTTGCAGCTTCATCATGAGTCGTTGAATCCTTGGAGACATCTCATTCAGGTTCTTTTTTATGATGGCAACCAGTGGGCTGTGGTCTGTCTCAACTGTGAAGGTGGGAAGTCCATATATGTAGCCATGAAACTTTTCTAGTCCAACTACCAAGCCTAGACATTCCTTTTCAATCTGGGCGTATCGACACTCAGTATCAGTCATAGACCTGGAGGTATAGGCAACAGGCTTCCAATCTTCACCCTCTGCTTGTAGCAAGACCGCGCCTGGGCCATCCTTTGATGCATCTGTTGACACTTTGATTCTCTTTGTCGGGTCAAAGAAAGTGAGTACAGGTGTGGTTGTCAGCACTGTTTTGAGGTTCATCCACTCTTGTTCATGTCTTTCTGTCCATGCGAACTCATTTGTTTTATGTAGCAGGTCTCGCAGACAGGCTGTCTTGGCTGACAAGTTAGGAATGAACTTTCCAATGAAGTTTATCATCCCCATGATGTGTAGCACTCCTTTTTTGTCAGTGGGTCGGGGCATGTTGAGTATGGCGTTTACTTTTTCCATATCTGGCTCTATTCCTTTACCAGATAGATTATCTCCTAGGAAAGTGACTTCCGGGACGCCAAACTGACACTTGGCTTTGTTGAGCTTCAGTCTATTCCGGTGTATGCTCTGTAGCACTTTAGTCAGTCTCTCATTGTGTTCTTTCAGTGTGGAGCCCCAGATGATGATGTCATCAACATAGACCCGAACTCCTTCCAGACCTTCAATTATGTGTTCCATCGCTCTATGAAAGATTTCAGATGCAGATATTATCCCGAAAGGCATTCTGAGGAAACAATACCTGCCAAATGGTGTGTTGAAGGTACAGTATTTGGTGCTCTCTTCATCCAGTTTTAGTTGCCAAAATCCTTGTGAGGCATCGAGCTTTGTAAAGTATCTGGCACCTGACATTTCACTGGTGATTTCTTCTCGCTTGGGAATCTGGTAGTGTTCACGTTTTATGTTTGCATTTAAGTCCTTTGGATCTATGCATATTCTTAGATCATTGTTCTTTTTCTTTACACATACCATGGAGTTAACCCAGTCTGTTGGATCTTCAACTTTCCTGATGACTCCTAGTGTGGTCATTCTGTCTAGTTCTTTCTTGAGCCGGTCACGCAGGGGTGCTGGAACTCTTCGTGGAGCATGTACCACTGGCTGAGCATCCTCCTTTAGCTGGATCTTGTAAGTGAATGGTAGAACTCCAAATCCTTTGAACACATCCTGGAAATTAGTCACTACAGAATCCACCGAGTCATCTGGTCTGCTTATGGCACAGTTTATATGGTAGACTCTCTTGACCAGTTCTAAGTCCTCACAAGCTTTGTCACCCAGTAGTGAATCAAGTCCTTCAGCCACAACAGAAAACATGAGATGATGCACTTTGTCTTTGACTGTCACTTTAAGTCTGCATACACCTAAGCTATCTATTTTCTGTCCATTATAGTTCTTCAGTAGTACTGACTTTTTCAGTATTTTGGGCTTTTCTTTCATGTTTTTTAATGTCACTCATACTGATTAAGTTTGCTTTTGCCCCAGTGTCTAGTTTCAATGTAACCAATGCTCCATTTACCTGCAGTGGGATCATCCATTTGTCATCTTTTACTGCATTAACTTTATGTTCAGCATTGTCCATTCCTGAGGGCTGCACGTTTTCTGTATCCTTTTCTATATTGTCACATGACACCATTCCTACAAAAAATGTCTCACTTAAATCAGTGTCCTTAATCATATTGACTTGTTGCCCTTTCTTTGTTGTTACTTTTGAAAAGCATTGTTTGGCAAAGTGATTCTTTCCATGACATTTTGTGCACATTTTTCCAAACGCTGGGCATTGTCTTAACTGGTGTTTGTAACCAAAGCGTTTACAATTAAAATTTCCTTCCTCCGATTGCTTTTCATTTCTGTTCTGCCCATGTTTCTTCCCCTTGTAGGACACAGCACCGACAGCAGCACTTAGTACAATCGTATCATTATTGATTTCACTGAAAGTCTTCGCATGCTTTTGAGCTAGCTCGCTGGCTAGGCATATTTTTACAGCTTTTTCCAATGTCAGTTCGGTTTCTCTCAACAGACGTTCCCTGACCTTTTTATCCTGATTACCAAACACAATCTGGTCACGAATCATGGATGCTTTGAGCTCAGAGAAATTACATGTCTGTGCTTTCAGTTTCAGATCGGTCACAAAGCTATCAAAAGTCTCATTTTGCTGCTGTGTCCGAGAACAGAACACGTACCTTTCATAGGTCTCATTCTTTTTGGGAGAACAATGTGTATCAAATTTCTTTAGCACATCTTCTAATTTTTCTCTGTTCTCCTCTGGATTAAATACAAATGTATTAAATACCTCTATCGCCTGTGGGCCTGCAACCGTAAGCAGCAACGCTATTTTCCTTGCATCTGGCTTTGTACCGAATCCGATGGCAGCAATGTAGAGTTCGAATTGTTGTTTGAAAGTCCGCCAATTGTAGTCGACATTCCCCGTGAGATTCAAAAACTCCGGTGGCTTCAAATTCTCCATGTCGCGTTTCAAAATGTTCAGCAGATATTCACCAATCCTGGTACCATGTTATGTTCATTAATAACTAGACATTCTTATTATGAACAGCTAGCTTAGAGCTAGACATATATTCATGCCATGTGGACTTGTACAGCATCCTGTTGATGGGCCTTCAATAACCACAAAACTAGAAGTTATAGACTTAAACAAGTTGGCTTTTAATCACTAAGATCAGAGCTAACATCTCAACACGCCGACTGCTTCACAGGAATGAGTCATACAGATCCTGGGATCTTTATATAAGAGAAATCAGGGGCGGAGCCAAGAGCCAAGACCTGGAACCTCCCAGGTTAGTCGGGAAAGAGGAAGTCAAACTATACACAGTGGGGGAGGGTAATATACATGAGTGCAAAACGAATACAGGATCAAGACAAACAGATTTCATTACATTCACCCCTTCTATAGATTTAGTCCATCGGGGTGATGTTTCTTAAAAGTTGGTATAAGTGAGTCTGTCAGGAGGTTTTGCAGTTCTCCGTGATCGGCGCAAAGCCGGTTGGGGTGCCTCTAGGGGAGTGGATTCTGGTTCCTCCGCTGTCCGGGCCTCCGCAGTGTCTTCCAGGTTATCTGCAGTGTCCTCCAGGTTAAAGTTGGGTATTGATACCTCTGGGCGTCCTGCCTCTTTGTAGTGTAGGTCTTCATCGGGTAGTCTCCCATCGTTCTCTCCGCTCCCCGAGGGAGCGAGGTCTTTTATGGAAACAGTGTCCTCTCGCCCGTCAGAGTATTTGATATAGGCGTACTGAGGGTTTGCATGGAGGAGCTGTACCTTTTCCACAAGGGGGTCCATTTTATGGCCTCTCACGTGCTTCCGCAATAGTACTGTCCCCGGAGACGTCAGCCACGCGGGTAGAGATATGCCCGAGGTGGATTTCCGGGGGAAAACGAACATCTTTTCATGAGGGGTAGCGTTAGTGGCAGTACATAACAGAGACCTTATGGAGTGGAACACGTCTGGGAGGACTTCCTGCCAGCGGGAGGTCGGAAGGCCTTTTGACTTTAAGGCTAACGTGACAGCCTTCCAAACAGTAGCATTCTCCCTTTCCACTTGCCCATTACCCCGGGGGTTGTAGCTAGTGGTTCTGCTAGTGGCTATCCCCTTCGAGAGCAAGAACTAGTGCAGCTCGTCACTCATGAATGACGTCCCCCTATCGCTGTGTATGTAGTTCGGCATGCCAAACATGCAGAATAGATTACAGAGACACTTGATGACCGTGGCACTGGTCATGTCTGGGCAGGGAATGGCGAAGGGGAAGCGGGAATATTCATCAATGATATTGAGGAAGTATACGTTACGGTCGGCAGAGGAAAGGGGTCCCTTGAAGTCCAGACTTAGGCGCTCGAATGGCCGTGTGGCTTTGATAAGGTGTGCATGGTCAGGCCTGTAGAAACGAGGCTTGCATTCTGCACAGATGCAGCAGGCTCTGGTCATTGTCCTGACCTCCCCGATGGAGTGGGGCAGATTGCGGGACTTTATAAAATGGTATAGTCGGGTGACCCCTGGGTGGCAGAGGTCGTTGTGGAGACCCTGTAATTTGTCCGTATGAATGCTGGCACACATTCCCCGCGATAGGGCGTCTGGGGGTTCATTAAGGGCTCCCGGCCTGTACATAATACCATAGTCGAACGTGAATAGTTCGATCCTCCACCTGAGTATTTTGTCATTCTTGATTTTCCCCCTTTGTTTGTTATTAAACATGAAAGCCACCGACCGCTGGTCGGTGAGCAGGGTGAAACTTTTGCCGGCTAGGTAGTGTCTCCAGTGCTGCACTGCCTCCACTATAGCCTGTGCCTCCTTCTCGACAGAAGAGTGCCTGATTTCAGGTCCCTGAAGGGTTCGGGAGAAGAAGGCCACAGGTCTCCCAGCCTGATTGAGGGTCGCAGCTAAGGCAAAGTCTGACGCATCGCTTTCGACTTGAAAGGGAATACACTCGTCCACTGCACACACTGCAGCCCTTTCAATGTCCTGTTTAATACTGGTGAAAGCCTCCTGAGCTTCAGCTGATAGTGGGAAGGACGTCGATTTAATGAGGGGTCGGGCCTTATCAGAGTAATTGGGCACCCATTGGGCATAATACAAAAAAAATCCCAGGCACCTTTTTAAAGCTTTGGGATTGTGTGGCAGGGGCAGTTCCTTTAGGGGGCGTAATCGGTCAGGGTCCGGTCCAATTACCCCATCTTCCACCACACAGCCGAGGATACAGAGACGGGTTGTGTTGAAGACACATTTGTCTTCGTTGTAGGTTAGATTCAGCTTTAGGGCCGTTTTTAAAAATCTCGCAAGATTTAGATCGTGGTCTTGCTGGTTGTGCCCGCAGATAGTGACATTGTCCAGATAGGGGTAGGTAGCTTGTAGTTTATTCTCGTCAACCATGCAGTCCATCTCACGTTGGAAGGCCGAGACCCAATTTGTTACCCCGAAGGGCACTCTGAGAAAATGGTAGAGGCGCCCGTTCGCCTCGAAGGCGGTGTATGGGCGGTCCTCCATTCTAATGGGGAGCTGGTGATACGCGGATTTGAGGTCAATAGTCGAGAAGACTCGGTATTGCGCAATCTGGTTGACCATTTCTGATATGCGGGGTAAAGGGTAGGCGTCCAGCTGGGTATAAATATTAACAGTCTGGCTGTAGTCAATTACCATCCGTTTCTTTTCGCTATGTTTAACTATGACTACTTGGGCACGCCACGGGCTGGTACTGCATTCAATAATGCCTTCCCGCAGGAGTCTGTCCACTTCCGCCTTGATAAAGTGTCTGTCTTCCAGACTGTACCATCTACTTTTGGTCGCTATGGGCCTACAGTTCGGAGCGAGATTAGCGAATAAAGAGGGCGGGCTGATTTTTAAGGTTGATAGGCCACAGACTGTGAGTGGCAGCTGGGACCCGCCATATGCTAGCGTGACACTTTCGTGGTGGCACTGGAAGTCCAGGCCCAAGATTACATTAACACAGAGTTCTGGCATCACGAGGAGGTTAAAATCCTTGTAGTCCGTGCCTTTTACAGTCAGTGTTACCACACAGTAGCCCAAAATGTCCGAAGTGTGGGGCTTAGCAGCCATAGCAATTCTGCTCCGTGTAGGGGTTACCGTTAATGAGTGCCGCCGTACCAGGCTAGGGTGGATAAAACTCTCGGTACTCCCACAGTCAATTAAACATTTCGTTAAATTCCCGTTTACCTGTATGTCCATCATGGATTTTGTCAACGGGTGTGGCCTGGATTGATCCACCGTGATCGAAGCCACTGTTGGGCCCTGGGCGGCCGTTGAGTCGGGAAAAGATGGCGGATCCCAAGATGGCGGCCCGCACGGCACGCACGAGGCGGTGACGGAGTTGGAAATCGGATTTCCCCTGCAGACTTTGCTAAAATGCCCCTTTTTCTTACATTTGAAGCATGTAGCGTCCTTCGCTGGGCATCGTTGTCTGGGGTGCTTGGCCTGGCCACAGAAGTAGCATTTTGGGCCTCGAGACATTGCCGCTGTAGTAGGACTCCTGGGTGAACTTCTGTGTGGGGACTCCGGCGGCGTAGAGCTGGTCTGAGACCTGGATGGGGAAGATGGCTGATTCCAAGATGGCGGCCCCCTCGGCGCGCACGAGGCGGTGAGGGCCGCATGGCCGGAAGAATAAGAGTCAGAGTTTCTCTGGGCCACGTCCAGCGATCGCGCAGTGGCCACTGCCTTTTTTAAGTCCAGGACCTCCTTCTCCAGCAGTCTCTGCCGGATATAATTCAATTTGAGGCCCGTGATGAAGGAATCGCGGACCAATTCGTCAGAGTACGCGTTGGCCGTCACGGCCTTGCAGTTACAGTCCCGGACCAGGTCCTTTAGGCCCTGTAAAAAATCGTCCATTGATTCCTCTGGTCGCTGCCTGCGTGTAGCCAGCAGATGTCTGGCGTACACTTCGTTTACCGGCCTCTGGTATTGGGCCTTCAGGATAGTGATGGCCTCCGTGTAAGAGGTGGCGTCCCGGATGAACGAATAAATCCGATGACTTACGCGAGTAGTCAGTAGACTCAGTTTATCTACCTCGCTAGCAGATGAGGCCCCCGCGAAGAGTTCGAAGCATTTGAGCCAGTGTCCAAATTGATTTGATGCTTCAGCAGAATGTGGATCCAAGTCCAGACGCTCTGGTTTTAGGAGTCGATCCATCCTAGTATTCTTTAGTGATTAAAATTGATGGGCCTTCAATAACCACAAAGCTAGAAGTTATAGACTTAAACAAGTTGGCCTAGAAATTCAGTATAGCCAGTTTTGGGGCGGAAAAGTCGGGCGGCCGGTAAAGTTTGCGCCCGGCGCAAAGTCGAGGCCACTTCACCGATATTCAGTAGCTTCGCACTAAGAGTTTGCTCGAGCGCTAAAACTGGCGTTACACAACTATCTTTAGGCGCAAAGCCGGCGGTACTGAGCTAAACCGCCGAGGCCGGGCGCAGCGCAAGTGCGGTCATTTCTTGATTGACAGCAGACACCCTGGCGCCGGCCAGCTCTTAAAGGGGGAAGGGTTGAGTTCATCTGCTGCCACGCCCTGGACACTGCAGCCCTCCAGCTAGGCCTAAACACTGCTGCTGAACAGAAATAGCGCCGGGAAAGATGCAGAAGGCCCGTGAACGAGCGCAGCGCTTCACTGGCCATGATTTGAGGGTGCTGGTTAAGGCTTTGGAGAGGAGACGCAAACTCTTGTTCCCGGACAGTGGCAAGAAGCCTACCACCAGTGTCTACAGGAAAGCCTGGAGGGAGGTCACCCACAGGGTCACATCCAACAGCGAGGTCCCCAGGACTGGTGTCCAATGCTGGAAAAAATTCAATGACCTCACAAGGATTGTCAGGGTGAGTGCCCTTTCCAGTGTCCTCCTCATCCTTGCATGTGCACCTCACATTATGGGCAAAGGGACCTAAAAGCCCTAGTGGCCAGCCCTCATCCAGCAGCTATGGGACTGGCATGAACATCAATTGCACATTCTGCACTTTACACACTGGCCAAGCTATTCGACCATGGGAGGCAGTGCACACAAGATCAGGGCACCACACTGGCCAAGCTATTCGACCATGGGAGGCAGTGCACACAAGATCACGGCACCACACTGTACTTAGAGGCCGTCCTTTCTCTTGCAGGCCAAGCTGGCACACAATCAGAAGAGCCGGACTGTGACCGGGGGAGGCGGTCCCCAGATCCAGCAGCTCAGTGACCTTGAAGAGTGCGTGGGTAGCCTCATGGGTGCCCGGGTGATTGGCCCCGTTGCATCTGGAGATGCCGACCGTGTTCTGGGCACCAATGGTAAGGACATCACCTTTTCGACCTCTCTCGTCCCACTTGCGCTTCAGATCTACATCCTTTGCCACTGTCCGACCAATGCGCTGAATGCCACCACTCATGCCTCCCTCGCTGACGCCCTCTCCTCACTCTAAAGCTACTCTTGTGCCTTCCTGCTTTCAGATGGTGAGGAGGAGGTCCCTGAACTTGCCAGTGACAGCCCCTCAGAAGAGGAGGAGGAGGAGGAGGAAGAGGAAGAGCAAGGCGGCCCATCAGGGGAACCCTCAGCCACGCCAGGGGATGCCAATGGAGGGGACACGTCTTCCCTGGAGAACAGCCAGGGGGAAGTGTCGCAGGGGAGTGTAGCTCCTGTGCCCAGTGGCGTGCAGCAACGCGGGAAGGGTCGGCCAGCTCGGCGGCCTTCTTCCCAGAGGGGGGAAGGGTCGCAGGGGAGTGTAGTTGCTGGGCCCAGTGGCATCCAGCAACGCGGGAAGGGTCGGCCAGCTCGGCGGCCTTCTCCCCAGAGGGAGAGTCCGGCCTCCAGTCCGGAGACGGTCCTCGCCAAGGAGGTGCGCCTCCTCGATCAAATGTCCGTGGACTCGGATCGCCGGCACACCGAGTTCATGGGGGTTGTGGCACGGTTGCCTGAGGCCATCGAGTCCCTGGCTCATAGTGTGGCCGATTTCGGCGCCTCACAGGCCAGGAGTTTCGAACAATTCGAAGCAGCACATGCCGCGAGTTGGGCAGAATTCGGGGCAGAGCAGTCGGCGAGTCGGTCCCATTTCGGGGCAGAGCAGTCCGCGAGTTGACAGGTGATCAGTGGTGCCGTGCAGTCACTGGCTGGTCTGATGCGGGCACAGACCAGGGCAGTACGGACACTCACTGCTGCCACACTCGCTGTGTCAGCCAGGCATCGCCAGGGCACCCGCCGCGCTGCATCAGCACAGCGGTCTGTCCTTCAGCAGATTGCTGCGCATGCTGCAGTGATGGCCCGGGCGAGTGCCAGTGTCTCAGGCAAGCAGCGAGCACCTGCCATCAGCCAGCTTGCCCCCATTCCTGCAGCCGCCACTGCCACTCCCCCAGTGGAGCTGCGACGAGCTGCTGGAGAGCCTGCTGCTGCCCAGCCACAGCTGCAGCAGTCACCAGCCGGCCCCTCGAGGGCCAGAGCTCGTCTAGGCAGACCCCCAAGGGCATCTCCCGTCATGCCATGTGCCCCTCAGGAGCCTTCCCCCAGCCTTGCAGCAGCCACTGGGCACACTTTGAGGAGGAGCAGCAGGGCGGCCAGGGGCCGCAAAAGGCTGGTGAAGGAATCGCCCTCGCGGGCCACAAAGTAGAGGGTGTGGGCAAATGTGTTTTTATATGGGGATGGTTGTTTTGTTTATGGCGATGGTTGTTTTGTTTATGGGCATGGTTGTTTTTGTAAGGCCGAGGATGAAGGCCATTTTTGTGGAAATGTTTTTTTCTTCCTCCCCAGGTTGTGGGAGTGAGTCATGTGTCTGACAGTTTTTTGGGTGTTGTGGTAAACCACTTTTGTCGTTCACTATCGTTACACTATAGTTATCACTGTTATATCGTTATCACTGTTCACACTGTTGTATCACTATACGAGGTCGCCTCTTGTCACACTGTTATACCTGGGCTGAACACTGCTGACTCTGCCCATGGCTCCACCTACCTGCCCAGGTATAAAGGTGGTTGACTGGCTGGTATTCCTCCTCGTTGGATCCGATCACCCACGAGGGTGGGCTCTGTTATTTAGCCAATAAAAACCTATAGTTACTTTCTTAACTCGTCGCTTTTCATTGGATGAATTGATAGGTATATCAATTTTATTGGCTAAATTTTAAAATGTCGACACTTGAGCAGTCAAACGACCAGCCAAGCGACTAGCCAGACGCCCAGCTACAACAGCCACAGCAGCCGGCCTGGCTGCGAGCCCTCAGACCACCGTACCTGGACCTAAACCCACAGGCAGCAAACTCAGCCCTCGACTTCGAACACTGGCTGAGCTGCTTCGAAGCCTACCTGGGAGAATCCGGCGTGCCTCAGAAATCCATGCTAAGAGTTCTGAACGCCCAAGTGAGCCCTAAAGTATTCGCACTCATCCGGGACCTTAAAACATATGAGGACGCCATCAACCGGCTGAAAAGACAGTACCAAACCTCGGTAAATTGCATGTATGCCAGACACCTCCTAAGATCCCGCCCACAACAGCCAGGAGAGCCCGTGGAGGAATTTTTACGGGTGCTACAAGCACTCGGCAGAGACTGTAACTTTAAAGCGGTAACGGCGGCAGAAAATACTGAAGACAATGTCCGCGATGCCTTCGTGAAAGGCTTGCGGTCCGACTACTCACGGCAAAGACTACTGGAAGCAAGGGACCTCGACCTGGACAAAGCTGCAGCCCTCGCTCTCTCTCTAGAAGTGGCCCATCGGGACCTCGAGGCATACTCAAGGTACTGTGACTCGCGACCCTGGGACTTGGGACCGACCCCGACCACGATACCCCCCGCAGCAACCCCCCTGGGACCTACCTCAGCGTCGGCGTCCCGGACCCGATCGAGACCGCCACCCCCGGTACCGGCTCCGACATCGGACCCCCGCGATCGGGCCGCTGGCTGCTTCTTCTGCGGCCAGGCGAAACACCCGAGGTCGCGCTGCCCAGCCAGGAACTCTACCTGCTCAAACTGCATGAAGAAAGGCCACTTCACTAAGGCCTGCAGAGGTGGATCATCAGAGGCCAGCAGTGCCTCATGCGAGCTGTGGGGGCGGCCATCTTCCTTCAAGGCAACAGAGGCCAGCATCCCCACATGTGAGTCATGGGGTGGCCATCTTTGATACAGGCAACCAACACCAGCAGTGCCTCATGTGAGTTACGGGGGCAGCCATCTTCTCCGCCATTTTGCCCAACCTCGTGGGAGACGCCATTTTACCCACCACGCTCGACCGCCACCGTGCCTCTAGACCCGACTACCGCCTCACCCGCAGACTACAGCAGCTCGCTCAGCTATACACTAGCCTCCGTCTCACTGGACCAAGCCCGCCCGCATCACCTGTCCAAGCCAATGATGGACATCAGAGTAAACGGCCACGCCACGACCTGCCTGTTCGACAGCGGAAGCACGGAGAGTTTCATCCACCCAGACACAGTGAGCCACTACTCCCTCCCTGTCCTGCCAACACGCAACCGGATCTCGATGGCATCGAGATCCCACGCCACAGACATCAGCGGCTACTGTGTTGTGACCCTATCGGTTAAGGGTACGGAGTATAAAAATTTTAAACTCCTCGTCCTCCCCCAGCTATGCGCCGCCGTCCTACTAGGGCTAGACTTCCAATCCCACCTCCAAAGCGTCACGCTAGCATACGGCGGACCCCTCCCCCCACTCACTGTCGACAACCAACAGATTTTAAACCGCCCACCGCGTAACACCTGCGGCCTATCCACCCTCAAAGTCCCGCCACCTTCCCTGTTCGCTAACCTCACCCCCGACTGCAAACCCGTCGCGACCAAGAGCAGGCGGTACAGCGCCGGGGACAGAGCTTTCATTAGCTCTGAGGTGCAGCGTCTCCTGAAGGAGGGCATCATCGAAGGGAGCACCAGCCCCTGGCGTGCCCAGGTCGTGGTAGTTAAGACGGGCAATAAGAACCGCCTGGTCATCGACTACAGCCAGACCATAAACAGGTACACCCAGCTGGACGCATACCCCCTTCCCCACATATCTGATATGGTCAATCAGATCGCACAATACCGAGTATTCTCTACCATCAACCTTAAGTCGGCCTACCACCAACTCCCTATCCGCCCTGAGGACCGCCAGTATACCGCCTTCGAGGCGAATGGCCGCCTCTACCACTTCCTTAGGGTTCCCTTCGGCGTCACCAACGGGGTTTCGGTCTTCCAAAGGGAGATGGACCGGATGGTTGACCAGAACGGGCTGCACGCCACGTTCCCCTACCTAGATAACGTCACCATCTGCGGCCGCGACCGGCAGGACCATGACGTTAATCTGGAGAGATTCCTCCATACGGCCCAACGGCTGAACCTCACCTACAATAAAGATAAATGTGTGTTTAACACCTCGCGCCTTGCCATCCTCGGCTGTGTAGTAGAGAACGGAGTCATCGGCCCCGACCCCGAAAGAATGCGTCCCCTCATGGAGCTACCCCTCCCCCACTGTCCAAAGGCTCTGAAGAGAACCCTGGGGCTCTTCGCCTACTATGCCCAATGGGTGCCCAATTATGCAGACAAAGCCAGACCCCTCATGAAGTCCACATCCTTCCCCCGTACGGAGGAAGCGTGCGCAGCCTTCTCCCTCATTAAGGGAGACATCGCCAAGGCCACAATGCACGCAGTGGATGAGTCCATCCCCTTCCAAGTGGAGAGCGATGCATCCGATTTCGCCTTAGCCGCTACCCTTAACCAGGAGGGGAGACCAGTGGCCTTCTTCTCAAGGACCCTACAGGGCCCTGAGATCCGACACTCGTCGGTCGAGAAGGAGGCCCAAGCGATTGTGGAGGCGGTACGACGCTGGAGGCATTACCTGGCAGGCAAACGATTTACCCTCCTCACTGACCAGCGTTCGGTCGCTTTTATGTTTAATAACAAGCTGAGGGGCAAAATCAAGAATGACAAGAAATTGAGGTGGAGAATCGAACTATCCACCTATGATTATGATATCTTGTACCGGCCAGGTAAGCTGAATGATCCCCCTGATGCTCTGTCACGAATTACATGCGCCAGCGCGCAAAATGATAGACTTCAGACCCTCCACAATGACCTCTGCCACCCCGGGGTCACCAGACTTTACCACTTCATTAAGGCCCACAACCTGCCATACTCCATCGAGGAGGTCAGGACCATGACCAGGAACTGCCAGACCTGTGCCGAGTGCAAACCGCACTTCTTTAGGCCAGACAGAGCAAGCCTGATCAAGGCCACCCGCCTCTTCGAGCGCCTGAGCATCGACTTTAAGGGGCCCCTCCCGTCCTCTGACCGTAATGTGTACTTCCTCAACATCGTTGATGAGTACTCCCATTTCCCCTTTGCCTTCCCCTGCCCAGACATGACCAGTACCACGGTCATTAAATGCCTGAACGACCTCTTCGCCTTGTTCGGGTTCCCAAACTACATACATAGTGACCGGGGCTCCTCCTTCATGAGCGAGGATCTCCGTCAGTTGCTACTAGCGAGAGGTATTGCTGCAAGCAGGACCACCAGCTACAACCCCCGAGGAAACGGCCAGGTGGAAAGAGAGAACGCGACGGTATGGAAGGCCGTCCTCTTAGCCTTAAAGTCTAAGGGCCTCCCAACCTCCCGCTCGCAGGAAGTCCTCCCGGCAGCGCTGCATTCCATCCGGTCACTACTCTGCACTGCCATTAACGCCACCCCCCATGAACGAATGTTCGTTTTCCCCAGGAAGTCGACTACGGGAACCACACTACCAACCTGGCTGACCTCCCCGGGGCCCGTCCTGCTGCGAAAGCACGTGAGGGCCCATAAAACGGACCCCCTGGTCGAGAAGGTGAACCTCCTGCACGCCAACCCCCAGTACGCCTATGTGGCTTACCCAGACGGGTGGGAGGACACAGTCTCCTTACGGGACCTCGCACCCTCGGGCATTCCGGAGACACCACCTTTACCCCCCCCCACCGCCCCCCCAATTCCAGCTCAGGTAGACGGCACGCCGGAACCCCACGAGCCTTCGCCGACCACGCAGACACCAGCATCAACACCGGAGAATGCAACACCGCCGCTGCGACGATCAGAAAGGCTTACGAGGCCTCCGGACAGACTGACTTACCAGAACTGGTAGTACACTTCACCCCGCCGGACTCAAATCTAAACAAGGGGTGAATGTGGTAAACCACTTTTGTCGTTCACTATCGTTACACTATAGTTATCACTGTTATATCGTTATCACTGTTCACACTGTTGTGTCACTATACGAGGTCGCCTCTTGTCACGCTGTTATACCTGGGCTGAACACTGCTGACTCCGCCCATGGCTCCACCTACCTGCCCAGGTATAAAGGTGGTCGACTGGCTGGTATTCCTCCTTGTTGGATCCGATCACCCACGAGGGTGGGCTCTGTTATTTAGCCAATAAAAACCTATAGTTACTTTCTTAACTCGTCGCTTTTCATTGGATGAATTGATAGGTATATCAGGTGTGTTGTCTGTTTTTGGGTTTCATGTGGGAAGGGCCCTGAGTTTGTTCAATAAAGCTTTTTATTTATTCAGCTTGTCCATGTTTGATGTTTGAAGTGGTTGTTGCCTTAACCGGCTGAGGGCTTGCGGAGCGCCTGCATTCAGGTCCCTTCATTGCCACAAGCCATTCCCTGACAGGGGGCCTAGAAGTGACGTTCAATAAGCCGCCGACGGGCGGCCCTTGAACCTTGTGCCTCCCTCCTGGGCTGGTACTCCTCCTCCTCCTCCTCATGCTCCTCCTGCTCCTCCTCCTGAGGTGGTGCTCCAGCGTGAGGTGGCAGTGCCTGAGTCCTGCGGATAGCCAGGTTGTGCAGCATGCAGCAGACGACCACGACCTGGGAGACTCTCTCCGGCGAATACTGCAGAGATCCTCCGGAACGATCCAGGCAGCGGAACCGTTGCTTGAGGACGCCAATCGTTTGTTCTATGATGTTCCTAGTGGCTTGATGGCTTTCGTTGTATGCCTCCTCAGCAGGGGTCCTGGGCACGCGGAGCGGGGTCATGAGCCAGGTACACAAAGGATAGCCTTTGTCCCCGATAAGCCATCCTCTTGGGGGAGGCTGTGCCTGGAACATGTCAGCCACAGTAGTCTGTCGCAGGATAAATGCATCGTGGCTGCTGCCTGGAAAGCGGGCATTGACAGCTAGGATGCGCTGCCTGTGGTCACACACCAGCTGTACATTGAGGGAATGGTAGCCCTTCCGGTTGCGGTAATCCTCGGCATTGTGGATAGGTGCCCGCAAAGCCACATGCATGCAGTCAATGGCGCCCTGCACCATGGGGAAGCCCGCTGTTCTCGCAAATCCCACTGCACGCTGCTGCTGCTTCTCCAGGGTCATGGGGAAGGAGATGAATTGGTGTCTCCTTCTGAAAAGGGCATTGGTCACCTGGCGGATGCAGCAATGCACGGCGAACTGGGATATGTTAGCAATGTCCCCAACAGCGACTTGGAAGGAGCCGCTTGCATAGAAGGTCAGAGCCACCGTGACCTTCACTTCCACCGACAGAGACATCCTGCACCTCAGCTGTGGACGCAGATCTCTGTGAAGCAGATGGCAGATCTCTGCAACCACCTCCCTTCTGAAGCGCAGCCTCCTAACACACTGCGCGGCAGGCATGGTGAGATAGGACACCTGCTGTCGGTATTTCCTGAGTGGGTAAGGCCTAGGTAGCGGACGCCTGTTGCCCCCTCTGCATCTAGCCAGGGCTGCCCCTCTCACACAGCGTCTGCGAGCCCTTCGCACATAATGCTGAAACTGAGGGTTGGCACCCCATGCAGCCCCCATAATATACTGGCAAACAATGACCTCACAATGAAGGCGAATTGCCAAGCTCTGGCCTGAAGCCAAAAATACCTCTCCTATGTTGGGCCAAAGCAGTAACCTCTCTTCCTTCGTCTCTGTCCAGAAATCCGTTGCACAAGAGTGATTGCTGCAAAATGGCTGGCCTTTATAGTTCAGGGTAAGTGCCCTTTAATTAGCGCTCCCCGAGGCCCGCATGGCCTCTGCTGCGTTCCAGTTCACAGTTCTTAGGAGCGCCACGCCCACATTGGGCGGGCGCGACTGAAGTTCCGGATTGGGGCGCACAAAGGGCGTTGCACGAGGAAATGACGTCATAATCTGCGCGCACAGCTGAGCGCGCGCAAACACTTTGCGCCGGCGCTAAATGTCTACTGAAGTTGGGCGTAGGCGCAGATCGCCCTGCGCCCGGCCGCTAAGTGCCTAGCGCTCGAGATCTACTCCTCCTAAGGCGCTAACGGCTGGCACACGCAACTGAATTTCTAGGCCGTTGGCTTTTAATCACTAAGATCAGAGCTAACATCTCAACACGCCGACTGGTTCACAGGAATGAGTCATACAGATCCTGGGATCTTTATGTAAGAGAAGTCAGTGGCGGAGCCAAGAGCCAAGACCTGGAACCTCCCAGGTTAGTCGGGAAAGAGGAAGTGAAACTATACACAGTGGGGGAGGGTAATATACATGAGTGCAAAACGAATACAGGATCAAGACAAACAGATTTCATTACACCTGTAGAGGCAGCCATCTTGACTATTGCTTTCTGGGTAGCCTAGTGCATCGTGGGTAGTGTAGTCTTAAACACATTCAACTAAGCACACAGCAGTATACAGCTCTACAGCTCTATAGCTCCACCTAGTGTACTATTCTAGAATGACATGTTATTGATCATTACAACGTCTGTGAGGCAGCTGCACTTAAGGGACCCATGCAACCTTGTTTGATTCTCTCATTATTTGATGGTGGATTTCACTCTAACAACAGCTGCCATGGCAACTTCAAGGGCCAAGGCCACTCCCCGATTTGATGATGACTCCCTCCATGCTTAAATAGTTTGGGCTTGTACTCACTGGAGTTTAGAAGATTGAGAGGGGATCTCATCGAAACATATAAAATTATGGCAGGCCTGGACAGGCTGAATTCAGAGAGAATGTCTCCAATGGCAGGGGAGCACAGAACCAGGGGCCACAGTCTAAAAATAGTGGGCAAATCATTTAAAACAGAGATGAGGAAGAATTTCTTCACTCAAAGAGTGGTGAGCCTGTGGAATTCCCTGCCACAGAGGGCTGTGAAGGCTAATTCAATAAATATTTTCAAGAGAGAATTGGATATATTTCTGAAGGCTAAGGGGATTAAGGGTTACGGAGAAAAGGCGGGGACGGGGTACTGAACTGGTAAGATCAGCTATGATCTCAGATGAAGATCAGCCATGATCTCATTGAATGGCGGAGCAGGCTCGAAGGGCCGAATGGCCTACTCCTGTTCCTATCTCTATGTTTCTATGTTTCTATGCTCTTGTGGAGGGAGTCAGTGGGTGCAAGGATGTACTCTTCCCATCCTGTGGGCGGTAGAAGCCTTCACAGCAAAGCAAAGCAGCCTGGCTGCAAATTGCTCAGGAGGTGAGCTCCAGATCCATGTGCCCTCGAACCTGGGTGCAGTGCACAAAAAGGTTCAATGACCTGGTCCACTTAGGAAAAGTGAGTATAACATCACACTTATCCTCAATCTGCTCCCCATCTCCTCTCATCACCAGCACTCTGCATTGTCAACCTACTCCTCCACAGCCTACTTTACCCTTACATCCCTTGCACCCTTAACCATCCCCCTCTCTCTATGTACACAATCACTTCACTATTCGACTATGCTGCCTTCACACTCCCTATCCCTGTTATGCAATGACAACAACTAACACACAGGGAGGGCCCTTGGTATTGGCACCTCACTCCATCTTTGTCTCCTTCTAAGCATCTATGCTATGGTTTCTCTACACTCACTCCATCATTCCCGCTCAAACTCCACTTGTGTCCCTCATTGCAGGAAAAGACAGCCCACAATAAGAGGGAGAGTGCTATGACAGGAGGAGGGCCACCTTCCATAGCCCATCTCACCAAGGCTGAGGAGGTGGCCCTGGAAATCATTGAAGGTGATGAAGATTTGGAAGTGGGGGACGGTCAGACAGGCACAGCAGAGCAAGCTGGTGACAGAATAGATTTGCATCTCTCTCATTTACATTGCATGAGTGACTGATATGGCATCTGATGCTCATACAGGTTGACTTATGATCATCTGCACAATTCCATGTGCATGCTACGTTAATATCACATATCTAACTCATGCCTTTACTCCCCCACAGGACCATGGACAGCCCCCTTCCCCACTGTCCAGGAGGAAGAGCCTGAGCCAGAAGACTCCTCAGAGGAAGCTGCAACCTCTGAGGGTGCAGCGTCAGCAGAATTCAGCCAACCCAGCACCAGCGCAGACACTCACACCTTGGTGGGACCTTCGCAACATAGAGTAGTGTTGTCACCTGGTGTATCACAGTTCACAAGTGAGCATTAGCAGATGGTGGAGACAGCGACAGCAGTGGAGAGTCCTCGTCAGAGGCCACAGGGCACTCCCAGCTCTGCTCAGCTGCATGTCGACCCTGTGCCTCCAGGTCCATCCAGAAAGAGAGCTGGAACTCCAGCAACAAGCAAGTGAGGGCTCCTCTCCAAGTGCTCACGCTCCCATGCCACTGAGTAGCCCTCGGTCAGAGCCCCACCAGAGTCCTCACCCAACTGAGATGGGCGTCTCAACCCCTGCACAGCTGTAGGAGGAGCAGACTGTTGCCGAGCCCTCACAGGATGCCCAAAGGTGTCGAAGCAGGAGCAGCATGAAAGTGAGCAAGGTGCCTCCACATCTGCTGAAGCCACAGGGGAAGCACCATGTAGAAGCACGTGTAAGAGGAAGATAAAGCACAATTAGTCACTTGGGTGTTCTGTTCTGTTGTCTTTTGTTGTCTTTATTTTTTGCCATTGTCATCCTTTTGTGCATTGATTAAACAGAAGTGATGGCAAACAGTTGAAGTTCTGGCCTATATCATCTAAGAAATGGAAGTTGCACATTGAGGGCTCAGGGCGACTTACATTTGTAATGATGGTGGCCAGAGTGATAGGAACCCACAGGTTCTTGTCCATTGTGTATAGTGTGATAAGAAGCTGCCAACCACATGTGTTTGATTCGTCTACCTAAGCAAATCTGGCAAAGATTAGTGCATCCCTTGCATCCCGGGCAGCAATGTGCTCATGTGCTGCTGCAGCTAGCTCATCTGCCTCCGCAAGGTCTTCTTCCTCCTCCTCCTCCTCCTCCTCTTCCTTATCTGAGGAGACTATGCACTGAGCCACTTGTTCCTCAGGCAGCTGCAAGCCACGATGCTGTGCGATGTTGTGCAGTGCACAGCAGACCACGATGATTCTGGAGACCTTGGCTGTTGAGTACTGTAGGGCTCCACCTGATCTGTCAAGGCATCTGAATCGCATCTTGAGCAAGCCGATGGTGTGCTTGATGATGGATCTGGTCGAAAAGTGGCTGGCATTGTAGCGCTCCTCAGCTTCGTTCGATGGCTTCCTCAATGGTGTCATCAGCCACGTCTTCAGAGGATAGCTCTTGTCTCCAAGTAGCCATCTGCAAAATTGTGTAGGCAGATTGAAGAGCGGAGGCACAGTAGACTGCCGTAGGATGAACAAGTCATGGCAACTGCCAGGGTACTTCGGGCAAACATGCAAAATGTCCTTCCTGTGGTTACACACCAGTTGCACGTTAAGCGAGTGGAAGCCCTTGCGGCTGACAAAAACAGCTGGTTTGTGATGGGGTGTCCTAATGGCCATGTGTGTGCAGTCTATGACATCCTGCACCCTTGGCAAGCCTGCCATATTTGCAAAGCCAACTGCACGCGCGGTTACACTTGCTTGATCCGTTGAGAAGTTGATGTAATTATGCACCTTTGTAAAGAGGACGTCAGTTACCTGCATGATGCAAGTGTGTGCGGCCGACTGGGAGATGCCGCTGATGTTTGCTGTTGATCCCTGGAAGGACCCTGAAGCAAAAAAATTGAGGGCGGTGGTGACTTTGACAGCCACTGGTAAGGGGTGTCCACCCGCTCCTCTGGACTCCAGGTGTTGGTGCAGCATTGTGCAGATGTCACCGACTACCTTTCGCAAAAGTCTCAGCCTCCTTTGGCACTGCTGCTCAGTCATGTTAAGGAAGGTCATCCTCTACCTGTAAACCCTGTGTTGAGGGTATCTCCTGCGGCGACGTGCAGCCCTGAGCTGATGGCCTCTGCCCTGTGCAGCATCAGGTGGCTGAGCAGGAGGTTGGCACTCCTGCTATTGGTGCTGCTGTTGTGCCCGGTTCTGCTGCTGCCGCAACTGCTCTTCCTCCGAATCTGAGGACCAGGATGAAAGGGAAAAAACGGTTCCCAAGCTGCTGGTAGATATCTCAGTTGAGGAAGTGCTCAGTCAATGTGGGGAGAGGGTTTTCCCTGGAGGACACAGTGGAGATGAATCTCAGCTTCACCACTTCCAAGATCAGTGGACCTGCAAAAAGTTTTCCAGGACCTGAAAAAAACAAAGTTCTGTCATCTGTAAGTGATCCTTGTTGAGAGCTCCATTTTTATGCTGGAGCTGCAGCTGTGAAGAAGGCAGCCACTTGTGAACCCTGCACAATCAGCTGGCGTGGTTTGGGAACGGCGTGGAACAGGCAGAAAAAGTGGCAAAACCTAAAACCGCTGTCAAAATAGCATTATCCAAGCAGTTAACAAGCTGTTAACTGCATTAAGGGCCTATCCCGCCACTTGGAGGCGGGACCTAATGGGAGTCTGGAAGCCCACATTTGGGAAAGTTGCACAGAGGCGATTTTACGATCTGACCCGCCTCCAAACTCGCCCTCTGAGCACCGACAAAATCGTGGCCAACTTTTCAGGTCGATGACCTTTTGTCAGAACTGGAAAATGTTGCAGATGTAACAGGTTTTAAGCAAGTATAGGTGCAGGGAAAGGGGTGCAAAGAACACAAGGGAAGGTCTGTGATAGGGTAGAAGGCAAGAGAGATTTAAATGATAAAAGGGATGATAGTGCAAGGCAAAAGGTGGTGGCAATGGGACAAGTAAAGAAACAAAAGATGAGCCTAGAGGAGGTGTAAATGGCAACAGCAGATCCATTACCTGCGCCTGCTGTCTGAAAAAATGGGAGCAATGATTATGATTGGAAATTGTTCAACTCGATGTTGAGTCCAGAAGGCTGTAAAGTGCTTAATCGAAAGATGAGGTGCTGTTTCTCGAGCTTACGTTGAGCTTCATTGGAACAGGGTAGGGGGCTGAGCACAGAGTGGGAGTGGGGCGGAGAATTAAAATGGCAAGTGACTGAAACCTCATGGTCAGGCTTGCAGACTGAATTGAAGTGTTCAGCAAAGCGGTCACCCAATCTGCGTTTGATCTCTCCAATGTAGAGGAGACTGCATTGTGAGCAGCGAATACAGTATACTCTGTGCTTGCTTAAAACCTGTTGCATCTGTAACATTATCCAATTCTGATGAAAGGTCACTGACCTGAAACATTAACTTTGTTTCTCTCCACAGATGCTGCCTGACCTGCTGAGTATTTCCAGCATTTTCTGTTTATATTGTAGGAACGGAGGTTCCTAACTAAATAATTCAGCTCAACTCGATGGATTAAAAGACTGGAATTTAATAACAATGAAGTTTGCTGGATGTTACAAGGAGGAAATCAAAACACGTTTGTTCAAGATGCCAGGTAGTCGAAGACTGCTGGAAAGTTCTCTAAGCTGACGTCATGACGTCCCACGTTCTTTGCGCCACTGGCGGTCACGTGATTGGCGTCATGACGTCACCACGCAGGATAAAGGCAAACACACACTGTAAAGGTAACAATCAGTTTAAAGGTGCAGTCCCCGGCTGCACTATAATACAATTAAGGGGATTATACTAAAGTACACTGAGTTTCTTGTGGCTCTTCCACAGGCACCCCCCCCAGAATCCCCGTTAATGGCCAGTGTCAAACGAACAGGGGGCTTGATGGTTCTCTCCGAGCGTCGACGACCCTCAGGCGGCGGAAGTGGAACGTCGGGAGAAAGCATGGAGCTTGGCTGGGGTTGTTGCGGCGTGTCAGGTGCGGCGAACGCAGTGTCTGACTGCGAAAACGATGATGAGGCATCTGTGGGCAGTTCAACGGCTGGCTGTTGTAATGATGAATCGGCGTGCAACGGCGGTCATCCTTGGCAAGGTGGCTGGGCAGGCACTATTGCTTCAGTGCGATCGAGGTGAGCGGCCTTCAGACGGTCGATGGAGACAGTGTCCGGTCTGCCACCTACGTCGACGGTGAAATATTTCTCACCGGCAGATATGACACGAAATGGGCCGGCGTATGGTGGTTTAAGTGGGTCTCTGTGCGTATCGTGCCTGATGAAGACATAATCGGCGGACATGAGGTCCGCAGGAACGTGAGGCCTCTGTAAGCCATGATGCGAGGTCGGAATGGGCAGGAAGTTCTTGGTCACCTCGCGAAGCTGGATATGCTGCTGAGTTGCAGACCATGGTTCTGTATGCGGAGGCAGGAAGTCACCAGGGACCCTCAAGGTTTGCCCGTAAACTAACTCAGCTGATGAAGACTGAAGGTCTTCCTTGGGAGCCGTCCTTAGCCCTAGCATCACCCAAGGCAATCTGTCTACCTAGTTGGATCCGCGCAGGCTGGCACGAAGGGATGTCTTAAGCGACCGATGGAAACTTTCGCACAGGCCATTCGCCTGCGGATGGTAGGCGGTGGTACGGTGTAGCTTGGTACCTAAGCCATGTGCAACGGCGTTCCATAATTCGGAAGTGAATTGTGGACCTCAGTCCGATGATATGTCGGATGGGACGCCGAAGCGAGCCACCCACGACGACAGGAATGCCCTGGCAATATCAGCTGTAGTGGTAGCGACCAACGGAATCGCCTCTGGCCACCTGGTGGTGCGGTCCACTATTGTGAGGAGATGCGTGAAACCCCGTGAACCGGGGAGAGGACCCACTAGATCCACGTGCACATGGTCAAACCGTCGCTCTGGCACTGGAAACTCAGCCAAAGGGGCTTTAACATGCCGGTTGACTTTCGCTTTTTGACAATCAATACAATTGTTTGTCCAATCTCGGACATCTAAGTGCATGCCCTTCCACACGAACTTGCGAGACATGAGATGTTGCGAAGCTCGCATCCCTGGGTGCGACAACCCGTGAATCGCCCGAAAGACTTTCTTGCGCCACTCAACCGGCACTATGGGACGAGGCACTCCCATGGACGTGTCGCACAAAAGGGTGGTTCCTGCTGAGTGGAACTGAACGTCAGCGACTTGCCAACTGGAAGGCGTGGTCCGGTACGCTTGAACTTCGGGGTCAGCCAACTGCTCTTCCGCTAAGCCAGCGAAATCGACACCCAGGTTAACTGCCAGGACAGGAGCGCGGGAGAGGCAATCGGCCACGAGATTTTCCTTGCCCAAGACGTGTCGTAGATCGGTGGTGAATTCCGAAATGAAGGTGAGGTGGCGCTGTTGCCGCGCTGACCAAGGTTCAGATGTTTTGGCCATGGCAAACTTGAGTGGTTTGTGGTCCACAAACGCAGTGAACGGGCGTCCTTCTAGCAGAAAGTGAAAATGTCGAATAGCCAAAAACAGGGCGAGCAACTCCCTATCGAACGTGCTGTACTTGCGTTCGTTCTTGCGTAGTTGGCGGCTGAAAAAGGCCAGCGGCTGCCAAGTCCCGTCTACCCACTGCTCCTGCACCGCTCCAATGGCGTAGTCTGAAGCATCCGTCGTGAGGGCGATGGTTGCACCTGGAATAGGGTGTGCCAGCATGGTTGCATCTGCCAATGCTACTTTGGTATCTAGGAAGGCCTGGTCCATCTGGGGAGTCCAGTTGATGAGGTCTTTGTGTAAGAATTCGCAATGATTTACAGTTCTGAAGATCCATTTTTCTGATTAAAGTATCCCTGGGCAATGTGCTTTTAAATTTCCAGGGATAAAAATGGCAGTCGCACCACATGGCCGAATGACAAAAGAGGCTTGGAATGCAGCTTTCTGTGTCTGGAAGTAAGGTTCAATGAAGACAAAGGACATCTAAACTGCAGAAGAGACTTTTGTATCTTGAACGGGAAGCGTTAACATTTGAATGGATTTTAAATCACCCCAGTACTGGACAATAGAGCAGTCGTATCTCCCTTTTGTTTCAGCACAGGGAGCTCCGAAAATCACATCAACCCAATCCAACCACTTTGAGTTAGCCTATCACAGCTTTCTCTTGTGTATTGGACCCTTTTGGGTGGGGAATTTTGCACACAGCCTTGCCAGGCAGGACGGGAGGGGCTCACCAGATATAAAGATAGGGCTGAGAAGCCAGCTCGCTCTCCTGACTTCCTGGGACCATAGGTGAGCTCTCTCTCCCTCTCTCTCTCTCTCTCTCT
The DNA here is from genome assembly GCF_052327205.1 of Somniosus microcephalus. Taxonomy (NCBI): domain Eukaryota; kingdom Metazoa; phylum Chordata; class Chondrichthyes; order Squaliformes; family Somniosidae; genus Somniosus; species Somniosus microcephalus. The sequence goes on from NC_140993.1 coordinate 140,163,619, forward strand.
CTTCGCTGGACCACATGTGAGCAGAGTTTCTGACTCCTCAACAAGGCAACCTAGCAGGAGTTAAGGGGATGGTGATTTAAGGGAATTGCTAAGATTGTTTAAATAACATTGTAGCCATTGTATCCCTCGTTTTCGCCGTCTGCAACCCCCCGTTAAGCAATTTTACAATTTTACTATGTTCGTGTGGGATAGTTTGATATTTTGATTATAGTTTCTTTCAGTTAATAAAGCTTGATTTTGTTCTCTCATCCAAACCACGTGTTCTGTTTTAATATCATTAATTATAAGTTCCTCCGCTCAGAACTAAAGGAGGGGTAGCGATTCGAAACCGCTGTTTGTAAATTGGTTTAGAGTGCAGCAGCAAAAAGACTGCTGGCCAGGTAGACGCTGCCTTGGGGACAAAACAATGGTAAAAATTAACCATCCCCAGGAATTCCTGCAAGGACTTAACAGCGAGGGGACGTGGAAAAGCTGTAACAGCCTCGACCTTGGTGGCTAGTGGAACGGCGCCGTCCGATGTTATCCTGTGCCCCAGGAAATCGATGCTGGTGAGACCGAATTGGCATTTGGCCGGGTTGACAATGAGGCCATGTTGGCTTAACCGTGTGAAGAGCTGGCGTAGATGTAACAAGTGTTCCTTGGGGTTCTTGCTGGCGACGAGTATATCGTCTAGGTATACGAAAAGGAAAGGCAAATCCCGTAAAACAGAGTCCATGAGCCGCTGGAAAGCCTGCGCTGCATTTTTTAACCCGAAAGGCATTCTGAGAAATTCGAAAAGGCCAAAAGGTGTGATGACCGCCGTCTTGGGAACATCTTGGGGGTGCACCGGAACCTGGTGATACCCGCGGACGAGATCCACCTTTGAAAATATTGAGTTTCCAGCCAAATGTGCTGAGAAATCCTGGATATGAGGTATGGGATACCTGTCAGGAGTCGTGGCATCATTTAGTCGTCTGTAGTCACTACAGGGCCACCACCCTCCACCTGATTTGGGGACGATATGCAGTGGAGAGGACCAAGGACTGTCGGAGCGTCGGACGATCCCGAGGCGCTCCATTGTTTGGAATTCGGCTTTAGCCGCCGCGAGTTTGCTGGGTTCTAACCTGCGTGCCCGGGCGTAAACCGGTGATCCATTCATGGTGATATGGTGTGCCACACCATGTTTCGTGACTGCTGCCAAGAAGGTAGGCCGGGTGAGCTCTGGAAACTCGCTGAGTAGGCGTGCAAACCCGTCTTGAACTGGTACCGCACAGGCGACCGACCAGGACACGGTGGTGCTGCGGTGGCAGGGCACCGCGTGGTAAGTGGACGCGTGAATAAGGCGGCAGTTTTTGACGTCGACCAGAAAACCATTTGCACAAAAGAAGTCGGCTCCTAGTATGGCCTGTGACACTGTGGCAGTGATAAATTGCCAGAGGAACTGCTGACCGCTGAAAGTAACGGTAACTGATCTGACCAGGATTGTGAAGGTGAGTAGCCTTTCCAGTCTCCTCCTCATTCTTGCATGTACACCTGACATGATGGGCAAAGGGAGCTGAAAGTCCTATTGGCCAGCCCTCAGCCAGCAGCATTGGGACAGTCATGAGCATCACATGGCCATTCAGCACTCTACATTTTGTCCAAGCTGTTCCACCATGGGAGGCAGTGCACACTACATCAGGGCTTCACTCTGTCCATGCTATTCCACCATGGGAGGCAGTGCACACTACATCAGGGCTTCACTCTGTCCACGCTATTCCACCATGGGAGGCAGTGCACACTACATCAGGGCTTCACTCTGTCCAAGCTATTCCACCATGGGAGGCAGTGCACACTACATCAGGGCTTCACTCTGTCCAAGCTATTCCACCATGGGAGGCAGTGCACACTACATCAGGGCTTCACTCTGTCCAAGCTATTCCACCATGGGAGGCAGTGCACACTACATCAGGGCTTCACTCTGTCCAAGCTATTCTACCATGGGAGGCAGTGCACACTACATCAGGGCTTCACTGCGCACTTACAGCCCGTCCTTTCTCTTGCAGGCTAAAGTAGCGGTTAATCGCCAGGCGCGTGCCAGGGGTGGCCGCGCCAAGCTGCAGAAGCTCACTCGGCTGGAGGAGCGCGTGTGTGTGCTCATGGGAGCCCGTGTGATTGTCCCCACAGCGTGCGGAGTATCCGACCCTCCACTGCCCGGCAATGGTAAGGACCTCGCCTTTTGGCCCTCTCGCGTCGCACTGGCCCATCCGAGCTACCTCCTTTGCCACTGTCCCACCAATGCGCTGAATGCCGCCAGTCCTAACTCCCTCGCTGACGCCGTCTCCTCACTCTGAAGCTACTCTTGTGCATTCCTGCTTTCAGCTGGTGACGACCAGGACCCTGAAGCTGCCAGTGACAGCACCTCCGACCAGGAGGAGGAGGAGGAGCAAGCCGGACCTTCGGGGGAACAGTCACGTCCCGCAGGAGAGGAGGAAATGCTTGACACCTCCTCACTGGACGAGTGCCTGGAGGAACTGTCGCAGGGCAATGCAGCTTCTGGGACCAGTGGCGTCCAGCCACCCAGCAGCCGTGCGTGTGGCCCGCGGCCTTCCCCCCAAAGGGGGGAAGGATCAGAGGGGAGTGCTGCTGTTCGGCACACTCGCCGCCACCAACGCGGCAAGGGTCCCCTAGTTCGGCCCCCTCCTCCCCAGCGGGAGAGTCGCGACTCCAGTCCGGACACCTTCACCTCGGAGGAGGTGCGGAAGCTGGATAAGATGGCCGAGGATTCAGACCGGCGCCACACGGAGCTCATGAGCGTGGTGGGGCGCATGCCTGAGGCCATCGAGTCGCTGGCGACCAGTGTGCGCGAGTTCGGGGCAGCAACTGCCGCGAGTGGCCGCATGCTGACTGATGCCGTCAAGACCCTGGCGGCTGTGATGCGCGCGCACACCAGGACCACAGGGGCACTCACTGCTGCCACACGCGCCGTCTCAGGCAGGCATCGCCAGGGCAGCCGCCGCGCTGGACCATCCCAGCAAGCCGCCCCTCGGCTGATTGTTGCGGATCCTGCAGTGCGGGCCCGACCGAGTGCCACCGTGCCACAGCACCAGCCAGCGCATCCCACACGCCAGCTGGCCCACATTGCGCCATCCGTCGCCGCCATTCCCCCACTGGGGCGTCAAGGGCAAGCAGCTGCAGCTGATGGTGGCCAGGCTCAGGTGCGTCACTCAGCAGACGGCCCCTCGAGGCCCAAACGCCGTGTAGGCCGCCCCCCAGCGGCATCTGGCGGAAGGGCATCTGAGCCTCAGGCACCTTCCCCCAGCCTCGCAGCAGCCACTGGGCAGAGCTTGCGAAGGAGCAGCAGGCCGGGCAGGGGAGGCAAAAGGCTGGGCAAGGTCTCGCCCTCGCGGGCCACTCAGTAGAGGGTGTGGGCAGCTTTCCTTTTATATGGCGGTGGCCATCTTTATTTTGCCCATGGTTGTGTTGTTGGAGGGCTTATTTTTTGCGTTAGGCCGACGTTGAGGCCCGGTTTGAAGAAAGGTGGAGTGACTCCTCCCCAGTTTGTGGGAGTGAGTCGTTTGTTGGGCTTTTTGTGGGGCCCGTTTATTGTTTTTGGGGATTCATGTGGGAAGGGCTTTTCATTTTTGTGTAATAAAAAATTATCTTTATTCATGCAGTCTCCATGGTTGTTCTTCTTAGTGTTTGTTGGCTTCGCCGGCTGAGGGCTTGCGGAGCGGCTGCATTCATCTTCCCTCATGGCCCCTGGCCATTCCCTGACAGGGGGCTTAGAAGTACCGTGTAATAAGGTGGCGTCGTGCGGCCCTTGGCCCTGGTCGCTCCCTCCTGGGAACGTACTCCTGCTCCTCCTCCTCCTCCTCCTCATGCTCCTCCTGCTCCTCCTCCTGAGGTGCTGGTCCAACGTCAGGTGGCAGTGCCTGAGTCCTGCGGATAGCCAGGTTGTGTAGCATGCAGCAAACCACCACAAATTAGGAGACCCGGTCCGGCGAATACTGGAGAGCTCCTCCGGAGCGATCAAGGCAGCGGAACCGCTGCTTGAGGACCCCAATAGTTAGCTCGATGACGTTGCGGGTGGTTTGATGGCTCTCGTTGTAGGCCTCTTCAGCAGCGGTCCTGGGCACGCGGAGCGGGGTCATGAGCCAGGTGCACAAAGGATAGCCTTTGTCCCCGAGTAGCCATCCTCTTGGGGGAGGCTGTGCCTGGAACATGTCATGCACAGTACTCTGCCGCAGGATAAAGGCATCGTGGCTGCTGCCTGGGAAGCTGGCATTGACTGCCATGATGCGCTGCTTGTGGTCACAGACCAGCTGCACATTCAGAGAATGGTAGCCCTTCCTGTTGCGATACTGCTCGCCATGCTCCAGAGGGGCCCGCAAAGCCACATGCGTACAGTCAATGGCGCCCTGCACCAAGGGGAATTCCCCGAGTCTGGAAAATCCCAATGCGCGCTGATGCTGGCTCTCCAGGGCCATGGGGAAGGAGATGAATTGGCTTCTCCTTCTGAACAGTGCTTCGGTCACCTGGCGGATGCAGCGATGCGCGCCGTACTGGGAGATGTTTGCTATGTCCCCAGCAGCGTATTGGAAGGAGCCGGTGGCATAGAAGTTCAATGCCACCGTCACCTTCACTTCCACCGACAGAGACGTCCTGCACCTGAGCTTTGGCCGCAGATCTCGGCGAAGCAGGTGGCAGATCTCTGCAATCACCTCCTTTCGGAATCGGAGCCTTTTAACACATCGCGCGGCACTCATGTTTAGGTAGGAGCGCTGCTGGCGGTATAGCCTGACTGGGTAAGGCCTACGTGGCCGACGCCTGTAGCCCCCTCTGCCTCTAGCCAGGGCTGCCCCTCTCACAATGCGTCTGCGAGCCCTACGGACATGGAGCTGCAGCTCCGCGTTGGCACCCCATGCAACCCCCATCAAATCCTGGCAAACACTCTAATTTCCAAAAGGCCACTTGCAGCGCTCTGGCCTGAGTCCAAAAATACCTGGCTCTTGCTGCTTGAAACCAGTTAGCTATCCTCCTTGTTGTGTCTCCAGAAATGCGTTGCACAAGAGTGTTTTCTGAAAAAAGGCTGGCCTTTATACTGGAGAGTACGTCCCCTTTAATTTGCGCCCCCCGGGGCCCACGCTGGTTGTGTTGCATTCCTTTTTCCAAACGCTCCGGCCGCCAGCCGCACAATGGGGCGGTCCGACTGAAGTTTGGAATCGGGGCGCACAAAGGGCGTTGCACGAGGATGTGACGTCATTTTCTGCGCGCGCATCCGGGCGGGCGCTAAACTTTGCGCCGGCGCTAACAGGCAACTTAATTTGGGGCGGGGCGCAAACTGCGCTGCGCCCGGGCGCTACACGCATAGCGCCCGAAAAACACTTCTCTTAAGGCGCTAACTGCTGGCGCAAGCGACTGAAAATCTAGCCCCAGATATTCAGCATATTTCTGAAATCTTTAATCTCTTTAATAACATAATGACAGGTACAATCTTGTCACTGCTTTTCAAGCATGTATTGAAAAAGCATGCACTACATGCTTCTCTTGATGATAGAGTGCGAGAGTGGAATAAAAGCAAAAGCTTGATTGTGGTACAATATTACAATGTACTTCGAGGATAGGATTGGCGAGGATTCATCAGACTAGAAAGAAATCACAGCACTGTGAACAGTATGACAATGTGCCTGATTTGGTCTTCCAATCTTACAATGGCATTTCTCTAAAGAGTAAATTTTATTCCTTGAAAAAAGTAATGTGGGGTATTTTTGATCATTTAAATAGTATTGTACTTCGACCAATGTCAATGAATTATGAAGGCACAATTGCTTTGTTTAGCAAAAGTGACATTTTAGCCATGAAACGTCAATGCTGAAGAAACTATAACACATGATAACTCATTACTAAAATGTTTTCTGACAACAAACTTGAAAAATTGAGCATTGCTTTGAAGTACAATGTAGTCTTGTGCAAATTCCAAAAGAGCTACTTAGTAGAATGAGAATCACCTTGATGCTTTATACCCCTGCTTTTCCTACCATATTCAATCTCCACAAAAAGTTCATCAATTGTTTTTTGTTGATTTTGAGACAATTTCAGAAGCTTTTGAACCTAAGGTTCATTCCCATGTTGAAAGTGAGAGAGAGGTGAGGGTTAGTTGATTATGATCAGACTCTGTTAGCTTTTGGGACACATTATATTGTATATCAGGTTATTTTATGATGTCGATAGGACCCCGATGGCATTTCATGTGCCTCGCTCTGTAAAACATGGTGGGGAAGAAGCGGAGGCCCTCAAGGTAAGTTAATTTTCCATAGTGGGTCCAGGAGGCTCATTTGATTTTTTTCGGTCTGCTGCCAGTGGTATATTTGCCTTTGTTTAGGAGTCCGCCTTGGTGGGGAAGGGGGTGGAAGAGGGAGGAGCAGAAAAGTGGATGCAGCAGAGCCACCCATATTAAGGTCAACATATTCTAGGTCCCCTGCCACTTCCACTGGAAAATCTTAGAAGTGGTGGGGCCTATGTAACTCTAGCAGAAAATCTCAGATTTTACATCCCTTTCCTAGTCTCATTACCTTTCATTTATCCACATTACACATTATTTACCACTCATTAGCCCACTTTCCCAACCTGCCCAGATCTGTTTGAATTTGGTTTGCCCCTTCCCTATTATTTGAGTCTCCCTTCTCAATTTTGTGTCAGCTGCAAACTTAGATAGCTTTATTTCTTTCCCCAGCTCCAAATCATTTAAATACACTGTAAACGGTAATGGCTGCAGCACTGATCCCTGTGACACTCCACTCATGACCCCTTGCCATGCCAACACAGCTCCATGCACAGCAACATATTGCTTTCTGTAGTTTAGCCAATTTTCAATCCACCTCAGAGGCTTGCCCCTATTCCATACCTTCCTATTTTGTGGACAAATCACTTATGTGGCATGGTATCAAAAGTCTTGCTAAAATCTAAATATATCACATCTACAGAATTTCCATTGTCAGCAATATCTGTCACTTCCTCTATGAATTGCAGAGGTTATTTTTAGGCAAGGCCTCCCTACCATAAATCCATGCTGATTCAGTCTTACCATCCGATACCTATCTAGGTGCTTCATTATTTGCTGTTTTAGGATAGGACATTCTGACTACTGCATGTGTCTTAAGCTCCATTCAATCTCCTTATGAAGAATAAATTATTGGCATGCCTTCACTTCATTCTGTTTTTTCATCCAGTTCACGAAATTCAATTTCAGCAATATTTTCTCTCTCCCTGACTACTGATAGCTTCCCAATTACTTGCTATACCCTTTCGGGTCAAGTGAATACTTTTGCCCATTATTCTAGGGTTACCTGCAGACAAGGAGGATAATTCATAAGAACATAAGAAATAGGAGCAGGAGTAGGCCATTCGTCCCTTCAAGCCTACTCCGCCATTCAATAAGATCATGGCTGATCTTCTACTTAATCTCCACTTTCCTGCACTATCCCCATATCCCTTGATTCCCTTAATATTCAAAAATCTATCGATCTCTGTCTTGAATATACTCAATGACTGAGCCTCCACAGCCCTCTGGGGGAGAGAATTCCAAAGATTCACCGCCCTCTGAGTGAAGAAATTTCTCCTCATCTCAGTCCTAAATGGCCGATCCCTTATTCTGAGACTGTGACCCCTGGTTCTAGACTCCCCAGCCAGGGGAAACATCCTCCCGGCATCGACCCTGTCAAGCCCTGTAAGAATTTTGTATGTTTCAATGAGACCACCTCTCATTCTTCTAAACTCTAGAGAATATAGGCCTAGTCTATTCAATCTCTCCTCATGGGACAATTGCTCCCATCCCAGGAACCAGTCTGGTGAACCTTTGTTGCACTCCCCCTATGGCAAGTATATCCTTCCTTAGGTAAGGAGACCAAAACTGTACACAATACTCCAGTTGTGGTTGCACCAGGGCCCTATATAATTGCAGTAAGACGACTTTACTCTTATACTCAAATCCTCTTGTAATAAAGGCCAACATACCATTTGCTTTCCTAATTGCTTGCTGTACCTGCATGTTAACTTTCAGTGATTTGCGTACAAGGACACCCAGGTTGCACTGAACACCAACATTTCCCAATCTCTCACCATTTAAAAAATACTCTGCTTTTCTATTTTTCCTACCAAAGTGGATAACTTCACATTTCTCCACATTATATTCCATTTGCCATGTTCTTGCCCACTCACTTAGCCTGTCTATATCCCCTTGAAGCCTCCTTGCATCCTCCTCACAACTTACATTCCCACCTAGCTTTGTACCATCAGCAAACTTGGATATATTACATTTGGTCCCCTCATCCAAATCATTGATATAGATTGTGAATAGCTGAGGCACAAATACTGATTCCTGCAGTACCCCACTAGTTACAGCCTGCCAACCCGAAAATGACCCGTTTATTCCTACACTCTGGTTTCTGTCCGTTAACCAATCCTCAATCCATGCCAGTATATTGCCCCAATCCCATGAGCCCTAATTTTGTTTAATAGCCTCTTGTGTGGCACCTTATCAAATGCCTTCTGAAAATCCAAATACACCACATCCACTGGTTCCCCCTTATCTATGCTAAACTCTAACAGATTTGTCAAATACGATTTCACGCCATGTTTATTGTTAGAAGTGTATACATCTCTTTTGTCTGAGATGAAGTTAATTCCCTTGCACTCTACTTCAAATGAATAGTTTTGGTTAATACATTTAGTTCCCCATAACTTGCAGGATGTGTTATTTATCCTAGAACTGGGATTAACAGGATTCTTCAAATAAACACAGCATGCATGGACTATTCTGATCAATTTATGGATCTTATCTGGGCCTAGGATGAAAGATAAGACTATCTGTAGATATTGTACCATATGCTTTCCTCCACTGCCTCTGGGAATGCCTTTAAATCATAATTTGCTCCTGCTGGCATAAATCTCAAGGTCATCACACTGCGCTTTGAGTTCCTTAAGCTTTCCCTAAAGACTAACAATGCACTCTGTAAGCATTTTAATATAATAAATCTGCCTTCTTCAATTTGATTTTCTATTGCCATATCACTTGATGTGAGACTATTGAAGCTTTTATGTATGGAATCTATCTTTAATGAGACACAATAGCTCAAAGCTCAGTTAGGTCGGAACTGTCACCATCAAGGGAAGAGGGAACGTGTTTTCATTCTTTTGTTATCATAGCATTATCTTGAGTTATTGATTTTCACCCAGGTTATGGTGATTGGGCATCGTCTCACCCTTGTTTTGTAATAATTTGTTTTGTACTCAAGTTTGACAGAGGCATAAGAACATAAGAATTACGAGCAGGAGTAGGCCATACGGCCCCTCGAGCCTGCTCCGCCATTCAATAAGATCATGGCTGATCTTCGACCTCAACTCTACTGTCCTGTCTGATCCCCATATCCCTTGATTCCCCTAGAGTCAAAAAAAATCTGTCTAGCTCAGCCTTGAATATACTCAACGACTCAGCTTCCACAGCCCTATGGGGTAGAGAATTCCAAAGATTCACAACCCTCTGAGTGAAGAAATTCCTCCTCATCTCAGTCTTAAATGTCAGACCCCTTATCCTGAGACTATGCCCCTAGTTCTAGACACTCCAGTCAGGGAAACAACCTCTCAGCATCTTCCCCATCAATCCCCCTCAGAATCTTATATGTTTCAATGAGATCACCTCTCATTCTTCTAAACTCCAGAGAGTATAGGCCCAATCTACTCAATCTCTCCTCATAGCACAACCCTCTCATCCCAGGAATCAATCTAGTGAACCTTCGTTGCACCGCCTCTAAGGCAAGTATATCCTTCCTCAGTTAAGGAGACCAAAAATGAGCGCAGTACCCCAGGTGTGGTCTCGCCAAAGTCCTGTACAATCGTAGCAGGACTTCCCTACTCTTTTACTCCAATCCCCTTGCAATAAAGGACAACATTCCATTTGCCTTCCTAATTGCTTGCTGTACCTGCATGCTAACTCTCTGTGTTGACTGTACGAGGACACCTAAATCTCTCTGAACACCAACATTTAATAGTTTGTCACCATTTAAAATATATTCTGTTTTTCTATTCTTCCAACCAAAGTGAATAACCTCACATTTCCCCACATTATACTCCATCTGCCACCTCCATATTGCCCACTCACTTAACTTGTCTATATCCCTTTTCAGGCTCTTTGGCCCTGAAATTGGACTACTTACCGCCACCGTTTTGTGCCACAATCATGGAAAAAATGGTGGCCGCCGCTCTGGCGCCCGCCTCTGGCGCAGGACACGGAGGATGCCATTTTGGAGATGAGCCTTAGGCAGCGCTGGCCCTGGACATGCAAATATGGAGAGCATGATGTCAGTCGGCATGCAACGTGCAACGCCGACTTAATGTCATGCTCTGCGAACTTGGACCTTTGCGCTGAGCTTAGTGCTGGGTCCTAAGCTCGCTCTGAAAAGTGAGCGAGCAGCAGACTGACAGAGACGCTGGGCTGGATTTTGATTCTGGAGGCGTGTAGGAGGCGGGACTACAACTTTTGGGGTTGTAGTCCCGCCTCCATCGAGTTGTGGCCAACCCACGCAATTTTCACTTGATTGACTTTGTTGAGCCCGCCTAGCGGGCTCAGCAGGCCAATTAAGTGCCACCCGGCAACAGGTGACATCACAGATTGACATTTCATCTGTCAAGAACTTTTGACAGATGAAATATCAGCGTTTGACAGCTCTTTGAAGCTGTCAATCACTGACAATCTGTACACTAAGTTAATTCCTTCCTCTCAGGCTGATTTAGAGATCTCTCCAGAACAGAAAGCTGAAGCTGCAACTTTTGACAGCTCGCGGCCATTCTGCTTTCTGTGCCGGTGAGATGAGGGACTCCCGAGACCTGAAGGAAGGAAGGCTGTAAAGGTAAGTAAAGGTAAGCAAAATGTCTTTAAACACTTTACACACACCAAACACACTTACCTCTTCACTCATGTACCCATCACTCACTTGAACACCGGACATCTCAAACCCTCCAAGTCCTTCAGCCCGACGGCCCGCCTCGCTAACTTGGCGTGGTTTGGAGCCGTCGGGAATCCTACACTTCAGCAATAAAAATAGGGATTAGGCTAAAAACTGCCTGTTAACTACCTATTAACAGGCAGTTAATTGGCACTAATCCCCTGTGGTAAACCACTGTTTGTATTCCTGTTTGTCCTGTTTGTATTCCACTGTGTACATGCCTGGACATGCCTCGGCTGACTCCTCCCACAGGTCCTAGTATAAAGGTGACTGCTCCCCAGCCCTTGGTATCCTGGACCGGTCGACCACTCGAGGCAGACCTCCATTCTGTTGTTAATAAAAGCCTTCAGTTACTCTTCTAACTCTCAGTCTTTTATGAGTAATTGATAGCGCATCATCCCCTTCCCGCCTCGGGGAGGTGGGTCCCATAACAGGTCGGGTACCCGCCTCCTTTGAAACTGGCATGGAGGCGGGTTGGGGGCGGAATGGGTTCATGCCCCCCGATTTCGAGATTTTAACCCCCCACACGCCTCCAATTCCGCCTCCACGGCCCAATGAAAATCCTGCCCGCTGTCAATATTTCTTAAAGGGATATATACATCTTTCAGATATTTTTGCATTTAAGCTTTTGGACTGGATTTTTTATATTTTATTGAAGTAGTGGCTTGGTGCAATACATGTTTTAAAAAATTCATTGTGCAGGGAGTGCTGCTGGATGCTTTCAAGGCTTCAGTTGGTAAAGGAAGGCCTCTGAGAAGACAGAAAATGCTGCAAATAATCAGCAGGTAAGGCAGCATCCATGGAGAGAGAAACAGAGTTCACATCTCAGGTTGAGATGCTGCCTGACCTGCTGAGTATTTCCAGAATTTTATGCTTTTATTTCAGATTTACAGTATCTGCTCACAGAGGGAAGAGGAAGAAGCAGAAGCGAAGGAAGCAGAAGAAGGGGAAGCGGAAGGAAGGATGCAACACAGACAGCCCCTTTCTGGCTCGGATATCCGGGATGGAATCATCCGCCTGCGGCACCAGTGACTACAACCCCAATTCCCCTTTCAACATTTCTCCCACACCTTACCTTCCCTCTGTTACTGACTATCACAGTGTCCTCTTGGCCACAATGCTGAAATAAAAGCCACCACAAAGCAAACTTTCCAATCCAACTTTATACATCTATTCATCCAATATGATATCAAGAAATCAACTCATCACCCTTATGCATTCCCTTAGTGACTGTCTTGTGTATGCCTTTGTCTATCCTACTGATGTCACGCAGTGCGACCCCAGTATGATTGGTGGAAGGCTGCTGACTTTCAGTGGGGGACACTGCAAATGGTCTTGCTGGTCGACCTTGAGGAGCTGGTGGCTGGGAGTGTAAAATCGAGCGATGGTGTTTCTTCTTCTTCTTTACTCTCCTCTCCCTCTTCTTGGTCAACCACTGGCTGGGCAGGCTGGATTTCTTGGGTGTGTGAAATGAGGAAGGTACAAGTGTGGAGTTGTGATAAGGGGAGGGTGGTAAAGCAAGAGGTGCATGCGAGAAGGAGGATAATGTATGAAGATACCAGCATCTTGGTTCAGCCATGCCCCAGCCAAGAATGGCCAGCACCGTCTCCTCCAAGGGGGTGAGGTGAAGCTAGGAATGGGAGGTGTGCCTTGTGTTTGGTACAGATTGTTGGTAGGTGAGTGATTGGTGGGGGGTGTCGTGCATTGAGAATTGTGTGAGGCTAGTGGTGCAGTTGGTAAGAGATGGCTTTTGAAGATGTATTCACTGACCTTGGCCAGTGGTCTGAGGTCATGAAGCTTCTTTGGGCACTGGAGCCAGGCTGTGGGGGCGACACTGCTGGCAATGATGGCCTCAGTGATCTGGTTCCACATCCTTCTTTGTGGAGGGCCCCTGGCCTCTGCGGGTAGAGGACCTGTCTTGCAGTGTTGACTCCCTGCACAAAGCTGGACTGCTGAGTGCGAGACACTGGGTACCCCTTCCCTGGCTTGCTGAGCCATTTGAGATTCCCCTTTAAGGAATCACACTGCTTTCTAAAAAGACAACCTTGCTTTAAGAGAAGAGTGTTCTTGCTGCAATGTCGCTACAGCCGCATATATTGGGCCTCCTGCTGAGACAATTGCCACGAAATCAGCCTTGCACGGTATCTTTAGCGCTGGGCTAATATTAATTAGCAACCAGCACCAATATCCCGGTCCTGCCAGCACCATTAATTTTGGCGGCCGTTAACTCCGGCCCACGGTGGCAGATTTTTAGTGCTCTCCAATTTTTAGCCCTTTGTGTCCTCCTCACAGCTTACTTTCCCATAGAGATGAAATTATTGTTTCAGATCAAGAGTTCGGCAATCATGCTCTATACCTTTTGATATGGTCACATGGGTTTCTTTTAGGTTTTAAAGCTTTTTATGGGAAGAGTTATTCAATGTGAATTTGTGTCAATTTACAGTGCATTTTAGAGATCTGTAGAAAATAATATTAACTGAAGAAATCTTACAACATGAAAGATTAAGCAAGAAATAGCAAAGACTTGTGAGTATGCTAGTCACATCTGACATTAAGACAGCAACATTATATCAAAAGACCATTAACGGATTGCGATGTCCAAAGTGTTTGTTTCCTATTATATCTCAAAATGTTTGACATTTATAAAGAAAGAACAACCGCATAACAGGAAACCAAGAAAGAATTTGTTTCTGTATTAGGCTTTATTAAATTTTAAGGCCAATAGTAAACCAAAATTACTGATAATATTTCAACAGCTTCCCCCAAAGTATTAGCATTCATGAAGTTGCAGTTTTTATCATTATATATTGGTATCTATGCAGCTTGGCTAGAAAGCTTTGATTGTATTGATATGGCTGCTAAATACAAAACACCTCAAATACTCAAGAGAAAATGGCAATATTGCTTTACAGTGCTTTTTAGAGACATGTAGAAGACAATATTAAATGAAGAAATCTTACAACATAAAATATTAAACAAGAAATAGCAAAGACTTGTGAGTATATTTCACTAAGGTGTTTAATACAATGCTTTGATCGAAGTGATAAATATTTTGGATCCAAAAATTCCTGACAGAGTTTCCAGGGGCAATGGGAGGACATCTCATTAGGATGGGTCATGTAGGCGAAAGTGCCAGCTTCCTGGCCTGGGCACCATGGGTGAACCCTCATGTGCCCTTACAAAGGCCAGCTGATTATGTTCAGGATTATTTATGGAGGGGGAAAAGATATTTCAGAAGAAGTGCGATTGTGCTATACCCTAAAATAGAAACAGAAAATGATGGAAATACTCAGCAGGTCAGGCATCATCTGTGGAGAGTGAAACAGAGTTAAACTTTCACGTCGATGACCTTTTGTCAGAACTGGAAAAGATAGAGATGTAATAGGTTTTAAGCAAGTACAGAGGCAGGGAAAAGAGGGTGGGGAGGAAAGAACAAAAGGGCAGGTTTTATACCCTGCCTCATGTCACAAGCATGTTGGTGCACAAGGTGTGGTACCAAGTCTTCATGCTGTGGCTCTTTCTTGGATTCTCCTGCTGCCTCTTCTTGAGCCTCCTCCTCTCCCTACCCCAAAGTGATATCTCTGCGGACTGCAAAGTTATGAAGCATGTAGAAAATGGTAATAATTTCAGACATCTTGCTGGTGGTGTACTGTACCATGCCTCCTGAATGATCCAGGCAACAATACTTTGGTTTCAATAGGCAGATGGTGTCTCTATCTGGCCCCTGGTGGCAGAATGGGCCTTAATAAATCTTCTCTTTGTTGGTGTGTGAAACCATGACTCTCATGTAAGTGCAGGGTTCTCAAAATTCCCGCACTCCCCAAATTATGGATCAAGGGACCCTGTTTGGACAAGTTATTAAAAACAGGGTACCCAAAATGGCTTCTGTAACCTCGTGACCAAAACCAACAGGATTTTTAAAACAGGGCTCTGCAGACAGGCAGGCCCGGAGACGAAACTTAAAATGCAGGAATCTGTGAAAAGGACTCCCTGGAGCCAGCCAGCCAAAGTAAACACAGAATATGCATTCATTCGACTTGAAATAGATCAAGCTAGAATGGGCCTAGAATCGAGGCCATTAGGTTTCTGCATATTTAATTGGTAACAGCTCACAGTAGCCATCAGGTCAGGATGGGGACAATTAAGCTTCATCCATGACAAACAACCAGGACATCGGGGCCATTAGACCCGGAGACAACCACTCCACAAGTCGTTAAAATAAATGTCTGTAATCATTTAAACAAGCCCGCCAAAAGTTAGACAATGGACTGGCCTGATTTGGCGCGCAGATAAAGAGTTGAAGAACGGGTATAATTGTAGGCCCATCAGTGGCAATCGCTCTCTTGACTCTTGACTCTTATCTCTTGCCTGTGGCCTTGGCCTGCTGCCTCTCTTACTCGCACCCTGGCCTCGTGGCGGGATCTCTTCTCACTCCCCGCGCCGCTCAACAACCAAGGACGCCCATTACACCGGGGCCAAACGCAGGAGGAGAACGAGACCCGAGTTCAAAACCACACAGGACACACAGGCCACAAAGGGGCAGATGAGACGAGATGAGATGAAGAAGAAGGTAAACCAGTAAAGGCAGAGAAGGGCAGCGGAAAGATGCACTTGGGAACAAACGCCCAGTTATAAGCTGGTGTTTGGTGAATAAGTTGACGTTATAGTGTAACCCCAATTTAAGAATATGCTGGCATTCGAAGGATGGGTAGCAAGATCGAGACATACAGCCTAGTTATAAGCTGGTGTTTGTCACATGGACAGTCATAGCCTGGTTAAAGAATAAACTGGCATTCGAAGCATGGATAGTGAAATCATTTAGACGGTCAAGACCGCCAACCGACCCCCGACCGTAACATTACCACCGACGACCGCCCGAGGGAGAAGAAGAAGAAAACCCATCGCGACTTGATGACAACGGTAGCTGAGGAAAAGGAGGGTGCTTCGCATCAACAACTTCAGCACCGCGCCCTGAGACCACATGGCGACGGGATACCCCAAAGGACAGCAGGAACGGACCCCAAAACTCATGACCATTAAAGCAACAGGTTTTGGATTGGTGAGCATGAATTCCTGGCCCCTCATAGCTTAATCTAGTTGGGTATAGGGGGTGGGATAAGGATAAGGGGATTGGTTAATGAAGTTGTTTTCCCTCGATGTGCCATGTGTTCCCCATTCCCATATAAGTGTAGTTCTTTATGCGTGTATTTTCATACCAGTAATTTTCATAAGATTGTGTTTTATTCAGTTTTAATAAAATTTTGGTTTTCTTACACCAAACCACTTGTCTACTCAATTTTCTGTATCGCCGCCTGTACCTAAGTCCAGTGTCTAGAACCCAGGGGTGTGGGAGCGATTCGAACCGCTCAAAAGACAGTCAGAGGTGAAGCTGACTGGGCGCACGCCACCCCCTACAGAAATGGCGACCGCAACAGAACTCCGGCAACAGGGGTGCGATACAGTAGACAATGGTTCGGATGAGCAAACCATGATGGAGGAAAGGATTTCTGATTATGTGTTTAGCAAGGTGAATATCACAAAGAAGTCGATCACCGCTCTGTTAAAGGCTGGGCGTCCGGTAAATGCAGCAGCTAAGTGGACAGAGCGGAGGGAACACAAGAAGTCCTTAGAGAAGGCAATCTGGCTGATGTGTTTCAAAAAGCAGGTCCAGCTTCTGGACAGGCTCGTTGCAGCACAAGCAGCTGAGTTAAAGGAGTCAGCCCTGGAGATCCAGGACAAGGCTCTAGCAGGGGAGAAACTATTGGTAGCATTGCAGGCCCTGAATCAGGAAAGGATGCATTTAATGGGAGAACATAAGGCCAAGTTGGAATACCTACAGTGTCAAGTCACTGAAGCCAAGGGTAATGAGTGGAGGTTGCGGGAAAAGAACGCCCGCCTAGCAAGGGCAGGGCAGCCTTGAGGAAGAGTTCATAGAGTGCATTAGGGACTGGTTCCTTGAGCAGTATGTTACTGAACCAACCAGGGGGCAGGCAATCTTAGATCTGGTCCCGTGTAATGAGACAGGATTAATAAAAAATGTCCTAGTAAAGGATCCCCTTGGAATGAGTGACCATAACATGGTTAAATTCCAAATTCAGTTGGAGGGTGAGAGAGTTGGATCTCAAACCAGCGTACTAAGCTTAAATAAAGGAGACTTTGAAGGTATGAGAGCAGAGTTGACTAAAGTGGACTGGGAAAATAGATTAAGGTGTAGGACGGTACATGAGCAGCGGTGTACATTCAAGGAGATATTTCACAACTTACAAGAAAAAGATATTCCACTGAGGAAAAAGGGGTGTAAAAGAAAAGACAGCCATCCGTGGCTAAGTAAAGTAATAAAGGACAGTATCCGACTGAAAACAAGTAGCCAAATCTAGTGGGAGGATAGAAGATTGGGAAGCATTTAAAAGCCAGCAAAGAATAACTAAAAGATTAATTAAGAAAGGAAAGATAGATGATGAAAGTAAACTAGCAAAAAATATAAAAACAGATAAGAAGAGTTTCTACAGTTATAGAAAGAAAAAGGGTGGCTAAAGTGAATGTTGGTCCCTTAGAGGACGAGACCGGGAAATTAGTAGTGGGGAACATGGAGATGGCAAATACGCTGAATAAATATTTTGTATCAGTCTTTACAGTAGAGGACACTAAAAATATCCCAACACTGGACAAACAGGGGGCTATAGGGGGGGAGGAGCTAAACATGATTAAAATCACTAAGGAGATGGTAATCGGTAAGATAATGGGACTTAAGGCGGATAAATCCCCTGGACCTGATGGCTTACATCCTAGGGTCTTGAGAGAAGTAGCGGTAGGAATTGCGGATGCATTGGTGGTAATTTTCCAAAACTCCCTGGATTCAGGAAAGGTCCCAGCAGATTGGAAAACTGCTAATGTAACGCCCTTATTTAAAAAGGGAGGTAGACAAAAGGCTGGAAACTATAGACCAGTTAGCCTAACATCTGTGGTTGGTAAAATGTTGGAGTCCATTATTAAGGAAGCAGTAACAGGACATTTGGATAAGCATAATTTAATCGGACAGAGTCAGCATGGTTTTATGAAGGGGAAGTCATGTTTGACAAATTTGCTCGAATTCTTTGAGGACGTAACAAACAGGGTGGATAAAGGGGAACCAGTGGATGTGGTGTATTTGGACTTCCAAAAGGCATTTGACAAGGTGCCACACAAAAGATTACTGCACAAGATAAAAAATCACGGGATTAGGGGTAATATACTGGCATGGGTGGAAGATTGGCTATCTAACAGAAAACAGAGAGTGGGGATAAATGGTTAATTCTCGGGTTGGCAATCAGTAACTAGTGGTGTTCCGCAGGGGTCAGTGCTGGGACCCCAACTCTTTACAATCTATATTAACGATTTGGAGGAGGGGACCAAGTGCAACGTATCCAAGTTTGCCGACGATACAAAGATGGGAGGGAAAGCAGTGAGTGAGGAGGACATAAAAAACCTGCAAAAGGACATAGACAGGCTAAGTGAGTGGGCAGAAATTTGGCAGATGGAATATAATGTTGGAAAGTGTGAGGTTATGCACTTTGGCAGAAAAAATCAAAGAGCAAGTTATTATCTAAATGGAAAGAAACTGCAAAGTGCTGCAGTACAAAGGGATCTGGGGGTCCTGGTGCATGAAACACAGAAGGTTAGTATGCAGGTACAGCAGGTGATCAGGAAGGCCAATGGAATCTTGGCTTTTATTGCAAGGGGGATGGAGTATAAAAGCAGGGAAGACTTGCTTCAGTTATACAGGGTACTGGTGAGGCCACACCTGGAATACTGCGTACAGTTTTGGTTTCCATATCTAAGAAAAGATATACTTGCTCTCGAGGCAGTTCAGAGAAGGTTCACTCGGTTGATTCCGGAGATGAGGGGGTTGACTTATGAGGAAAGGTTGAGTAGGTTGGGCCTCTACTCATTGGAATTCAGAAGAATGAGAGGCGATCTTATCGAAACATATAAGATTGTGAGGGGGCTTGATCGGGTGGATGCGGGGAGGATGTTTCCACTGATGGGTGAGACTAGAACTAGGGGGCATAATCTTAGAATAAGGGGCTGCCGTTTCAAAACTGAGATGAGGAGAAACTTCTTCACTCAGAGGGTAGTAAATCTATGGAATTTGCTACCTCAGAGAGCTGTGGAAGCTGCGACATTAAATAAATTTAAAACGGAGATAGACAGTTTCCTAGCTGATAAGGGAATGAGGGGTTACAGGGAGCGGGCAGGGAAGTGGACATGAGTCTAGGTTCGGATCAGCCATGATCCTATTGAATGGCGGAGCAGGCCCGAGGGGCCGTATGGCCTACTCCTGCTCCTACTTCGTATGTTAGGGAACAGGAGGAGAAAGTAAAAGAGGTCATCGTCGTATGTGTCTTCACACTGTTCCCTTTGGGGAACTGCATGAAGTGGTGGAAGGATTTCTGGCCACGATTAACGCTCCTTCCATGACCGTAACCATCTTCGTACCAGCCATTAGGGTGGTTAGTCCTATGGCGGGAGGGTTTTACGGGCTCCCACAACCCATACGAGGGGGGGGGGCCACCCACACCCACGGACGCAAATATCCCGCTGGATATCAACCTAGAATTTAGAGCCGGAGCTCCGACTCCACTTGCCGGGACTGTCTGGAGCGGGGTTCGAAACCCTACGCCTTCTGGCCCAGCGGCGGGGATGCTACCACTATGCCAAAGGCCCACTCCAGTAAAAGAGGTAAAGGCAGCTTACAAGTTAGCGAGCGAACAGGGGTTTGAAGATGCAGATCATGGGCCCTGCAAGGAGCAAATAGAAAATCTGAGCCTGGCCCTGAGGAAGGCAAAAGGCATGGTGTGCCTCATAAGCCTGAAGGCAGGCCAGGCGGATTTTATGGGGAACGAGGGGAGGACAGTTCAAACATCACTGGTAGTGCCCAGGGATGACCCGGTTGCGCCAGGTTTCAGCGAGGTCTGACAGCAAGGTGGGTGGAGCCAGAGTTGGGAGCGGAGGTGGAGCAACCCCCGCCAGAGAGGCTGGAGCCAGGACTGATGTGCCCAGCCCGGCATCGGAGGTTCGGTACACCCGTCAATGGCGACGATGAGGGACCCCTCCAAAACCAGTTCGTATTACCCTATAGCACCCAGCAGCTTAGGGCTATGGTGAGCCATATCCCAAAGCTCTCCAAAAAGGGGGACCTCTCGATCCACTTCAGGGAGGTAGAGCAGGCAGCCAGCGTCAACGACTGCGATGGCGCTGAGCAGGCTAAAATGCTGCTATTCTCCCTGGAGAGTAGGCTCCTCCAATCCCTCTCTGACGAGTGTAAGAAGGGGCAGAGCAGGTATGAGGAGCTCAGGGATGAAGTTCTGGAGACCATGGGGATGAATGAGGGAAGTCCTTTCTCCCGTGTGGAGAAGATGGCCCAGCTCACAGGGGAAACCCCGCAGGCTTTCGCGGAGAGGTTATGGCCGGTGTACCGGGGTGCCTGTCCGGGGACACCTAACCGGGCGTTCCTGAACGGGGATCCACTGGCCCATTGGCTCCGTTGCCTGGCGACAAACAGCTTGCCACAGGTCCGGGCCAAGGCGGAAGTCTGGTTCGACCCCAAGAATCCCCAGACCACCGAACTTACGGTGATCAGACAGTTGACCCTAGCCTATAAGAACGGTTGGGGAACCGATGCACACCCACCCAAGGGGAAGGTGCATGAGGTAAAACCCAGACACAAAGACGAATTGTTATGGGTGTGGGAAGGATGGTCACTGGCGGAAGGAGTGCAAAAACTCTTGGAAAAATAACAAGGGAAAGAATTCCACAGTCCCAGCCCAAAAGGCGGAGGCAGGAATCCCTCCCGCCGCGGTCGAGTCATTGTTGGACACCATGAGGTCCTTATTGACTGGCCACGGGAGAGTAGCAGCCGCTACCGGTGCTCTGACACCGTCAGCCCCATCCAACCCACAGCCCTGACTAGAGCCAGCGCAGTCTGTTTACCTGTGTTCCCTTCGGTACGATGAATGGAAAAGACCCCTCGTAGAGATGGAGGTAGAAAAGGTGAAGGGGACCTATCTGTTGGACACGGGGGCATCATGCACCGTGGTCCATTCAGCTAACCCCACCACCTTGCCTCTATCTAACGGGGTCCCATACAGTCTGTCGGGATTCACAGGCAAAGAACAGGCCGGCTCGTTTTCCATCCCGCTCGCCATTCGTTTAGGACCGCTCTGCTCTAAGTGGACCTGTGTCCTGATGAAATGGGAAGTGGAGGGCGGAAGAGGGGTCCTGGGAGCCGACTGCATTGAAGGCCACGGAATCCTGGTCGATTTAAGAAATCATTGCCTATGGGGGGCAAGTAAAGGAAAGGACGGCGAGATAGTAGTAATCCCGGGGAAAGAAGGGAAGGGGACCCTATGCACCATGAAGCCCAAAGAGGGTTATAACCTCGAGCTCATGGTCAGTAACACCCCACAGGAGTTCCAGGCATTTGTGCAGGCCCACCTGGCCACATTTGCCACGCACAAACACGACTGCGGGAGGATCAAAGGGTTTGAGGTCAGCGTAGACGGGGACCCCATGGCCCAACCACAGAAACAGTATAACTTCCCCAGGGAAGCAGAGCCAGACATGGAAGCAGCCATGTCCTCCTTAGTACAGCAGGGGGTTCTGAGACCGATAGCCACCCACGTAAACTCTCCATTGTGGCCGGTTAGAAAACCGGACAATTCCTGGAGGGCCACGGTGGACTATCGGGTGCTCAACAGTAACATCCCAGCCTGTGCACCCATGGTAGCAACAGTTGCCGACCTGATAGGAAGTATCCCAGCATCCGTGACCACTTTCACGGTGCTGGATATTTCCAACGGGTTTTGGTCCATCCCTTTAAGGAGGGAGGATCAGTACAAGTTTGCCTTTACGTTTAAAGGGCAACAGTACACGTGGAACTGCTTGCCTCAGGGCTTCCACAACAGCCCCAGCATTTTCCATCAGTGCATGGCCAACAGTTTAAAGGATTTCAGTCAGTCCAGACAGTTGGTACAATATGTGGATGACCTGCTTCTCTTCACCGATTCGAGAGAGGAGCATGGCCCACTACTGGCCGAACTGCTGGAGCTGCTCGGGCAAAAGGGTTTTAAAGTAAACCCCAAGAAAGCGCAGATCGGCCAGCAGGAGGTGAAATTCCTAGGCCTGACCGTACACGCTGGAGAAAGGGCCATAGATAAGGCTAGGAGAGAAGCGGTACAAGAGTTACCAGTCCCCAACACAGTCACGGGTGTGAGGTCGTTTCTAGGGCTAACCGGGCACTGCAGAGACTTCCTTGAAGACTATGCAGCCACAGCGGCCCCTCTGCTCCGACTCCTACACAAAGGAGTGGAGTGGGCTTGGGATGAGGGTTGCCAGGCAGCATTTGTCAGGCTCAAGAAGGACTTGCAGACTGCACCAGCTCTAGGGGCCATAGATGGGGGGAAAGAGTTTTTCCTGGAGGTAGCAGCCAGCGGGGACAGCATGAGTGCTGTGTTGCTCCAAGAGCGGCATAGCAGGCTGAGGCCGGTGGTCTACTTCTCCAGGATACTCACGGATGTGGAGAGGAGCTACTCCAACTGTGAGAGGCACCTTTTAGCCACACATTGGGCTGTGAAAAGATCGCTGATCTTCACAGTCACCTCTCCCATCACCCTCCTCACCCATCACACACCCACCCAGATGCTCCTGGATGGGAGGATCAAGGATGGAACGGTGAGCAGTGCCCGCATTGCCCACTGGACCCTGCTCCTCTCACAGATGGACTTAAAGGTGAAGGGTCTCTGCGAGCCTAAGCTCGCAGCCAACCTAGTATATCCTGGAACAGCCCACCAGTGTTCCATAGAAGGGGTTTGGGAAGCGCACATAGGTCTACGGGCCGGGATACACCCCACAGGCCGCGAGATCTATGTGGACAGTTCCAGCACGGTATCTGCTGGCGAGCAATTCACGGGGTGTGGAGTTTATGATCCAGCGGCAGACATTGCCCTGGCAATTAAGCTCCCCAGCACCATGAGCGCCCAGCAGGCTGAACTGTCCGCGGTAGTGTACGTCGTTACACACCCCGAAATCTTCCCCACCCCATACACGATTTGCTCGGACAGCATGTTTACGTGCAATTCGTGTACGGAGTACCTGGGCATCTGGTCCCGCCGCAGATACACCTCCGCCGACGGGAGACCCCTCACAGTAAAACCCCTGCTGGAAAAGATCCTAGCAGCAGTGGGGGAGGAAAGGGAGGTTTTCATCCACAAGGTGAAGGCCCATTCCTCCACAGAACCCCGCAGCCAAGGCTACCAGCAGGCTGACTTGCTCGCCAAGGAGGGTGCCCGCACAGGCACTTTCTGGGACCCGTATGGGTCCAGACCCATGGCAGCAGTCAGAGGTAGGGATGGGACCCAAGGGAGTGCAGGGGTAGCTTTAGCCCCGGACCTTAAGACGGTCCAAGCCCAAGACCCCGTCCTCAAAGCAGTCCTCAGTGCATGACTGAGGGAAAGAGGGTAGAGGGTCCTTACGGCACAGCAACCCTCTCCGTCAAAGAGGGCATGCTGTTCCGGGGGGAACAATGGGTTGTGCCGCAGCAACACCGGAGGGAATTCCTTCAACTGGCCCATGAGGGTCCAGGAGCGGGACACCCCGGGCCTGAGACCACCTGGCAACGGGTGGAACAGGCGGGATGGTGGCCAGGACTCAGGGAAGATGTCCACGAGTTCTGTGCCGGCTGTCTGGTGTGCGCTGCTAATAACCCTGACCCCCACAAAAGAAAGGTACCTATGGGGCACATCAGGAGGGTAGGGGGACCATGGCAGTCGATACAGGTCGACTACATCGGGCCCCTGCCCACCGCCCAGGGAGGCTATAAGTACTGCCTAGTCCTGGTAGATGTGTTCACAAAATGGGTAGAGGCCTTCCCCTGCAGAACAGCCACAGCTCTGGGTACTGCCAGGATCCTGGTCTGGGAGGTGTTCTCGCGGTGGGGGCTACCACAGTATGTGGAGTCCGACCAAGGGAGTCACTTTACCGGACAGGTAATGCAGAATACCCTTATGCTGCTAGGCATCGAGGGGAAGTGGCACATGGCCCACAACCCACAGTCATCAGGGATTGTGGAAAGAATGAATAGGACCCTAAAAGAAAGGTTGCGGAAGGAGACGGTGGACTCGCCTCGAAAATGGGCTGAGGTCCTACCGTTGGTTCTGATGGGGATCCGGGCCAGCCAGTCAAAAAGCACGGGGTACTCACCGTACGAGCTGATGACTGGTAGGGTTATGCGGACCCCCACCCATGTGCTAGCCCCGGTGCTCACGGAGGATCAGCTCAGAGAGGTAAACCGGGACAGGTTCACCCGAAACCTCTTCGAGCACCTTAAACAGGTCCACGAGCAGGCGGCGGGGAACATGGGAAAGCAGCATCGGAGTAACCGATTGCTGTTAGCACCCCGAAAACACCACGAGTGGGAGGTAGGAGATCAGGTCATGGTGAGGAACTATGCCCGAGAAGGGAGTCTGGAACCATTATACATGGGGCCCTACAGCATTGTAGGCAAGGCCAGCCCCATGGTATACGCCGTTAAGATGCCTCGGCGCACCAAATGGTTCCATATTAATCAGTGTAAACTGTTTAAACCAGAAAAGAGAAAACAGCCAGTTGGGGTAAGGTCTGAGGATAGAAATCCTCAGCCTGCAGTGGGAGCGAGTTCACAGACTGCACAGGCAGGCGCTGTGGCTTGCTTAAGGTGAGGGGCCATCCCGCCCACTGATTGGGACACTGCCCCACTCTTCTGGGCTCCAGATGAGGAGGGACCCCAGGGCAAAGACCCCGCCCCTAACCCAGGTTTAGAGGAGGAGGGACCTGAGGTCGAAAACCCCGCCCCGGACCCAGATTTGGGACCTGAGGGCGAGGACCCCCAGCCAGCGGCAGTGGTAAGCCCACAGGCCATGCCAGAGGGGGCAGTGGCTCGGGTTAAAGGCCCACCAGCCAAGAAAACCCCACCCACCAAAGTCCTCAGAAGGCCCCCACGGACACCCCAGCCAAGGAAACCGTGGTCACCAGCTCCCCATTTTAAAGGGACAGCCTCCCAAGTGAGGGGGAAGTCCAAGGACAGAGGTCCCCAGCCAGCAGCCACAGGCTGCGAGGGACCGACAGTGCAGAACAGTGCGCCCACGCCGAAGGGAGCGGCGTACCGCAGTCCAAACAGAGATTAGCCTGGCCGCCCGCGGACGGGCGGCGGATGTACATAGTTTAGGTAACGTAAGTTTATATTGTTAAGTTCGGGTGTTTTAGTTTAAGTCAAACCACGGTGACGGGTAGTTTTTAAATAAATAGTATTGTTAAGAATGTGTGTATTGAGTCGAGGTCGCAAGACTCGACTATACTTCACCCAAGCCAGAGAATCTCCTCGGGACCTGGCTATATGCTCTTGTGTCTCTTTGCAGGAAGAGGATTTGAGAATGAAGGGGGGCGTAATCCTACTCACCCTGCTGGGGATGAGCGTCAGAAAGCGAGGCGACGTGGAGGACTCTCACATCTACGGGTGCTCGGGAGAAAAGGCTCCAGTGGTGACTGCTGGGAGCAGCGAACAAGGCGCGGAGGGACCCGCCATCTACGCCCATGAGGGAAGATGGCCCAGGTGGTTGGTATCCAACTCCACCTGGTACTCCAGCCAGACTGGGTTCACCTACGGGGTGGCCTCCCTCCCCTGCCCCAGCGTACAGGTTGTGGCCTCACGGGTCGGGGTCACTGAGGGGAAACGCGTGTGCCTGACTTGCAAAGGACAGATTCCCCTGGAAAGGTGGTGGTGGCTCAGGAAGCTGAGCACAGACATGGGGGATCGTACAGCTGACTGGGAACGGATGGGGAACGACACCCACCGGACGGTCACTGGGACCCAAGAAGGGACTAGCGTATGTTGGGATAAGTGGTGGGAGTCGGAACAGGGAATCTATGTCTGTATGTGGGGGTTGAAAAGGGCCTGCCCCACAGGCATATTTATCATCTTCTCTGCATCATGGCAGAATAAGGGGAAGGGGGTGGAATGGGATTCCCACCTACACACCTGCATAGTCCCACGTTACCCAGCCCCAGTTAAAGCCACTGAGCTAGTGGCACGCGCCCGGAAGCCCTTGCCCATGACTCAGGCAGCAAGGACACACAGGGAGGAGTGCCCCACCACCACCAAGGGACCAGGGAATGGGCTGGTACTAGTACCGACGGAACAGGTACTATACCAGGGGGTACACTACGTGGTAGCCTCCGTGATTTTAAACCTCACCGAGGTACACTTACCGGAGTGGTGTCCCAAAGAGACAGAGCAGCTATACCAGGCCCTGTTAAAGGACATGTTTAAGAAGTTTTATGAGTTCGATTTCGCCAATGTCGACAAAACCGAACTGTACATCACACACCGCGAGTACTTTGGTAACACAGCGAGACAAAGAAGGGGATTATGGAATGATGTTTTTACTGCGTTTAACACAGGGTCCTCTGTCATCAACAGTCTGGATGACATAAAGCTACAGACCCAGATAAACGGTTTAAAAACACAGTTAAGGAAGATATTAAAGGATGAGAACAAAGTAGTAGGCTCGGAGTTACATGAGGACCAGGCCATGACGGTCCATTTAAAAGAGATTATAGCCGAGCTGGAGAAGCACGCAAAGACTGTAAATGCCCTCATAAGGGAGGACAGAAATGCTTCTGACCAGGCTGCGCAGAACGAGGTGTGCGTGCTGTATGGGGCATGGTTGCTGGGCGAGGGCCGCAGTAATCTGGAGGATTTAAAACAGGGTTTAGTCCCCTCCTGGATCAGCAACAAACACCTTGCAGCCCTCTATCCGTTTGAGAATGCATTAAGCCCGTGCCAACTCCGGCTAGCTTCCGAGGCCTACCCAGTCCCAGTGGATTGTGGGTGGTCCAACCACACCATCATGGGAATAGTAGTGAGAATGCCAGTCATGGGTAGGACAGCCCGACCTGCACCGGTATACAGGGTTGAGAACATTGGAGTCATTCAAGGGGGTGCACACATTCGTTTCACAGCGGTCCCGCCTTACGTCATAAAGTGGGAGCACGCTATGACAGGTACTGACCTCTCGGGGTGCCGGAGCCGGGGAGCACACATAATACTGTGTCCCCAGCACTTGAACGCCTATTCAAAACCACAGTGCGGGTTTAAAGCTGTTGGCGCAAAACCTATAAATTGCACCATGGAGGCAATGGCACAAGGCCATGTTCCCCCACAGGTAGCATATATAGGAGGTGGGACATATTGTGTCACCACAGGCGCGCCCCACTACCAGCATGGACAGCATAGCTGGTGTCCGGTAAGTGACAGCAGTTTCTGCTTTAAACCCGAGGCAGAAGTTCAAGTGGCCCAGGAATGAATTGTCCCCATTCCTGAACCCTCCACTGTTCACCTCACTGTAAAGGAGAATTTTACCAACCTGCAAAAGTACGTAGCGCATTTCGGCTACGAAATTCCCCCTCTCCCAGAATACCTTACCAAAATACTCAAAGCCGTTATAGTCTCGCAGAAACATTTCTACACGTTAGAGCAGAAGACAGTAGAGATAGGGGCTAAGATATTGGACATTGTGATACCACCCTGGTGGGACATTTTCAACAATATAGAGGTCCCTTCGTGGATTAAGCTGGCTTCCCACATTCTCGTGGTGTGCCAGCTGGGGATAGTATTGTACCTAATCTGCACTCAGTGCAAGGGAAAAGGTCAAATACTAGAATTCTGAAACCACAGGACCTGGAAGGAACATTATGTTAAGGTGGAGGGAGATACACCAGTTTGAGTTTTTGTATTTCTGATTAAAGATTGTTTTTTTTCGTGTTTTGTTTTTTTTAATAAAGATTTTCAATATGTTGTTAATAAAGATGTAGGTGTACCAAGTGGTGCAGGGGTGTTGGACCCCCTCCATGCTTGGATGTGTGTAAACGACTGTAATTATTCTATGTATACTTATGTACACTACATTTTTGCAGAATGGGAAGCGCATGTGTCGTGGGTGTTAGATAGGTAATTACAGGGGAAGGTTGACTATGGAGGGTCGGAAATTTTGCTCACCTCATCAGGATGCTACTTAAAGCGAGTTTAGTATCAACAGGGGGGAGTGTAAGTGCAGGGTTCTCAAAATTCCTGCACTCCCCAAATTATGGATCAAGGGACCCTGTTTGGACAAGTTATTAAAAACAGGGTACCCAAAATGGCTTCTGTAACCTCGTGACCAAAACTGACAGGATTTTTAAAACAGGGTTCTGCAGACAGGCAGGCCCGGAGATGAAACTTAAAATGAAGGAATCTGTGAAAAGGACTCTCTGGAGCCAGCCAGCCAAAGTAAACACAGAATATGCATTCATTCGACTTGAAATAGATCAAGCTAGAATGGGCCTAGAATCGAGGCCATTAGGTTTCTGCATATTTAATTGGTAACAGCTCACAGTAGCCATCAGGTCAGGATGGGGACAATTAAGCTTCATCCATGACAAACAATCAGGACATCGGGGCCATTAGACCCGGAGACAACCACTCCACAAGTCGTTAAAATAAATGGCTGTAATCATTTAAACAAGCCCGCCAAAAGTTAGACAATGGACTGACCTGATTTGGCACGCAGATAAAGAGTTGAAGAACGGGTATAATTGTAAGCCCATCAGTGGCAATCGCTCTTTTGACTCTTGACTCTTATCTCTTGCCTGTGGCCTTGGCCTGCTGCCTCTCGTACTCGCACCCTGGCCTCGTGGCGGGTTCTCTTCTTGCTTCCCACGCCGCTCAACAACCAAGGACACCCATTACACCAGGGCCAATGCAGGAGGAGAATGACACCTGAGTTCAAAACCACACAGGACACACAGGCCACAAAGGGGCAGACGAGACGAGATGAGACGAGACAAAGAAGAAGGTAAACTGGTAAAGGCAGAGAAGGGCAGTGGAAAGACGCATTTGGGGACAAACGCCCAGTTATAAGCTGGTGTTTGGTGAATAAGTTGACGTTATAGTGTAACCCCAATTTAAGAATATGCTGACATTCGAAGGATGGGTAGCAAAATCGAGACATACAGCCTAGTTATAAGCTGGCGTTTGTCACATGGACAGTCATAGCCCGGTTAAAGAATAAACTGGCGTTCGAAGCATGGATAGTGAATTCATTTAGATGGTAAAGACCGCCAATCGACCCCCGACCGTAACGTTACCGCCGACGACCGCCCGAGGAAGAAGAAGAAAACCCATCGCGACTCAACGACGACGGTAGCTGAGGAAAAGGAGGGTGCTTTGCATCAACAACTTCAGCGCCCTGAGACCATGTGGCGATGGGATACCCCAAAGGACAGCAAGAACGGACCCCAAAACTCACGACCGTTAAAGCAACAGGCTTTGGATTGGTGAGCATGAATTCCTGGCCCCTCATAGCTTAATCTAGTTAGGTATAGGGGGTGGGATAAGGATAAGGGGATTGGTTAATGTAGTTGTTTTTCCTCGATTTGCCGTGTGTTCCCCATTCCCATATAAGTGTAGTTCTTTATGCCTGTATTTTCATACCAGTAATTTTCATAAGATTGTCTTTTATTCTGTTTTAATAAAATTTTGGTTTTCTTACACCAAACCACTTGTCCAATCGATTTTCTCTATCGCCGCCTGTACCTAAATCCGGTGTCTAGAGCCCAGGGGTGTGGGAGCGATTCGAACCGCTCAAAAGACAGTCAGAGGTGAAGCTGACTGGGCACACGCCACCCCCTACACTCACCACTGTCAGAAGCCATGGCCTTGAATTTCATTGGGCCGTGAGGCGGGCTTTTAGGCGTGCGGGGGGTTAAAATCGCAAAACCTAGGGGTCACAACCACCCCCCCCAACCCCCCCCCCGCCTGGTTCCCGCCTCCACGCCATTTTAACCTAGGTGTGTCTGATTGACCCAAATCAATCCTGCCTGCAACAGGCGGGACTGATCTTTAGGGCCCTTAAACAGCACTGATTGGCCTTTATAATCCCATTTTAACAGGCCCTTGCCTGTTTAACCCTTTTCCCACGTAAAACGCGCCTGATGGGGATGGCGCCTGTGAAACCTGGCGTGAACACTATTGGCTTGCTGACTGTCAGCTGCAGGTCCAACATTAAAGAGGATATTTGATCAGTCATCATTTGCAGGTGGCAGGACTTTGTTGTCTCAGGTCTGGGGGAACTTTTACCAGGCCTAGCCACACCTGTGGAAGGTTGGAGCTTGACACCCATCTCCACTGTGACCTCCTGCGAGACCCCTCTCGCAACCCTCACTCAGCACTTCCTCAACTGAGGCACCTACCAGAAGCATGGGAGGCCTTTTTTTCCTTCCCCTCTTGGCATTAGAGGACCTCCAGCCCCATTCACAAAATGACACACGCCACAACTGCAGAAGTTGCCATCAGAATTTTTATGAAAAACACACAACTGATGGCATTTACACAAAACACACAGCATTTCACCCAAGTGACTACCCTTGTGACTATTTGTGCTTTATTTGCCTCTTACGCGTGCTCCTACGTAGTGGTTCCCCTGTGGCTTCAGCAGATGTGGAGGCCCCTTGCTCACTTTCCTGCTGCTCCTGTCTCGACACCTTTGGCGGGCGTCCTCTGGGATGGTGAGCCTGTGAGGGCTCGCCAGCAGTCTGCTGCTCCTGTGGCTGTGCAGGGGTTGAGACCTCTATCTCCATTGGGTGTGGACTCCGGCAGGGCCCTGATCGAGGGCTCTGCAGTGGCATGGAAGTGTGAGCGCTTGGAGAGGAGCCCCCATTTCCTTGAGGTCTGCCACCAACCTCCCTCTCATGGGTCAGGTCCCCCTCAGTGCCTGCAAGTGGCTTGAGAGCAGCTTGCTGCACATCAGGGGGGCCATGGGGATCCATATCTGCAATGGCAGTCCTACTCAGAAGGACTTCCATGAAGGTCTGGTTTCTCTGTTCAATAGATGCCCATCGCTCCTCAAGAGATGTCATTCTATTCTGAACACTCACCATGTTTTCCATACCCTGGCGACTAACCTCCTCCATGGCCGTAGCCCTCCTCTCCTCTACCGTACCCAGCCTTACCACGGAGGCAGCAATCATTTCCACGTAGGTAGCCATCCTTTCCGTGTTGATGCGCCAATGACTCCACAAAGGCTCTGCTCATGTTCGCAATGGACTCCTCCATTTGCTCCACAGTCGCAGCGACCCTAGAGACAAAACCTGCCAGAGACTCCTGCATCTGTGCCTGGAGTTCCATCACCTCTGATCTTACGGATGGACCCGGAGGCAGAGGGTCGACCTGCAGCTGAGCCGAGCTGGCAGAGTCCTGCGCCCTCCGACGAGAACTCTCCACTGCTGTCCCTGTCTCCACAATCTGCTGATGCTCACTTGTGAGCTGTGATACACCAGTTGACAACTCTACTCTATGTCCCAAAGGTCCCACCGAAGTGTGAGTGTCTGCGCTGGTGCTGGGTGTGCTTATTTCTGATGACGCTGCGCCCTCAGAGGTTGCAGATTCCTCTGAGGAGTCCGGCTGCTCAGGCTCTTCCTCCTGCACCGTGGGGACGGGGGCTATCGATGGTCCTGTGGGGGAGTCAAGGAAAAAGTTAGAGATGTGATGCCAAGGTTACATGCACATTGCATTTTGCAGATGATCATAAGTCCATATGATGTAGCTTCAGAATCATTATCAGCGATGCCAATGAGAGAGATGGAAAACTATTCTGTCACCAGCTTGCGGGGATGCTCCTGCCTGTCCTTCCCCAACGTCCACATCTTGGTCAGCCCCGGCAATCTCCAGGATGCCTTCCTCCCAGGCGGTGAGCTGGGCTAATGAGGGCGGCCCTCCTCCTGTCCTGGCTCGCTCTCTCCTGTTGTGAGCTCTCTTTTCCTGCAATGAGGTAGACAAGTGGAGGTTGAGTGAGAATGAAGGAGTGAGTGCAGAGACTGCATAGCATAGATACTTAGAAGGAGATAAAGATGGAGTGAAGTTGCAATACCAAGGGCCCTCCCTGTGTGTTGTCAGTTGTGTTCAAAGCATCAGAGTGAGAGGGAGTATGAGGGCTGCATGGTGGCATAGTTCTGTGAATGTGAGAATACAGAGAGAGGGAATGGGTAAGGGTGCATGGATGTGAGTGTCTAGTGGGATGTGCAGGAAGAGATTGCTAAAGCTGAGTGCTGGTGAGGAAAGGCAATGGGGATCAGATTGAGGGTGATGGAAACATCATACAGTACTTACTTTTCCAGTGCGAAGAAGATCATGGAATCTTTTCCTGCACTGCAACCACATTCTTCATGTTAGCCCCAAGGAGTTGACTTGACCTGCCACCTTTAACCACACAGCCTTGGTCTGGCTGGGAGGCCTCTTCCTCCCTGAAGAAGGGAAGAGGACCTCCCTGTGGGCCCTAGCACCATCCAATAATGCCTGTAGTGAAGCCTCATCAAATTTGGGCGCAGATCTGGACCTCCCGCTGGCTGTTCCTCCTGCAGGCTCCTGTGCCATCTTAATGTTGAAGGTTGGAAGCCTGCAGAGGAAGCAAGGCTTGCTGTGGACCTGAAAATCAGCAGCAATGATGACGTCATATTCTGCGACTTTCTGACTGGAAATACTCAATTGCCAAGGCTTCCCACACACTGGAAATCAATTGGCCAATTGCGTTAAATTTGCATCAATCTCACAGACCCATTTACAATCGTGTCAGAATCACTAAATTCGGGGGACCCGCCAATTCCCCGCACCTGAACTAAAATCGACCCCCATGACTCTAGTGGGTATCCCATGTCTCCTACTAGCAATCCCTCCAGTGCCATTTATTCTTTGAACAATGGTGGAACTGTGCATTGCCTGCGAGTAAGCAAGGGGCAGGGGAGGTGGTGGGGGTTGAAGGATGTAATTTTAACTTTTATCTTCAGGCGAAAATGGCTGATAATGGATCGCCTTCCCGTTTTACACCTTTGCCTAATTTTCAAATCGTTTTTCACCTGGAGATAAATGTTAAAATTACCCTCCTTGTATTTAGTTGCATTATTGGATGGCACTGATCACAAAAAAGCTATATGTCAATAGAATAGATTTTTTATTGATCCACATAGGGGGAAAAATTCGGTTTCACCCCATTTGGGGTGCCGTTGTCGGCCGTGCGCAAAGTTTAGCGCCTGGCACTAATTATCGCCTCCGATAGCAAACTTGGCTTTTATCGCCCCTGGAGGTGATTGGAGCGCTAAATCAGGCGCTACACACCTGTCTTAAGGCGCAAACGCCAAGGAGTGAGGCATTACCTCAGAGTGCTGGCGAAGCAAGGAAGGGCAAATCAAAATAAACCTGCAAAGTGCTGCTCAGTACTCAAAACTCCTTCACACAGCGTCGAATCTCTCCAGAAGTCTCTCTCTCTCTCAGAATGCGTGGTGCAAAAATGTCACCGACAAAAAAAGGCAGGAAGCGGTCGCCTTTAGATAGCGCTCCCCTAGTCCCTTTCTGACAGCATAACGCTCCCCTCAACCTGCCATTGCTAGGGGCAGGCGGTAAGGCAGGGGGCGCCACTCAATATCCGGTCCGGGGCGCTAATGGGGCGTTGCGCACTCGAATGACGTCACAATCTGCCGGCGCAGGAGATCGTGGCGGAAGTGTTTAGCGCCACCGCAAAATGTCTCGTTAATTTCGCGAGCTACACAAACATCGCCGCTCCCAGCCTCTAGTTGCTTTGCGCCCCAATTGGCGCCCTCTTGAGGCACTAACGGGAGGCGCAAGCAACTGAGTTTTTCCCCCATAGAGTCATAGGGCAGGATTATCATTGGGCCGTGGAGGTGGGATTGGAGGCATCTGGGGGGTTAAAATTCAGAAATCGGGGGTCCCGAACCCATCCCGCCCCCAACCCACCTCCATGCCAGTTTCAAAGGAGGCGGGTACCCGCCCGCACTGGGACCCGCCTCCCCGAGGCGAGAAGGGGATCAGTGCCAATTAACTGCCTGTTAACAGGTAGTTAACAGGCAGTTTTTAGCCTAATCCCTATTTTTAATGTTGAAGTGTGGGATTCCCGACGGCTCCAAACCACGCCAAGTTAGAGGAGGCGGACTGTCGGGATGAAGGGCTTGGAGGGGTCGAGATGTCCAGTGTTCAGGTGAGTGATGGGTGCATGAGTGCAAAGGTAAGTGTGTTTGGTGTGTGTAAAGTGTTTAAATAAGTTTTACTTACCTTTACTTACTAATGCAGGCTTCCTTCCTTCAGGTCTCGGGAGTCCCTCATCTCACCGGCACAGCAAGCAGAATGGCCGCGAGCTGTTAAAAATTGCAGCATTCAGCTTTCACTTCCGAGGAGATCTCTAAATCATCCTGAGAGGAAGGAATTAACATAGAATACAGATTTGTCAGTGTTTGACAGCTTCAAACAGCGGTGAAACGCTGATATTTCATCTGTCAAAAGGTCTTGACAGATGAAATATCAATCTGTGACATCACCTGTTGCCGGGTGGCCCTTAATTGCCCTGCTGAGCCCGCTGGGTGGGCTCAACAAGGTCAATCAAGTCAAAATCGCGTGGGTTGGCTAGAACTCGATGGAGGCGGGACTACAACCCCGAAAGTTGTAGTCCCGCCTCCTACCCGACTCCTCAATGAAAATCCAGCCCATAGAGTTATACAGCACAGAAAGAGGCCCTTTGGCCCATTGTGTCCGCGTCGGCCATCAAGCCCTATCTATTCTAATACAATTTTTCAGCACTTGGTTCTTTAGCCTTGTAAGCTATGGCGTTTCAAGTGCTCATCTAAATGCTTCTTGAAAGTTGTGAGGGTTTCTGCCCCTACCACCCTTTCAGGCAGTGAGTTCCAGATTTCAACCACCCTCTGGGTGAAAAAGTTTTTCCTCAAATCCCCTCTAAACATCCTGCCCCTTACCTTGCAACTATGCCCCCTGGTTATTGACCCCTCCACTAAGGGGGAAAGTTCCTTTCTATCTACCCTATCTATGCCCCTCATAATTTTGTACACCTCAATCAGGTCCCCCCTCAGCCTTCTCTGCTCTAAGGAAAACAACCCCAGCCTGTCCAGTCTCTCTTCATAGCTAAAGCGTTCCAGCCCAGGTAACATCCTGGTGAATCTCCTCTGCACCCTCTCCAATGCAATCACATCCTTCCTATAGTGTGGTGACCAGATCTGCATGCTGTATTCCAGCTGTGGCCTAAATAGTGTTTTGTACAGTTCCATCATAACCTCCCTGCTCTTATATTCTATGCCTCAGCTAATGAAGGCAAGTATCCCATATGCTTTTTTAACCACCTTATCTACCTGTCCTGCTGCCTTCAGGGATCTATGTACATGCACACCAAGGTCCCTCTGATCCTCTGTCCTTCCTAGGGTCCTACCATTCATTGTGTATTCCCTTGCCTTGTTAGTCCTCCCAAAATGCATCACCTCACACTTTTCAGGGTTAAATTCCATTTGCCACTGTTCTGCCCATCTGACCAACCTGTCCATATCGTCCTGTAGCCTGAGGCTTCCCTCCTCGCTATTTACCACTCCCTCCTCGCTATTTACCACCCCACCAATTTTTGTGTCATCTGCAAACTTATTGATCATACCTCCTACATTCATATCTAAATCATTAATGTACACTACAAACAGCAAAGGACCCAGCACCGATCCCTGCGGTACACCACTGGACACAGGCTTCCAGTCACAAAAACAACCTTCGACCATCACCCTCTGCCTCCTGCCACTAAGCCAATTTTGGATCCAATGTGCCAAGTTGCCCTGGATCCCATGGGCTCTTACCTTCTTGACCAGTCTCCCATGCGGGACTTTGTCAAAAGCCTTACTGAAGTCCATGTAGACTACATCAACTGCACTACCCTCATCCATGCACCTAGTCACCCCCTCGAAAAATTCAATCAAATTGTTTAGACATGATCTCCCCGACAAAGCTATGCTGACTATCCTTGATTAATCCTTGCCTCTCCAAGTGGAGACTAATTCTGTCCCTCAGAATTTTTTCCAATAATTTCCCTACCACTGATGTTAGGCTCACTGGCCTGTAATTCCCTGGTTTATCCCTACTACCCTTCTTGAATAACGGTACTAAGTTAGCTGTCCTCCAGTTCTCTGGCACCTCCCCTGTGGCCAGAGAGGATCTGAAAATTTGTGTCAGAGCCCCTGCAATCTCCTCCCTTGCCTCACACAGCAGCCTGGGATACATCTTGTTTGGGCCTGGGGATTTATCCACTTTTAAGCCCACTAAAACCGCTAGTACCTCCTCCCTCTCAATAATAATTTGTTCAAGTATATCACAATCCCCCTGCGTGATTTCTATGCCTACATTATCCTTCTCCATAGTAAACACAGATGTAAAATATTCATTTAAAACCTCACCCACATCTTCCGGCTCTACACACAGATTGCCACTTTGGTCCCTAATGGGCCCTACTCTTTCCCACATGAATGGCATCAGTAAGGCCTTGCATTTGAGGGATTCCTGCCACCCTGCAGGAATGTTGACTCTTTGTCTGCTGTTTCTGCTTATCTTTACTACAGCAGATAAACGAATTTGCCCTTTTAAAAGTGGCACCAGTGAACTGATGGTTGGAGCATAGCACTGCACACTGGCTAATCTGGCACATGCCCCCTGTAGCAGCTTCAGGGGAGCCAGTCACATAGAAGTTTAAGGCAGTTGTAGCTTTCACCTAAAATTTGAGTAATGCCAACTCCTAGCGGTGGCCTGTCAGTGCGCCAGGAGGAGGCTGCCGTGCTCAGCAACTGCTTCCCTGTTAGACCTCAATCTCCTGAGGCTCAGCTCCACTGACATCTGGAGAGCACTGTGTTATGGCCATTACATCCATGCACTTAGGTAGTCCCTTCTGCGCTTCACCCACCTTCGATGCAGGCGCACCTACTTATGGCATTGCTGGGCTATTTCCTCCTCATCCTCCATCTCTCGTAGTGCCAAAGATATCCCTTAGGGAATGTACACGATGGTGTCTCAGTCGTGTAAGGCCAACAGATGACTGTCGCTTTTGAGTATGCAAAAATAAAGTTCTCCAAAATAGGTCAACTAATGGTTGCTGGTCTCCAAATTAAACAGATGTAAAGTCTTCAGAAACCCACAAAATAATAAACTGGCAAAACTCAGGTATAAGAGGTAGCTCAACAATGAAAAAATCCAAGGCAAGAAGTTCCACTTTGAGTGCTTCAGGTAGGTACTGTACGGGCTGCACAGAGCACAGAATGACATTACACCAAAAGCACAAAGGAGTGCAAAATTTGTAGAACCCTGGACACACCCCCGTGCGCCCCAAATGCATATTGAAATAAAACTTGCCTCATGGAGCAACTCAAGCTCTTGTGCTGCTGGCAAAGAACCAGTGTAACATCCGGAGCAGGCACCGAACCTGCACAGCAATGGAATTCCTCATTCTGCGTTTCCTCTGCACTGCACATGTGCCAGTTGCACAAAAGAGGGCAATTTCAGACTAATAGTTGCCTGTTTCAGGCTGAAAATACATGTGCACTATAGAGATATCACCAGTGATCTAGTCATAATGTTAATAATTAAAATTAACTTGTTTTCATTCATTAAACTCTGGCATATCTCCTTTTAAATAAATATATTGGTTTCCAAAGATAATATAAAGAAAATTAAAACCTAAAGCAAAGCTTATAAAAATATTATTGCATATCTAGTGTAATATTTAATTCAAGTATATTATGGAACAATTTAGATTATCATAATTGTTCAAATCAAAATATTAGTCTTGTGTTTTGACATATTTACACGTGCTCATTAAGTATCTATGTTTGCATACTTGCAAAGCTTTGAAGGGAAAAGAAAATTTCACAGTAATTGTGCCATCAGAGCAAATATTGTACAACATTAAAACCAAATTACCAGAAATCCAGTGCACACAGAAGTGGCATGTCAGTACTTCATCATTATGGCACAACTTCCAAGGCATTACTCATGTGTTAGTCAATATTGTTGTATTTTGGTACATTTTACCAGTAAGCATAAAATATCTACAAAATGTGAAAATGGAGAGAGGTCCACAAGAACCTTCATTGCCTTTAAAACTGGTTCGGGTTTCAGTCTCTGACCTTGCAGTATAAAGCAAATGAATAGAACATTGTCCTCACGGAGCAGAGTCTCAATAACTGGACATTTTCTGGGTCTGTGAGTTTTTACAATGAAATATCAAATCCAATCTATGTACATAATGCTCCAGTGACTGCCAGGAATGGAGTTAGTATTGATGGCCTTCAATATAGATCACATCATTGGTGGAATAATGCTCCATAAATGATATTTAACAAGTTTAATAGAACAACAGTAACATTGAAAGATAAAGCAAATCACAAGTACATTTGTTCTATGCATCACAAGTACCTTAGTCATCAACAAATGAATGTTGATACATTTAGTACATTATTATAAACATTGGGTTATTCATGTAAACCCATCAAGTTCAATACTTTTACCTTTTTTGATGATATATTTGGTATTAAGTTGCTTCATTGTTTGTGGCATTCAAATATCAGGAAAGCAGTGTTAAGTGGCAAAGAATTCTCTGACTGCAATGGAACTGAATATCAGGCGCTGTGAATACCGGACAACCAATCCGATACCGCCCGTTTTATGCCACCTCCCGAGATGGATTTCTAGGCCTTGATCTATCCATGTAAACCTATCTGTCCAAAAAGTATTTGAATCAACAAAAACAGGAGGACTGCATTGGATTTCTAGGAGGATAAATGCAGAAAAAAAAGCTATAAAAATAATGCTCTTCCATTTTCTAAATTAACAAAATAATTTGATTATTTGAACAAATAATTGTTTTTTTTACATACTATATGTAAGATACTGATGGATGTTGAGTTAATAACTCGTACTTTCTGGAATTATATACTCCCATTTAACCAGACTAGTTTTTGATATCATAAAGTTGAAAAATCTTTGGTACGACTTTATCCTTCTGTTAGACTTAAATTAAGACACAGATGGGAAAAGGAGTCTTCTTTCTAGAAACCTAGCATTCCTTCATGGCTCAAGAACAATTGTGAAGAGTTTCATTTATCGATGAGGTCTTGCATGTGTTGTTGTCCTTTGTTATAAAGAAATTTGAGAAGATTTTTGGTATGGGGAGAAAGCAGTCAAATATGTTTTTCTGTGTTAAAGGCACTATATAAATGCAAGTTGTTGTATACAATAGGTGCCCAACATTACTAAGGCTGGTGGGGTCTTCTAACAAGTGAAAAGCCCACCCAGAAAATGCAATCAATTGCAGCACAATTGATTTGCTCTCCCCTACCGACACTTCACACGGGATCTGTCAGAGACCCTGGCCTGGAAGATGGTGCCATAGACCTGCAACAACAAAGATTTTCTGTGCCCTCCCCCCACCCCTGACCTTCCCCTCCCATGACAGGCAGAATTATTTCTGGGAGCCCACCAAAAACAATTAAATTAGGCTCACCCTGAAAAATTCCCTGGGATCAGCAATGTATCTGTTGGGTGAGCAGAGGTCCTGACACACCACACTTTTGGTGGCATAGATACCAACGAGGAAAATCTTGGCCTAATATACTGAAACCACTGCACACATTTCAGAACTTGTCTTTTTATCAGATCAATGTCATCAAAGTGGTATCGAGCCAAATGATGTTGCTGTCTCTGCAAAAGCCAGAATGCTAATCCAGACCAAGAATTTCAACTTTTCAGGAACAATAAGCCATGCCGGACAGAACATCAGAATTGCCTCCAAGTAAACACAATTGTAGCAATGCTGACAACTTAAGTGACAAGGAAATTGAACATGGTAATCATTTATTTGTCTCAAGAGCCTATTTACATTGGATTCAGAACATTTATCAATGGAATGACATTGACTCAAATCAGCAGAGATAGTGATAAAATGCATTTCCTTTACACATTGGGGGAATTTTAACATGGGCGAGCGGGTGGGTGTGGGTGCGGGTGGGGGGGTTAAATGGTCAAGAATTGCCAGCGTCTCAGGAAGCCGGCTTCAACCCGTCAATTTCTGGGTTTTACTGAGGCAGGACAAGAGGTGGGCAGCCAACTCACTTCCAGGAATAAAAACAGAAAATGCTGGAAATATTCAGCAGGTCAGGCAGCATATGTGGAAAGAGAAACAGAGTTAATGTTTCAGGTCGATGACCCTTTGTCAGAACATTCACTTCCAGGAGGCAGGTTGGCATTTCAAATATGTTAATGAGGCTGTAGTATTTAACTGAACCGACCAGGGGGCAAGCAACCTTAGATCTGGTCCTGTGTAACGAGACAGGATTAATTAAAAATGTCCTAGTAACGGATCCCCTTGGAATGAGTGACCATAATATGGTTGAATTCCATATTCAATTAGAGGGTGAGAAGGTTGGATCTCAAACAAGTGTGCTAAGCTTGAATAAAGGAGACTATGAAGGTATGAGAGCGGAATTGGGTAGAGTGGATTGGGAAAATAGATTAAAGGGTAAGACGATACATGATCAGTGGTGTACATTTAAGGAGTTATTTTACAACTTCCAAAAAATATATATTCCACTGAGAAGAAAAGGGTGTAAAAGAAAAGACAGCCATCCGTGGCTAAGTAAAGAAATTAAGGGTAGTATTCGACTAAAAACAAGAGCATATAAGGTAGCCAAATCTAGTGGGAGGATAGAGGATTGGGAAAACTTTAAAAGACAGCAAAAAATAACAAAAAGATTGATTAAGAAAGGGAAGATAGATTATGAAAGTAAATTAGCAAAAAGTATAAAAACAGATAGTAAGAGTTTTTATAGTTATATAAAAAGAAAAAGGGTGGCTAAAGTAAATGTTGGTCCCTTAGAGGATGAGACCAGGAAATTAATGGTGGGAAATATGGAGATGGCAAAAACACTGAATGAATATTTTATATCAGTCTTTACAGTAGAAGACACTAAGAATATCCCAACACTGGACAAACAGGGGGCTAAAGGGGGGGAGGAGCTAAACACGATCAAAATCACTAAGGAAGTGGTACTCGGTAAAATAATGGGACTCAAGGCGGATAAATCACCTGGACCTGATGGCTTACATCCTAGGGTCTTGAGGGAAGTGGCGGTAGGGATTGTGGATGCATTGGTAATAATTTTCCAAAACTCCCTGGACTCGGCAAAGGTCCCGGCAGACTGGAAAACTGCTAATGTAACACCCTTATTTAAAAAGGGCAGTAGACAGAAGGCTGGAAACTATAGACCGGTTAGCCTAACATCTGTGGTAGGTAAAATTTTGGAGTCCATTATTAAGGAGACAGCAACAGGACATTTGGATAATCATAATTTAATACGACAAAGTCAGCATGGTTTTATGAAGGGGAAGTCATGTTTGACAAATTTGCTGGAGTTCTTTGAGGAAGTAACATATAGGGTGGATAAAGGGGAACCAGTGGACGTAGTGTATTTAGACTTCCAAAAGGCATTTGACAAGGTGCCACACAAAAGATTATTGCTTAAGATAAAAAATCACGGGATTGGGGGTAACATTCTGGCATGGATAGAGGATTGGCTATCTAACAGAAGGCAGAGAGTTGGGATAAATGGTTCATTCTCAGACTGGCAATCAGTAACTAGTGGTGTTCCGCAGGGGTCAGTGCTGGGTCCCCAACTCTTTACAATCTATATTAACGATTTGGAGGAGGGGACCGAGTGTAACATATCAAAGTTTGCAGATGATACTAAGATGGGAGGGAAAGTAGTGAGTGAGGAGGACATAAAAAACCTGCAAGGGGACATAGACAGGCTAAGTAAGTGGGCAGAGATTTTGCAGATGGAATACAATACTGGAAAGTGTGAGGTTATGCACTTTGGCAGGAAAAATCGTAGAGTAAGTTATTATCTTAATGGCAAGAAACTGGAAAGTACTGAAGTACAAAGGGATCTGGGGGTCCTGGTGCACGAAACTCAAAAGGTTAGTATGCAGGTGCAGCAAGTGATTAAGAAGGCCAATGGAATGTTGGCTTTCATTGCTAGGGGGATAGAATATAAAAATAGGGAGGTATTGCTTCAGTTGTACAAGGTATTGGTGAGACCGCACCTGGAATACTGCGTACAGTTTTGGTGTCCATACTTAAGGAAGGACATACTTGCTCTCGAGTCAGTACAAAGAAGGTTCACTCGGTTAATCCCGGGGATGAGGGGATGGACATATGAGGAGAGGTTGAGTAGATTGGGACTCTACTCATTGGAGTTCAGAAGAATGAGAGGCGATCTTATTGAAACATATAAGATTGTGAAGGGGTTGGATCGGGTGGATGCGGGGAGGATGTTCCCGATGATGGGTGAAACTAGAACTAGGGGGCATAGTCTTAGAATAAGGGGCTGCCCTTTCAAAACTGAGATGATGAGGAACTACTTCACTCAGAGGGTGGTAGGTCCATGGAATATGCTGCCCCAAAAAGCTGTAGAAGCTACATCATTACATAAATTTAAAACAGAAATAGACAGTTTCCTAGAAGTAAAGGGAATTAAGGGTTACGGGGAGCGGGCAGGAATTTGGACATGAGTCTAGGTTCGGATCGGTCATGGCCCTGTGGGTAGCGGAGCGGGCCCAGGGGCCGTGTAGCCTGATCCTGCTCCTATTTCGTGTGTCTAATTGTGTTAGATTCAGGAGATGGTTCTGTGATAGTGGATTGGCGCTTAGGATCAGATCAGCCATGATCTTATTGAATGGCGGAGCAGGCTCGAGGGGCCGATTGGCCTACTCCTGCTCCTATTTCTTATGTTCTTATTTTCACCCCGGGTCAGGGATCTGACCCTCTCTGCAATCAGACCCCCCAGTGTCGGTAATCGGACCTTCCTTAGGTTTGGAACCCCCATTCCCCCAGGTCAGGGATCGGACCCCCCCTTGGGATCGGACCTACCTGATCCTGTGGCCTCCTCCGGACTGCTCCCTGCCCAACTGAAAGCCATTCCTGTCAATCAGGCTGACTTCTGGGCAGAGAACCTGTCAATGATGTAAGACACATGCTGTGGAGTTAAATCTCGGCAGCATGCGGGGATACACAGACTTCCGATTTTCCCGCATACTACCGGACACTCCCACTCCCAACACGTCCAGAAGTAAAAATTCCCTCATTGTGTAGTTTGATAAATTAAAATCTATTGCCATTTCTACATAAATGGCAAACATTAAAAAGATTCTATTAAAGTGGATTTGTAAAAAATAATCAATTTAGATTAAAACCAAAATATCTATCATAAATTGGTGAACTTGTGACTTAAATATTTTGGAACAGTTTCAAAATGCAATCTGGATAAGCGAGGAATGGATGTTGTTTGTGGGGGTAAAATATGCAAAGAATGACTCAGAGAAGATTTTTGTATACTTATTGGATCTGTAACTGAAATTATTTGCATGCACAACATGTCTTGCAAGCCTGTGTGCATTAAACAATTGCTCTACATTCCTGTATGTCTGCATATATCTTTTTTAATTTAAACAAATGGAGCAGGAAAGAATACTAACACTCCTGTACGCATTTTAGGTTGTCATTGTACATATTTATATTTCATAAGATCTGTATATAATTTTCACAGAAGACACAGGAAAGTACATTGGACTTTTGTTGCATTCCTTTTATTCATTCATGGGATTTGGGCGTCGTTGGCAAGGCCAGTATTTATTGCCCATCCCTAATTGCCCTTGAGAAGGTGGCGGTGAGCCGCCTTCTTGAACTGCTGCAGTCCATGTGGTGAAGGTACTCCCACAGTGCTGTTAGGGAGGGAGTTCCAAGATTTTGACCCAGTGACAATGAAGGAACAGTGATACATTTCCAAGTCAGGATAGTGTGTGACTGGGAGGGGAACATGGAGGTGGTGGTGTTCCCATATGCCTGCTGTCCTTGTCCTTCTAGGTGGTAGATGTTCTGGGTTTAGGAGGTGCTGTCGAAAAAGCCTTGGTGACTTGCTGCAGTGCAACTTGTAGATGGTACACACTGCAGACATGGTGCACCAGTGGTGGAGAGAGTGAATGTTTATGTAGGGGGTGGCCTGTGGTGGTGGCATGTGCGCCCAGTCAGTTATGCGTCTGACTGTTTTTGGTGAGCGGTTCGAATCACTCCCATGCCCCTGGGTTCTAGACACTGGACTTAGGTACAAGGCGGCAGTACAGAGAAGACTCGAGTAGACAGGTGGTTGGATGTAAACAAAACCAAGATTTTATTGAAGAGGAAAAAAATTGATACAATCTTATGGAAAATTACTAGTGTACGCTTCTACAGGCAAAAATACAAAAGAATAACTATACTTATACAGGGAATGGGGAACACATGGCACATCGAGGGAAAACAACTATCTTAACAATCCCCTTATCCTTATCCCACCCCCTATACCTAACTAGATTGAGCTATGAGGGGTCAGAATTTCATGCTCACCAATCAAAAGGGTTTGTTGGACTCAAAACAGCGGTGGGGTTCGGGGTTCGCTCTTGCTGCTCTCTGGAGCCTGCCGTTGTCACGTGGTCTCCGGGTGCTGCAAGGGCGTTGTCCAGGTTCGAGTACCCCAAAGTTAAAGTCTCTGTTTGGGTACTTTACCTTGCAGGGATGATTCTTCGTCGTCAGCCAACAGTTTAAGTTGGTGTGCAGATATTCGCAGGTCGGCTGAGGCTGAAGGCCCGATAATTCGAAGCCTGCCCTCAGTTCGTCTCCTCAGTCG
Source organism: Somniosus microcephalus (assembly GCF_052327205.1). Taxonomy (NCBI): domain Eukaryota; kingdom Metazoa; phylum Chordata; class Chondrichthyes; order Squaliformes; family Somniosidae; genus Somniosus; species Somniosus microcephalus. Next base: position 140,208,222 of record NC_140993.1, read on the forward strand.
GTCTTCCTCAGGTGGCCTTCCCTCCGGTGGTCTTCCCTCCTCCCCTCATCGCGTCCCGCCTCGCCTGGCCTGAATTGTCCGTGTCCGCCCGATGCAGTGCCGGGGCTATTTTTCAGATGGAGTGGCGAAAGGCACGGGCAAAGGCCAGGGGGTAAGCGCAGGATGGGGAAAGAGTGACAGCCACGAGGGCGAGGGGCCGAAGAGCAGAGAGAAAAGAGAAGAGCGGAGCAGAGCACACGATTGCTACCTGGGGGCCTTCAATTATACTCTTTTCGAAAACCCTTATCTGCGCGCCAAATCAGGTTAGTTCTTTGTCTTAATCTTGGCGGGCTATTTTAAATAATGGTAGCAATCCATACTAACTGGTTTTAGATGGCCGGCAATCACATCTACCGGCCTGATAATTGACTTGTATTGTCATGAATGTTCTTTGATGGGCCTATCCACCCTCGATGGTTCTCTTAATCTGTTTCCGATTATATATGTAGACTGCTTGATGGCCTTAACTATAGGCCTAAACTGAATTTAGAGTTGTCTCCAATTCGGTCTAATACATAATTCAGAGTCGTGTCTGGTTTCAAAATACAAAGTCTCTCTTCACAGAAAACTGCAGCTTGGGTTTCGATCCACAAGCTGTCTGCGTTGCAGAATCCATTTTAAAATCCCACAGGCTTTCTGCCACGAGGCACGGACGCCATCTTGGGTACCCCTTTTGATTTAAAATGTCCACACAGGGTCCCGTTTATTAATAACAGCCTTCGGGGAAATGCAGAAATTTTGCAAATCTTACATTTAAGGTGGTGGATGAGGTGCCAATCAAACGGGTTGCTTTATCCTGGATGGTGTCGAGTTTCTTGAGTGTTGTTGGAGCTGCACTCATGCAGGCAAGAGGTGAGTATTCCATCACACTCTTTACTTGTGCCTTGTAGATGGTGGAAAGGCTTTGGGGAGTCAGGAGGTGAGTCACTCGCCACAGAATACCCAGCTTCTGACCTGTTCTTCTAGCCATAGTACTTATGTAGCTGATCCAGTTAAATTTCTGGTCAAGGTTGACCCCCAGGATGTTGATGGTAGGGGATTCGATGATGGTAATGTTGTTGAATGTCAAGGAGAAGTGGTTAGACTTTCGCTTGTTGGAGATGGTCATTGCCTGGCATTTGTGTGGCGTGAATGTTACTTGCCACTTATTAGCCCAAGCGTGAATGTTGTCCAGGTCTTGCTGCATGTGGGCACAGGCTGCTTCATTATCTAAGGAGTTGGAAATGGAACTGAACAATCATCAGCGAACATCCCCACTCCTGACCTTATGATGGAGGGAAGGCCATTGATGAAGCAGCTGAAGATGGTTGGGCCTAGGACTCCTGAGGAACTCCTGCAGCGATGTCCTGGGGATGAGATGATCGACCTCCAACAACCACAACCATCTTTCTTTGTGCTAGGTATAACTGTAGCCAGTGGAGACTTTGCTCCGTGATTCCCATTAACTTCAATTTGACTAGGGCTCCTTGATACCACACTCGGTCAAATGCTGCCTTGATGTCAAGGGCAACCACTCTCACCTTACCTCTGGAATTCAGCTCTTTTATCCATGTTTGGACCAAGGCTGTAATGAGGTCTGGAGCTGAGTGGTCCTGATGGAGCCCAAACTGAGCATCGGTGAGTAGGTTATTGGTGAGTAAATGCCGCTTGATAGCACTGTCGATGACACCTTCCATCACTTTGCTGATGATTGAGAGTAGACTGATGAGGCGGTAATTGACCGGATTGAATTTGTACTGCTTTTTGTGGACAAAACATACCTGGGCAATTTTCCACTTTGTCAGGTAGATGCCAGTGCTGTAGCTGTACTGGAACCGCTTGGCTAGAAGCGCAGCTAGTTCCAGAGCCTTCAAGCACTACAGCTGGGATGATGTCGGAGCCCACAGCCTTTGTTGTATCCAGTGCGCTCAGCCAAATTGGCTGAAGACTGGCTTCTGTGATGGTGGGGACCTCAGGAGGAGGCTGAGCTATGTATACGCTGGGAACATACTAGGCTTAAGGGTCAAAACAATTTGTTTTGTATGTTCCTGGGCTACAATTGTGCTGCAGGTATTGGTTTCCTAACAATATTGTTTGCTGGGTTAGGCTGATTGTAGCCCAGTAAAGGGCACCACTGGAGGCTTATGTACTAATCACGTGCTGATCTCCATCCACCTCCTAAGAGACACGGGGAAGGAAAGAAAAATACAACTAAAGTATAGAATATAGAATTCTCGAGATACTTTGTGCACTTCCAAGAATCTAGGGGCCCAGAAAGAACACCTATGTCATAGATAACGAGTTGTTTAGTAACCTTTGGCCTCTATGTGGAATCACTCACTGCTCCCTAAACATTGCGTTTTGTGCTGAGTCTCAATTCTAGGAATATAAGACCATTAGAAACAGGAGTAGACCATTCAGTCCCTCAAGCCTGCTCCACCATTTAATTAGATCATGGCTGATCTGCACCTCAACTCCATTTTCTTGCTTTTGCTCCATATCCCTTGATACCTTTTGATGCGCTATCAATAACTCAAAAGACTGAGATTAAGCGAGTAATTAACAGGCTTTTATTAACAAGAGAATGAAGGTGTGCCTCGAGTGGTCGACCGGTCCAGAATACAAAGGGGCTGTGGAGCAGTCACCTTTATACCTGGATTCGTGGGAGGAGTCAGCCGAGGCATGTACAGGCATGTACACAATGGAATACAAACAATGGTTTACCACACCTTTACCTAACAAAAATCTATCTCAGTCTTGAAAACTCCAACTCCTAGCAGCCACAGCCTTTGGGGAGAATCGTGTCCTAGATTTCTACTACCATTTGTGTGAAGAAGTGCTTCCTGCTAAACTCCTGAATGGCCCAGCTCTAACTTTAAGATTATGTCCCCTTGTCTTGATTCCTCTTGTTTCACGAGTACAAGGCTCACCATAAATCCACCTGGCCCATGTTGTTACGTAATTCTCAAAATGCTGTGGCTGCCTGCCTTGGGCTTCGTACTTTATGGGAATAGAGGTGCCGCTTAGGTCAGCATACCTTCTATGTGGGGGGAAGAGGGCAAGTGAGACGAATACTTCTGTAAGGAATGTAGGGGAGTCAAAATGGTGTGACCATCCTCTCTTGGGATGGTGTTTCTAGGGTAGAGCTAAAATGCCTGTTGCTCACCCTTGGATGAGCAACAGGCTTTGGATGAATAGGAAGTGGCCAGTGTTTGGCCCTTCCCTCAGTTCGTTGTGTGTTTGAATGCTCTGGGGACTGAGTTTCTTGTAGGAAAGTTATATCTGCATGCTCTTTCTTGAGATAAAGGAGTCTATTGTGGTTCAGCTTCGCGTTGACTTTCAGGGACATAACCTTGAGCTCAGCTAAGTTGATGATTACGTTAGTCTATCATACAGTTTATTTTCTTCTTGTGCCTCAAGCTGCAGATTGGTTTTAGAGTGATGCACCTAAATATTACAAGGATGCCTTATTAAACCGGAGCTCCACAGTGGTTTTGCACTCTCCTCAATTTTGGGGCTTCTCAGATGGCAAGCAGAAACAGATGCTGATGTCCTCGGTCATGTTGTAGTCATGGGGATTCTTCCCGCTGCCAGATCAACAGGCCAGGCACACACGACAGGTGGAGGGGTGTGGGAAAGAGAGGAAGTGTGTAACTTTCCGATCTGAATATTTCCATTTAAAAGTGAGTTTCTTGCTTGTTAAGGACTCTCCGGTGAAGCATTATGATGAATGCAGTGCCTGTTTTCTGGTTTGCGTGGTATATTTTGCAGGAAATTCAAATCAATGTCTGGAGGCAGCTGGCCAGGTCATGATGACATCAGAAATGTCTGCATATATTTTTACATTCATTCTTTCACCACACATAAGGCTATCTGTAGTTCAAGTGGTTATATTAAATGCATTGAGTGGTTTAGCATTGACTAATCTTCACCGTACATATACATACACTTAAAGGATAAAGTGACTAAGTGGAAATATATTGATGGAAATTTTTGTCTTCATGAGTGCATGCACATGACATAAAGAAGTATGTAAAAGGGCCCTACATTGTATCTATGCGTTTATAATTTTTCCATTGGTGGTAAGGGAAAAATTGAATTGTTTCAACAGTATGCTTTGCACATGTTCACGCACAGTGCCCAGCTTTAATGGGATAGAAGGGACAAACTCACCCAGGGTAAGTTGCTTTTCCACCTGCTCATAATAGGTTTTATTATGAAAAGTGTGCAAAGTAGTCTTTTTCCCAGTTACCAACTTGTCTCTTTCAATTTACTCTTTCACCGATGTTTGTAGGACATGGTTTTAACTGCAGACAGAGCTAACAAATGAAGATTGACTGTGAGCTGAAGGGACATCACAAGTTGTTGTGCATAAATTGTAGTCTTGTCGATGTGCATGGGCAGAATAGAAGTGGAAAACAATACAGCTGCAATGTGCACATGGTAACAGGGAAAAAAATCCACTGTGCAAACACACACAATATTTTCGATATATAAAGCGGTTGGTTTGCCTGTCTGTATGTCTGTCTGTCTGTCTGCTGTCTGTCTGTCCGCTATACACTCAAAAGTTATAGAGCGTACCTACACATATGTTATATCAAAAGAAAGCTGATGATCGGGGGAGTGTCATAGATGTATTTACGTTTTGGTCAGACAAAAGTTGTTCCGACAGTATACAAAAAACGTTCAAAAATCCGCTCATTAGCGGTTGACCAATCCTACCGCTCATTAGCGTTGAGTGACGTGATGGTTCACCAATCGTACAGGGGATAGCATTGACTGACATGATGGTTGACCAATCCTACACTTCAGTGACCTGATGGTTGACCAATCGGTGCGTCACGGGGGGTGTTTCATTCCGTGTGTGGGCAGGCCTAATCCTGCAGCCTCCCGAAACTTCGCCGCCATTTTTTTTATACCGACAGCGACAGCACCAGCACAACAAACCCCCACATTGCAGCTCTGGCACAGTATCCCGCTCCCGGCCCGCCGGAGCGGCAGGTGAGTTGGGGTCACTCGGGCCGGGCCTGACAACCGCTCGGCCCGAGACACAGAGCGGGGGAGCGGCAGCGGCCCGCCGTCAACCACGTGGCCCGAGACACAGAGCGGGGGAGCGGCAGCGGCCGGCTGTAAACCGCGCGGCCCAAAAAAGCCCTGGCAACGCCGGGCCCCCCCAGCAGACAATAAAAATTAGCTTTGTAAAGTTTCAGAAGTGATACAAATGTTTTCCGTGCAACAATAGAACTCAAGATAAATCTTCATTAAAAAAAATTACAGGGCAGCCGAGATAAACAAAAATCTAAACATGAGGGTTGGAAGGTTTGGCAGTGAAACGGTTGGGGAGGTTTGGCATCAGCCATGTGATCTCAAAGCATTTCCTGGTGCCTCCAATATTGCTTCTACTACTCATTTCACCTCTCCTAATGTTACAAATACACACTTGTTTACTCACTAGTGTTAGTACTGGTACAAATAGCAAATGTTCTCCTCAACTACCCAAGCAGCAAGTGGTGCTGGTCTATTATGTGTGACACCAAGCCCTATTACCACAGCACTCTCATCTTGCAGTCTCAAGCATAATGTATCAATCCAGTAATTTGGCACATCATTGTTCACCAACAGATCAATCAACAGTGTTATTTTAAATCTTTATTCTAGGTGGTAGACCAAAATCAGACCTTTCTGATTCCAAGCCTGAAGACACTCCTAGAGGTAGAAGAAAAATCAGACTTTTCTCTATTGTTTAATTTTAAGCAGATGAACACACACCTATTAAGTTTTCAGCAAGGTATCCGCCTCAAAAACAAAACAAAACCTTCTGGGAGGCTAATAAGGAAGTAGGCAGTTTCACAGAGGTTAATTGAGGACCATATTTTCCTCTGTCTGTTACTTTATATGACAAAGTTAGATGTGAGTAAACAGATTAGCAGGACAAGCACTGAGTGCCAATGGGCTTTTCTCCTGTTTTTACCACTGCTTTGAGACTACCCACTTCCCCTTTGTTAAAATGTGTTTATGAAAATTAGCCTAAAAGTGTGCTTGTTAAGTACTGTTAAGGTCTTGTTAAAGGCCAATAAGGAGAAACATGGCAATTACACACAGAATAAAAACAAAACTTGAGTTCAGCACTCACATTCAGACCCATGAGTTAGTTGTACAATGGATGACAAAGACGTCTTAGTTTCTTCACAGGAGTAGGGTAGTCTAGTGGTTATCCACTGGACAAGCAACATTGAGGTTTGGGCACAGTGCTATACAGTCAAGTGAGCATGGCCATGGGAGTCCTCAACATTTACGCTGGACTCCATGAAGTCTCATGACTTCAGAGCAAAACAGGCCAAAGAAGCCTCCTGCTAACCCACCTCCCCCAACTGATGAATAAGTACTCTTTGTTGAACACCACTTGGAGGAACCACTGAGGGAGGTAAGGGCATAAAATTTACTCTGGATGGGAGACTTCAAAGTCAACCAAATCAGAAGTGCCAACAATGGCTGAGCTGGCCAAGTCCTGAATGCTATTTCTGCCAGACTGAGCTTGAGTCAGGTGGTGACTTAACCTCATTCTCACCATCCTATTTGTCACAGACAGGTCTGAAGTTGATAGAAATAACCACCATTTAATCCCTGTGAAAACAAAGTCTCATCTTCACAGTAAGGTCACCTTCCATCATTTAATGTAGCAGTACTACAGTGCTAAATAGGACAGACTAAGACAGATCTACCAGCCCAAAACTGAGCATCTAAGAGGCCCTGTCGGCAAAAGAATTTTATACCACCACAATCTGTAACCTCATGGCTTAGCACATCCGTCGCTTCTCCATCTGCATCAACCTTGGTTCAATGGGGGGTGCAGCACCACCAGGCATACCTTAGAATGAGGTACCAATCTAGAAGGTACATAGAAACATAGAAGATAGGAGCAGGAGTAGGCCATTCGGCCCCTCGAGCCTGCTCCGCCATTTAATGAGATCATGGCTGATCAACACACGGCTACCTGCATACTAAACACCAAAAGCAGCGGGCTGTAGTGCAGGAGACAGGACTGAAGTGTCTACAAGTGTCTTCAGCCAAAAGTGCCAGGTGAACAATTCTACTTGGCCTTCTGGTCAGGTCCCCAGCATCATAGATGCTAAAGCCCAGCCAATTTGGTTCACTGCACATGACATTAAGAAATGGCTGAGTAAACTGGATACAGCTAAGGCTATGGGCCCTCATAAAATCCCAGCTGCATTAATGATGACCTTTGCACCAAAACTAACCATCTCCCTAGCCAAGCTATTTCTGTGCAATCTAGAAAATTGCCCAACTATGTCCTATCCATTAAAGGCAAGACAAATCTAAACTGGCCAATTACCACCCTGTCCACTTCTTCCCAATCATTAGCAAGGTGATGGAAGAAATCATCAATAGCGCCATCAAGTGATACCTACTCACCACTATCCTGCTCACCAATGCTCAGTTTGTTTTCTGCCAGAACCATTCAGCTCCAGATTTCATTGCAACATTGACCTATACATGGATGCAAGGGCTAAAGGCCAGGAGAGGTGAGAGTAGCTGCCCTCAACATCAAGGCAGTATTCAACCGAGAATGGCACCAAGGAATCCTAGCAAAATTGAGATCAATGACAATCAGTGGTAAAAGCCTGCAGTGATTGGAGTCATACCTGACACACAGGGAAATTATTGTGATTATCAGAGGCCAATTGTTGTAGCCCTACTCATTTCCAGAGTTCCCCGGGGCAGCATCCTGAGTCCAACTATCTTCAACTGCTTCATCAATGATCTTCCTTCCAACATAAAGTCAGGAGTGGGAGTGCTCATTGACAAATCTACAGTGCTTAGCTCCATTCACAAGATCCAGGCTTGAGTCACATAAGTTCCAGTTGATGGCCATCTCCAAGAAGAGAAAGCTCAACTACCTCTCCTGACCTTCAAAAGTACCACTATCACGGAGTCCCCTACCATCAACATCCTGGGGGTCACCATTAACCAGAACCTTAACTGGACCAGATATATCAACATTGTGGCTAAGCAGAGCAGAAGCTTGGTACAGTGTGACAAATGGCTCATCTCCTGACCCCTCAATCCTCTCCACTGTCTACAAGGCTCACCACTCACCTAGATAGGTGCAGCCTCAACAACACTGAAGAAGCTTGACACCATCCAGCACAAAGCAGCCCAGGAACCTTGCTGTTGCATTCAATATCCACCTCCCTCCATCACCAGCATATTGTGGTTGTAGTACGCACGATCTACAGGATGCATTGCCACAACTCACCTAGCTTACTTTGACAGCCCCTACCAGCCCTACAATGTTAAAATAAAAATTGTATCAAGAATATTTCATTTCCACAGGACCTGCCATAGGAGGTGAATACTTTGTGACAACCCCCAAGCATTAATTTTGATAAATGTGTGTATGTATGTGGCCACACTGATGTCTTACATGAGCTTCAGATTTAGATTTAGACGTTGGGAGGCCTTGAAATTCCTGGGAGCCCGCTCTGCCAGTGTCAGTGTGTGCCCAAAGTCAAACCCTGTCCCAAATTGCAAAGACAGGGTTATTTTCATGGCTGCTTTAGGCACATCACACCTGCTATGGCATTTCAGCCTGAACCATTGGTCAGATGTCAGAAACGTACCGTGCTGCTCCATCAGCAGTTAAAAGGCCTATCAAGGGCCTGAAAGAAGAATTTAATTTTAAAAAAATCTTCTGCTCCTAATCGACCAAGTGGGCCTCTTGGGGAAGTAATTGATTTTCACCAGGATCGATTAACTTTCCCCGATAAAGGTTTGGGATCTTCTTAAGGCTCTCAGGAGAACCCATGCCAGCTCTCAGGTGGTATGAGCTCCCCGAGGCTTATAAGGGCAGAACGGCAACATTTTCCAGGGAGCCCAAGAACTCCACCAGATACATCTCGTTGACATAGGGAGACAAGGCAACCGCACCCCACCCCCCAACACCACCCCGCACCGGAATTTAAAGGGCCAGTGTAAATGTGTCAGAATCCTAGTGTAACCAGGTTCTACACCAAATTCCTGGGCTACTGAAGATTCATGGGAAGATGGAAGTAATAGAATTCAGGACGGATGATGTAACCACATTCTAAATCCATCATGTCCACATCTGTGCTACTAAGAGGGTGGGTGTTTTTTAAGCCCGATCTCAAAACAGCTGGAATTTATGGCATAGATAAATGTAGCAGTAACCCAGTGGATCTACAGACAACCCCAAATTCCTGTTTCTTCCCCCACTTCTCCCCTCCCCCTCCCGCCCGCGGTGCAAAAAACGATTTCAGCCCTCCCCAACCCAGGAATTTTGGGCCCTCGTCTTTATCTGCCACTTATTAGTAACATGAACTCTACACAGTTCTTAAGTATGATGAATGCTGACCATGTAATTCAAAAGTAAGCAGAAGAGCAGAGTTTCTTCTATAAGGCCTCAATTTGGTCACCATTTTGGAAGCCAACACATCTAAATGTATAATTTGCTCCTCTAAAATGCTCACTCAGTCATGACTGATTCCAGCACTTACAACTTGCTGAATTCCATATGGCTTTGCTGCAAAAACATCTTAATCTGCCTTCAAAATGTTTATTTTTGACACCCACACAACATTTGAGGCAAATGTATGCAAGTAAGGTGACAGGAGCCATATGGCTGGTACACCTAACATACTGGAACATGTATATGTGTATTAATGCCATCCATAACAAAAGGTGAAGCAAAAACTCCTTAAACTACAGTAAGGTGCAGAGACTTGTTAAATAGTTTGAATCTAGAATTTGTCTGCTTGTTATTGAATGAGTCTACTCGAGTACTAACTCTAATTGCAGAAGTGAGCATGTTTATTTATTTTCCTATCATTTTCTGGCTTTAGAAATTATTTTGTGTATTTTATATATTGATGAATATGAAAATACAGAGTTAATGAATGGACACAATGGGGGGTTAAATTGGATAACTGCCAAAAACGGGCACAGGGATCGCAATGCGTGATTAACCCGTACCCGTTGATTGCAATGCAGGCAGGACATCAAATCCATACTGCCTGCTCATTTCCATGATTGCTGCGTGCAGCCAGCACTCCCTCTGCTTATCATTGGCTGCACGCATCAGCAGGGTGCTAGATATCATGAGTGCCTAGCGCTACATAAAGGCAGCCTGTAACTCTTAAAAGGGAGGTACATTGTGGCTGCTGGAGGTGCTGCGAGTACTGTGGATGATTCAACAATGGCTGAAAATGGTAGAGAGTGTGCACCAAGGTTTTCAGACACTGCACTGGAAGTCTTGGTGGAAGAGGTAGAATGGAGGAGAAATGGCCTGTATCCTCAGGGAGGCATGAGACACTCCAGACACATGCTCAGGAGGCAGTGGGAAGTGATAGCGTCGGAGGTCAATGCCAGGAGTATAGCTGCAAGAACCTGGATGCAGTGTAGGAAGAAGTTTAATGATCTCACATGAGTTGTCAAGGTCAGTGAGTTTATCTTCAAATGCCATATCCTACTAACTGCACCACTAGCCTCAACCACTGCTCAATTCACTACACCCCCATCACCCATCTACCGACACAGATAGGAGCAGGAGTAGGCCTTTCGGCCCCTCGAGCCTGCTCCACCATTCAATGAGGTCATGGCTGATCATCCAAATTCAGTACCCTGTCCCTGCCTTCTCCCCATATCCCTTGATCCCTTTAGCCTTAAGAAATTTATCTAACTCCTTCTTGAATATATTTAATGAATTGACCTCCACTGCCTTCTGTGGTAGAGAATTCCACAGGTTCACCACTCTCTGGGTGAAGAAATTCCTCCTCATCTCTGTCCTAAATGGCTTACCCCTTATCCTTAGACTGTGACCCTTGTTTCTGGACTCCCCCGCCATCGGGAACATCCTTCCTGCATCTAGTCTGTCTAGTCCTGTTAGAATTTTATAAGTTTCAATGAGATCCCCTCTCATTCTTCTAAACTCCAGCGAGTATAAGCCCAATCGACCCAATCTCTCCTCATACATCATTCCTGCCATCCCAGGTATCAGTCTGGTGAATCTTTGCTGCACTCCCTCCATGGCAAGAACATCCTTCCTCAGATAAGGCGACCAAAACTGCACACAATACTCAAGGTGTGGTCTCACCAAGGCCCTGTACAACTGCAGCAAGACATCCTTGTTCCTGTACTCGAATCCTCTCGCTACGAAGGCCAACATACCATTTGCCTTCGTAACTGCCTGCTGCACCTACATGCTTACCTTCAGCGACTGGTGCACAAGGACACCCAGGTCTCGTTGCACTTCCCCTTCTCCCAATCTATTGCCGTTCAGATAATAATCTGCCTTCCTGTTTTTGCCACCAAAGTGGATAACCTTGCATTTATCCACATTATACTGCATCTACCATGCTTCTGCCCAATCACCCAACCTGTCCAAATCATACTGGAGTTTCTCGGCATCCTCCTCACAGCACACACGCCCACCCAGCTTTGTGTCGTCTGCAAACTTGGAGATATTACATCTAGTTCCCTCGTCCAGATCATTTATATATATTGTGAATAGCTGGGGTCCTAGGACCGATCCCTGCGGTACCCCACTAGTCACTGCCTGCCACTCGGAAAAAGACCCGTTTATTCCAACTCTTTGCTTCCTGTCTGCCAACCAGTTCTCTATCCAAGTCAGTACCTTGCCCCCAATCCCATGTGCCTTAACTTTACACGCTAATCTCTTAAGCAGGACCTTATCGAAAGCCTTCTGAAAGTCCAAATACACAACATCCACTGGTTCTCCCTTATCTATTCTACCAGTTACATCCTCAAAAAATTCCAGTAGATTAGTCAAGCACGCTTTACCTTATGTAAATCCATGTTGACTTTGTCCGATCCTGTCACTGTTTTCCAAGTGCTCTGCTATTACATCTTTTATAATGGACTCTAGCATTTTCCCCACTACCGATGTCAGGCTTACCAGTCTATAATTCCCCGTTTTCTCTCTACCACCTTTTTTGAATAGTGGGGTAACATTAGCTACCCTCCAATCCATCAATAAAATCCATCAATCTCTATCAATAAAAACTCAACCCTACCATTCATATGCTTTACCTCACCATCACACACTGAGCACTGTTGCAAGCCTCACACCCACATCACAGCTGGCACACACTGGCAGCTCTTCAACCATGACAGCCGCATCACCCAAACATATTGCATGACACTCCCTGTCAAGGAGCATGGAAAAGTCCAGCACCAACCTGGAACAGAGCTTTGCGCAGAGCTTGGAGCCCATCCTTTCCAACATGGGACAACGTGGTTACCTCCATCAGCACACCAGTGGAACCAATCATGATGTAGTGTCTGATGGCCAATGTCACATCTTCCAGTGCAGCACAAGCAGCTTCTACCAAAAGTCAGAGTGCTGCAGTGGAAAATCAGACTGCTGTCATGCAATCTCAGACTGCTGCCATCATGGCTCTGGGTACCAGTATTCAAGGGGGCTTCCAGGGTGTCACAGCAGTCCAGCAATCTATTCTCCAACAGATTACTAGGATTTCTGAGGCACTGCCCTGGGGGAGTGGCAGTGGCTCCATGGAGTACGAACCTGCTGTCCTCTCTCAGGATAACATTCATCCTCCCACCCCTGCCACTCCACCAGTGCCCTTGCTGTTTCCTGTCAGCCAGCCAGCCTGGGCTGCTGTAGCCCAGGCCGAGATGGTGCAGTCTGAAGCCGGGCCTTCTAGGCCCAAAGCTGCTCGAGGTCACCCTTCAAGGCCATCTGCAGTCTGCTCAACTGAAGGTCAGCAGCCTTCCACCAGCCATGCTGTAGTCACTTGGGAAGCATATCATAGAAGCACTAAGAGAGGCAAAGGAACACGGAAGAGGCACTAAGGGAATGCACAAGGGGGATTCGTTTATTTTTGTAAGCATGATGTCATGATTTAATTTATAAATTTGGATTGGAATTTGTATTTTGTGTTGGTTTTTATTTTTACATTGTGGGAAAGAGGACGATGTGATGGTCAGTGACAGAGGAAAGTTAAGAAGTGTGGGATGTTTGGTGAATGGGGAGTTGCGGTTGAGGTTACTGGTATCGCTCATTAATTATTTGATCATGTAGAGTCCAGGCATAAAGGGTCAATCTACATTACGGCCTCCCTTCCTCTTCCTTTTCCTCCTCTTCCTGTTCCTCCTCTTCTCACCCAATAGGTGCTGGCAAGGGCTACTTGGTAAGATTGTGCAACATGCAGCATACCACCACAAATCTTGAGACCAATCAACTGAGTACTGCAGGGCTCCACTGCAGGCGATGGAAGCGTTGATTGAGGACACCAATGGTGTGCTCTATAATGTTCCTTGTGGCAGCATGGCTCTCATTGAATGCCTGCTGTGCACGTGTGCATGGGTTCTAGACTGGAGTCATGAGCCATGTCATAAGTGCATTACCCTTGTCGCCCAGTAACCTCAGAATGAACAAACCGTGACTACGGCCGGGATACCAGGCATTGAACTGCATGATGCTCTGCCTGTGGTCGCACACCAGCTGCACATTGAGGTGAGATGAAGTTGCCTCTCTTTGTATAGAGAGCCTCAGTGACCTCCCTTATGCAGCAGTGCACTGCAAACTGCGAGATTTGCTAAGATCTCCAGCAGCAGCCTGGAAGGAGCCATAGATGCATAAAAGTTCATCACTATGGTCACCTTGACAACCACCGGCAATCCGGTTCTTGCCCTGCTCGGAGGTTGGAGTTGTGGCTGCAGCAGTTGCCAGATTTCAGTCACGACCTCTTTAGTGTAGTACAGACGTCTCAAGCATTAGTCTTCGCTGAGAATTGCTCTCTAAACATCCTCTGCAGAAATGGCCTTCTGCTGAGAGCCCATCTTCCCCTCCTCCCTCTGTCCTGCTCTGCGTGGCCTCTGCTCATTCTCCAGTCATGCTCAATTCAATTTAAAAGAGGAAGGCCTACTAGGGCACCCATGTCTGCAAGCAACTGATTTCAGCACATCCTTTAAGTCACCAAAAAGTACTTAGTATGAGTCTTAGTACAAGTATAGAAAGTATGGAAAAGCTTGCAAAATGCGTAGAATTGCACCAACAGCCAAAAGAAATAGTCCAGCAACTAATCTGTAAGTGGTTGATGATCCCTTTAAATAGAGTTGGGGGGTGGGTCCTTCATGCCGTTTAATGTTGTGTTCAGCTGTGTGAGGTGAAGACAAGCTGCAGCGTGGAGCTCAAAAATGGCAGCACTGGCCTCAAATCAGCACTGCACATTGATTGACGTCATGATCTGCCTGCTCTGCATGCTGCCAGTGGTCGTTAGGTGCATGCCCATGCGCTTTTACAAATATAGTGTCCGGTGCACTTCCCGTCAGAAGTGTGCGTGTACATCGCGCATGCCATTTTCAAACTTTAGGAGGCCTTTTAGCGCCCAAAAAACGGGCACTACAGAGCCCAATTTCTCACCCATGATGTTTATGTCATTGGTACATTTTGTAAAAGAAATGCAATCGTATACATTTTAGTTTGCTGCAGAAATATAACTGCTGCCTTTTAAAAGATTATTGCTGAGCGAGAAGCAGTTTGGCACTAGTATGGGAATCTGCAAATAAAAACCACCTCATGAATATGACTTGCTTAATGTGTTAATGGTCTCCTTGTTGGACAACTGCTTCCACTGGATCAAGACCAGTTTTACGACAGAACAACTACTGCTTGAGTGTTGAGTTACTCCTCTGGTGTAATATACACTGTACGCATACCATCTAACATCTGCTCTTCCAATAGTAAACATTCAGTGGAGTACACAAGAGCTGAACATGGATTGATGTCAATTTTAATTAGTGCTTTGGCACTGTGGCTCATATATTTCACACCCTTGTGCGCTTAATTTTTAAAAGCTGTAATTTGCTTTCTCTATGAAACACAATAGATATGCTGAAATTTAAAATACATTTCATAATAACATTCACTTTATTATAGTCTATGATTTAATTGTTATAAAGTGCAGACCGTCTGCAAGTTGCATAAACTTGCTTCACCAGGCAGATAATACTCTACGATAGCAAAATACTGCGGATGCTGGAAATCCGAAATAATAACAGAAAACGCTCGAAAAACTCAGCAGGCCAGGCAACATCTGTGGAGAGAAAACAGAGTTAACGTTTCAGGTTGAAACCCTTCTTCAGAACTGAGAAAAAAGCAGGAAATGAAACAGATTAAAAGGCCAGTTTGGGAGCTGGGAAATGGGGGAGGGGATGAAAGAACAAAAGGGAAGGTCTGAGAGGTGACGAGACATTCAGAGATATTCAAGATGAGACGAGATGATAATAGGACAGGTAAAGAGACAAAAGATGGCTCTAGATGAAGTGTGAAATGCGCTGGCAGAATGAGAGACAACTGCCATGTGGGAGAGAAAAAAAGGAAAAAGCACAAACCAAAGGTGTGGATAAAAAATATATAAAAATATAATAGGGGCCGAGGTTATGATCTGAAATTGTTGAACTCGATATTGAGCCCGGAAGGCTGTAAAGTGCCTAATCGGAAGATGAGGTGCTGTTCCTCGAGTTTATGCTGAGCTTCCGTGGAACAATGCAAGAGCCCGAGTACAGTGAGGCCTGAGTGGGAATGGGGCGGTGAATTAAAGTGACAGGCGACCGGAAGCTCGGGGTCACCCTTACGGACTGAACGGAGGTGTTCCGCAAAGCGGTCACCCAATCTGCGTTTGGTCTCCCCAATGTAGAGGAGACCACATCGTGAGCAGTGAATACAGTATATTAAATTGCAAGAAGTACAAGTAAATACTCTACTGTAGTTTGATCAAAATTCCCTTTATTCTTGTGATGTTGGCAGGTACTCTTAGCTCCCAGACTAAAATGACAAAGTCGGACTATGCCCTAGAAAGCAACCATTTACATGTTTTGGCACAAATCAGTTCAATCCGCTTTGTTTATGCAAAAACAGTTGGTGGAAAAATAAATCATACAAAAAAGACCCTTTTTTTTACATGAATTGGAAAATGCTAAATGAGGGCTGGATATCTTTGAAACTCAGAAATTATGTTAATCAAAATATTTAGAAATTCCAAGTTTCTAAGGAAATGGCCTACAGTGCAGGTGTTGATTCATATCAGACTACTGGTAGCTCACTTGGAGACAGTGATGATGCATTAAATGTACTGAGAATGAAGTAGTCAAAATCATATTAGTGCATGTCCACAGATCCCTGAAGGTAGCAGGCCAGGTAGATAAGGTGGTTAAGAAGGCATACGGAATGCTTGCCTTTATTAGCCATTGCATAGAATACAAGAGCAGGGGGTTATGCTTCAACTGTATAAAACACTAGTTAGGCCTCAGCTAGAGTACTGCGTGCAGTTCTGGTCACCACATTACAGGAAAGATGTGATTGCACTAGAGAGGGTACAGAGGAGATTTACAAGGATGTTGCCGGGAGTAGAGGATCTTAGCTATGAGGAAAGACTGGATAGGCTGGGTTTGTTTTCCTTGGAACAGAGGAGGCTGAGGGGAGACCTTATTGAGGTGTATAAAATGATGAGGGGCCTAGATGAAGTGGATAGAAAGGACTTACTTCTCTTAGCAGAGGGGTCAAAAACCAGGGGGCACAGATTTAAAGTAATTGGTGGAAGGTTTAGAGGGGATTTGAGGGGAAATTTCTTCACCCAGAGGGTTGTGGGGGTCTGGAACTCACTGCCTGAAAGGGTGGTAGAGGCAGGAACCCTAACCACATTTAAAAAGTACTTGGATGTGCACTTGGGATGCTCTAACCTGCAGGGCTACGGACCTAGAGCTGGGAAGTGGGATTAGGCTGGATAGCTCTTTGTTGGCCGGCGCGGACACGATGGGCCGAAATGGCCTCCTTCTGTGCTGTAACTTTCTATGATTCTATGAATAACAAATCATTTTATATAGGACATTTTAAAACTCCTATTTTAGCCCTATATGCTTGGTGGAATAGGGGAACAAAACTAACAAAACCATAATATTTCTTCACATCCCAGCCCCACATCTGCCAACTTTATCAGGTCTTCATTGGGAATGTTAGAATTCTTCACTTGAACCAGTAAATATCCTCTGGTAATACTCGGGAATAAATATTAATACAGTATTTAAAAATATATATATTTGCTTTACCTGTGCCGTATGTATTAGCAGCTATTTACAGCTAGATTTATGTTTTAAATCTGCATTGCTGCAGTAAAACTGAGGACCAAAATTCCCATAAGGCTGCAGATTTAATTTCAAGTTTTCCCATTGAGTAAAACCCATTTCTGAAGATATTAAACTTGCAAATACTTTGCAGTGAAATAGTATGAAATATACTTCCTTTATTAAAGACAATATCCTCAATACAGCAACTCAAGGCATGGAGGGAAGGATCATGCACAGCTTTTCTAAAATGTTTCTGTGAATTTCTTTTTCTGTGGACAAAATATTTTCCCCTTGCACTTTGAAGTTGACTGCTGTGATTTGTTCCAAGTTTTATTTCTTCTTCCAGTGCAAATACTGGAAATGTTTAAGGATGCCTTTCACAGAGCTTGGTGTCAATTTTCCTGTGTGGTGCGAATCACAATGTGGTGGCAGGCGATCGGAACACCTGCCCAATGTTAGTCGCGAAAGACCCAAAACCATTTTGTTGTTCGTGCCTCATTTAAATCTCAAATGTGAGCTGCCCAGACATTAGTAACGTTGATTGGTAGCTCATCGCATTGGAGATTGGGATTTCCAGCAGGTCTACTTAAAGTGAGCTTGCACATTTTAAAGCAAGATCTGAAAAAGAAAATCACTGTGCAGGCCCCCCTAACTCACTCTTTATCCAACCCAGGAGCAGGGACTAGTGGAAAGGACAGAACACAGATGGCTGGCCAGAGGGAAAGCTCAGGTCCTAGCTTTGCTGAAGAGGACACTGATACAGACTTCAGCAACCCAACTTTTAAAAGGAAGATCTTCCACATACACCAGCAATTGCTCGAGTATTGATCGGCCAGCCTAAGAGTTGCTGCACTTTGTCGGAGAATATGGAGAAGTTCACTTCCAGCCTACATGCCGTGCAGTCATAAGGTATCAACACGCTACAGTCTGCCATGGACCACATGGTCACCTCTTTGGATGGAGTAGCTGGGCCCTCTGTCCAGGAGTCTTTGCATCAGTATTAGCATCTTTGATCAAAGCTCAAACTAGTGTCATTCACGCTCTGGGCTCTACTATTGTCATCACTTTCAAAAGGGTGGGAACGCAATTATAGGGATATCTGTCGCATCATAGATCTCCTACAGTCTGCTCTCCCGTAGATCAGTGGGAATGCTGAGCCACAGCCCCGTGGGAGTTGCAGTGGTCCAATTAGAGTGGTGCATGCTGCCCTCTCTCACGATAACAGCATACCTGCTCCCATGCCATCCCCTCAACCAATGCCCATCATGGTGCCAGGAAGCCTGGTGGGCCGGACTCCCCCAAACAGTAGTCGAGATGCTGCAGTGTGCAACTGGGCCCCCTCAGGCCCGAGCGCCTAGAGGTCACCAACCATGAGCATCTCAGAAGCCGTCATCTGAATGTCAGAAGCATTCCATCTCCCACACTGGGGGAGTACCATGTAGGAGTAGCAGATTAAGAGAGAAGCAATATAACCAAAAACACTATGGGCTGACATCTGGGTACTTATTATTGCTTTTACTTGATGATGTGCGGGTTAGGTTGATTGGCTATGATAAATTGACCCTTAGTGTTAGGGGGATTAAATACGTGGGGTTACAAGGATAGGGTGGGATATGTGTTGGTGTAGGGGTTACGGAGATCGGGTGGGATATGTGTCGGTGCAGGCTCGATGGGCCGAAATGGCCTCTATCTGCACTGTGGGGTTTCTGTGATTCTGTGATTCTGTGATGTTGTCTGCCAAGTGTTTCTGTAGTACTGCATACTTTAATGAGGCTCCTGCCCGCTTCAGGCGGCTACTCTGGCCACCTATATACCCCATCAAAAGCAGCACAATATCTGAAAGTGAATGAAAATGACTCAGTCATAAGATATGGCACTGGCAGTCTCAGGTCATGCTCACATCACCATTTTGCTAAAATACACGACGTATTGAGCTCTCTCTTACAAACCATTCTCATTATAGTTTTTTCAAGTTCCAGGAAACAATAAATGTTCATGTTGCACTTACTTTTGTGGTTGCATCATTCCACATTTTTTTGGACACACAGTATTTTTAGTCATGCTGAGCTACTTTGCAAAGACATGTGAACCTAATATGCAAATAAGGAATAGTTGATGCATAAAACACATGATGGTGCCTGTTCACAACATTCCATTCCCCGACCTGGTGTTTAAAAGTATTATGCAATATACTGTGTTGCAAGATTACTACCATACGGTAAGAACATTAAACACACACCTTTGCAGCTGAAACTGGTTGCTGGACCACTTCCCCTCTGGTGCTGGTTTACTCTCACCATGGAACTGGTAAAGCTGCAACAACATTGTTTTTTTAAATAGCACCCAGGTCAAAAAAGTGTCCTTTGCAGCAGAACAATCTTCCACAAAAGCTCATATTCCACAAAACATTTCATTCAGAATAGTGAGCTCAGTGCAGTTCCATACCACTGCCAGCAAACTGTCTCATTTTAGCAGTCAATCAAAATGGTAAATATACTGCATAATTGATTCAAAATATTAATGGTAGAAAACTATATGGCCAGTGTAAGTACATCTGCAACAACCATGGAGAATTCAGTGGTGGCTGTTTAGCCACTTAAAGAAACATTCTCAACTATTTAAACATGTTATAATTACTCCATTTTAACCAACAAAAATTGTATATTTTGATGTTATAAGTTACATTTATTTCATTGCCTTAATTGTGTTTAAAACACTCACCTTCAGGAAAGCATTAGTAACACAAGCAACAAATCATATGAAATATGAGTAAAAACCCTATTCTACTCAACATTAAAAAATACATTATGATAGAGACTACGTGAGAGTTAGCAACAAAAATATTCTTTGGTAAGATAAAGGATTTCACTCTTACCATTTATAAACATGTGCTTCTTTTGCCCTCTGCTGGAAATATGTGTTATTGCAAGTACTCCATTTTATAGCCTTTGAGTCCTGCACCCACTCCCATGGGAATGATTTACAGTAATAATTGTCTGAAACCTCTCAATCTGTACCATGTATGATAACAACCAGAAAATAATCTCAGGAATTCACATGTAGAATTAATAATAATTAACGTTACAAGTATAAGCTTGGCCCAATGATGCAATCTTCTAACCCAGAGGCATGAGTGCTGAGTTCAAGCCCCATTCCAGGGATTTGAGCTCATAATCCAGACTGACACTTCAGTGCAGTACTGAGGGAAAGTAGCATTGTCAAAGGCATAGTCTTTTGGGTGAGATGTTAAACCGACACTTCACCTCCCTGTTCAGGTGGACTTAAAGATCCAATGGCGTTAGCCAAGTTGTTCTGGTGTCCTTACTGACATTTATGCCTCAGCCAATGTCATCAAAACAGATTAACTGGTCATTTATTTTATTGTTGTTTGTGGGAACTTGCTGTGGGCAAACTGACTACCATATTTGTCGACATAACAACAGTGACTACATTTCGAAACTACTTAGGAACAATAGTAGGCCATTCCAAGAGGAAGTATTAAGGGGTTTAGCATCTTTGAAAGTGGATAAATCCCCAGCCCTGGATGAAATGTATCTCAGACTGTTAAGAGAATTAAGAGAGGAAATAGCAGAGGCTCTGAACATAATTTTCCAATCCTCTCTGGCTACAGGTGTGGTGCCGGAGGACTGAAGGACTGCTAACGTGGTACCGTTGTTTAGAAAGGCAGAAAGGGATAGACCGAATAATTACAGGACAGTCAACCTAACCTTGGTGGTGGGAAAATTATTGGAAAAAATTCTGAGGGACAGGATAAATCTTCATTTAGAAAGACACGGATTAATCAGGGACAGTCAGCCTGGATTGGCAAGGGAAGGTCGTATCTGACCAACTTAATTGAATTTTTTGAGGAGGCAACAAGGAGGGTCAATGAGGGTAGTACATTTGATGTAGTCTATATGGATTTTAGCAAGGCTTTTGATAAGGTCCCGCATGGCAGACTGGTCACGAAAGTAAAAGCCCATGGGATCCAAGGCAAAGTGGCAAGTTGGATCCAAAATTGACTCAGAGGCAGGAAACAAAGGGTAATGGTCGAAGGGTGTTTTTGTGACTGGAAGGCTGTTTCCAGTGGGGTTCCACAGGACTCATTACTGGGTCCGCTGCTTCTTGTGGTACAGGAGACTTTGTTATATCCGGCACCGACAGGACCGAGCTGTTGCCGATCTATCAAAACTGCCGGACATACCAGCGTTAATGTTGAAGCATACGGAGGTTTTCATCTCCGTATCTGACAACAAACACTGTTGCTTAGCAACAGCTTCTAAACAGTTGGCCCGTACCTTAGAAGCGTCTCTGTAGCTTAGCAACAGCTTCAGAGAGACTTTGCAGAGCCTGACTATTGAAAAAAAAGCCACGAGAAGAAAAAAAACCTAACAAAACGGCTCCTGATTTCTGCCGGTAGATCGAGGTTTCCGGACATACAACCTCCGGATAAACCAAAGTTTCCTGTATATATCAATAATTTGGACTCGAATGTAGGAAGTATGATTAAGAAGTTTGCAAATGATACAAAAATTGGCCGTGTGGTTGATAATGAAGAAGGCGGCGGCAGACTGCAAGAAGATATCAATGGACTGATCAGTTGGGCAGAACAGTAGCAGATGGAATTCAATCTGGAGAAGGGTGAGGTAATGAATTTGAGGAGGGCTAACAAGGCAAGGGAATACACTATAAATGGTAGGACACTGAGAAGTGCAAAAGATCAGAGGTACCTTGGAGTGCCTGTCCACAGATCCCTGAAGGTAGCAGGACAGGTAGATAAGGTGGTTAAGAAGGCATACGGGATTCTTGCCTTTATTAGCCGAGGCTTAGAATGTAAGAGCAGGGAGGTTATGCTTGAACTGTATAAAACACTAGTTAGGCCACAGCTAGAATACTGCATGCAGTTCTGGTCACCACATTACAGGAAGGATGTGATTGCACTAGAGAAGGTACAGAGGAGATTTACGAAGATGTTGCCTGGGCTGGGGAATTTTAGCTATGAGGAAAGATTGGATAGGCTGGGGTTGTTTTCTTTGGAACAGAGGAGGCTGCGGGGAGACCTAATTGAGGTGTATAAAATTATGAGGGGCCTAGATAGAGTGGATAGGAAGGACCTATTTCCCTTAGCAGAAGGGTCAATAACCAGGGGGCATAGATTTAAAGTAATAGGTCGGAGGTTGAGAGGGGAGTTGATGAGAATTTTTTTCACCCAGAGGGTGATGGGCGTCTGGAACTCACTGCCTAAAAGGGTGGTAGAGGCAGAGACCCTCATCACATTTAAAAAGTACTTGGATATGCACTTGAAGTGCCGTAACCTACAAGGCTACGGACCAAGTGCTGGAAAGTGGGATTAGGCTGGATAGCTCTTTGTCGGTCGGCGCGGACAAGGAAGGCCAAATGGCCTCCTTCTGTGCTGTAAATTTCTATGATTCAATGATTTAGCGCCATGACTGAGGTACAGATTAGCCATTCAATTAGATCATGGCTGATCTGTACCTCAACCTCATTTACCCACCTTTGATCCATATCTTTCGATACCCTTACCTAACAAAAACCTAGCAATCTCAGTCTTGAAAGTTCTAATTGTCCCAGCATCCATAGGCTTTTGGAAGAGAGTTCCAGATTTCTACTACCCTTTGTACAGGAAAAGTGCTTCCTGATTTCACTCCTGGATGGCTTGGCTCTAATTTTAAGATTATGCCCCATTGTTCTGTTTTCCCCCACCAGAGGAAATAGTTTCTATGTATCTACCCTATCAAATCTTTTTTATCATTTTCAACACCTTGATTAGATCACCTCTCAATCATCCATACTCAAGGGAATATAACGCAGGTTTATCCAACCTTTCCTCATAATTTAACCCATTTACCCCAGTATCATTCTGGTGAATCTGCACTGTACCCCCTCCAAGGCCAATATCTCTCTCCTGAGGTACAGAGCCCAGAACTGAAAACAGTACTGCAGAAGTGATCTGACCAAGGCCCTATACAACTGAACCATAACTTTCTCCCCTTTGTACTTCACTGGCTGTGAAGAGGTTTTAGGGTGTCATGAGGATGTGAAAGATACTATTTTAATGCATCATCTTTCTTTTTTTGTACTTATTGAGCTGATGTTTGATAGTGTTGCTTTTGTTTCTGCACTGTGTATATTCTACATTTTTTCTTTTAAACTATAGGGGTTTTTCACGTCATCATTACGAGTGGGACCAGAGTAGAACAGATGTTTGGGAGCTGGGAAATTGACTGGAGATGGCTCTTGCCAGACCTCTACCCATTGTGTGTTCCACATCATCTTCCAACCGACCTTTCAGGCCCAAGCCAGGTGAAAGGTTTCATAATATGGAATTACCACAGAAATAGTTACACTGAGTCTCTATTTTTGAGAATTTGACTTGTGAGGAATAGAACTTTCATTTGCCGCTTACAAGGCAAATGGCAGACTAGAGGTGAGGCCAGGGAGCAGGGGGGGGGGGGGGGGTTTGGGTAAACTCCCTAAGCCAGTAGTTCCTGCATTGGCCCTCTTGGTCAGCGGCTAATTAAAGCAGTACCAGGGTCAGGCTACCACTCCCCCTCCCTGCAATGTGTGGGCAGGGATGTGATGTTTATCAGCACACTGTACTGGTAAGCTGCATGGTTATAGTTGGGTAAACTCCAGCGATACCTCATGCATACTTGGGAATTCCTAAGCATGGGCTCTGCCAACTGCTGAAGTGGTCACTGTTATTGTCTACCCTGCCCTTTCATGTTCCCATGAACCAGTTGTTTCCAACACCTTTCTTACCCCTTCTGCTTCTGACCACCCCTTATGCCCATATCAACTAGCCTCACTCTAGTCAACAAGCTTTGCTATCACTGCCCATCTTCTCATCCTACCTGCCATCTCCTCCCCCACAGCTTTTATACACCCACCCTATCTCTCATCTTCCCCTTCACTCCTTATCTTGTCTTTATCACCTTCCCAATCTTCCTCCTTCACCCCATATCCCTCCTTCCTTCCTATCCCCGAATCCCCTTCCCGCTTCCTCATTACCAATTTACCTTAAGCCCCAATCACCATCCTGTTCCAACCCCTGTTGTTCTCCCTCACCCTCTTGGCTTCTTCCCTTATTTCCTCCGCTGCAGATTGAGACATGATTCTTTGTTCTTTAAAGTTAAGCACAATAAACCCTGTGAGGAACAAAGAAGTAGAACTGCAGGTCTCGGGATTCAGATGGAGACTTCAATTATGTGAAGGTGTAGATGGTGGGGTAAGGGGTGCATCCAGGACTCTGACCTGAACGGGGGCCTGAGACAGGTGAAAATGCACATAGCACAGACAACAGATTGTCCAAGGTCTAAAGCAGCAGGGACCACAGCCCAAGGTGGGTGAAGCTACCAGGTGGTGGGGAGAGCAGTGGGTGCAAGCAACCTGAGGTCCCAGGAGAGAAATGAACAGTGAGAGAAGGGGATGCCATGGAAAAGAGAGTCACAGTCCTAACTTGAGCTTTATGAAGAGGCACTGAGGCAGAAGGTGAGCCACTCATCACAGAGTGCCCATTCTCTGCAATGCTCTTGTAACCACGATGTTGATACGGCTGGTACACTTAAGTCAATGGTAACCCCTGGGATGTTAATGGTGTGGGACTTAGCAATGTTGATGCTGTTGAAGGTCAGGAGTAACTGGTTACAATGCTGCCCCCAATTTTTTTGGGGTGTATGGTCCAGTCAGTTATGCGCATGCGCAAAACTTAACATTGGAAAAACCGGTCCCGGGCTGCACGGCTTAGAGGGACCGTTGGCTGGTTAGACTTTCTCTTATTGGAGATGGTCATTATCAGGCAATTATGTGGTGCAAATGTTGCCTGCCACTTGGCAGCCCAAGCCTTGACATTGTCCAACTTCTGCTGTAGACTGGCAAGAAATGGAGTAATTGTGAATGGAGCTGAACACTGTAGAATCATCAGTGAACAATTCACTACTGACCTTCTGAGAGAAGGAAGGGCAGTATTGAAGCAGCTAAAACTGGTTCAGCCTGGAATATTGCCATGAGAAACTCGGGCAATAATGCTTTGAGGCTATAATGATTGGGCTCGGATAGCTACGTCCATTTTCCTGTGTGTCAGATATGATTCCTGCCAATGGAGGCTTTACCCATTGACCTCAGTTTTTTAGGGCTCCTTGGTGCCATACTCAAATGTTGAGGGCAGCTACTTGCACCTCTCTTCTGGCATTCAGCTCTTGCTTCCAGGGCGAGATCAAGGATGTGATGAGGTCAGGAGCCAAGTAATGCTGATGGAGCCTTAACTGAGCATCAGCACACAGGTTCTTGGTGAGTAGCTGTCACTATTAATGATTTTTTCCATCACTTTACTAAATATTGGGAGGAGGCTGATAGGATGGTAATTCGCCAGGTTTGATTTGTTCTGCTTTTTGTGGATCAGACATACCTGGGCAATTTTCCAGATTGTTGGGTAAATGCCAGAGCCATAGCAGCACTGAAATAACTTAGCTAAGGAGATAGTTAGTTTTGCTGCACAGATCTTCATTGTTACAGCTGGGATTTTATCAGGTTCCATAATTTTTTGTCTTTCCAGTGCATTCAGCTGCTTCTTGGTGTCACATGCAGTGAACTGAATTGGTTGAACTTTGGCATTTATGTCAATGAGGACCTTGGGTGAAGGCCAAGTATCATTTAGCACTTTTGGCGGAAGACACTTGTAGATGCTTGAGCCCTGTCTCTTGCACTTACATGTTGGATTTCACCATGGTGGAAGATGAGAATGTTAATGGAGCCTCCTACTTTCATTAGTTTTCTGATTGCCCTGCAACATTCTCAGCTGGATGTGGTAAGCTTACAGAGCTTTGCCTTGATCCATTAGTTGTGGGAGTGCTTAACTCTGTTTATAGCCTGTTACTTTGAGTGCTTAGATGCAGGAAGCTCTGTGTTGTACTAGGTTGATGTCTCATTCTAAGGTATGCCTGGTGGTGCTCCTGGCATGCCAACTATATTCCCCATTGAGCCAAGTTGATCTCCTGACTTGATGCAGCTCGTGCAGTGTTGGGCAATGAGATTGTGGTGGTACACAATTCTACTGCTGTTGATGGTCCACAGTGTCGCTTGGATGCCCAGTTTTGGACTGCCAGCTGAGCACAGTAGTAATGCACACTACACGAAGGAGGGTGTCCTTGCTGTGAAGATGAGACTTTGTCTTCACAAGGACTATGCAGTGGTCAATTATATCAATGCTGTCATGGACGAATATGTCTGCAACAAGGTGGTTATTCAGGACGAAATGAAGCAGGTGATTTCCTTATATTTGTTTCCTTACTACCTGTCACAGGCCATTTAGGAGCAACTGGTGTGCAACTTGGTTAGCAGACACATTTGGATGTTGGGCAGCTTTCTTGGGATCACCTCCAAGTTTGCGTATAAGAGACCATGCCTTCTTGCTGTTTTTTGTAAGATCTGTTGTCTCTATCAAGGTGTTCCAGGTGTTTTGACGTTCTTGAGAGATACTTAACATCGCCCTCTCACTGGTAGATATTGTTTCCTCTGAGAAGGGGTCAGATTCAAACATTGAGACATACTCCCAGTAGAGTTCAGCATTCTCCTTGGTGAGACCAGGGATATAGTGTACTCTGGTGTGGAACAACACTGACGCATTGCGGGCACCCTATCTACTTAGGAGTCACCCTTGACCGATGCCTCACCTTCAAGAACCACATTGAGAAGACAAAGGCAAAAGTGAGCGTACGAAACAACATCCTGAATAAGCTCACTAACACAAGATGGGGAACAAGCCCGAAAACATTGCGAACCAGCGCACTTGCTCTTTGCTATTCCACTGCCGAATACGCCTGCCCTGCATGGGAAAAGCTCTACTCATGCCAAGAAGATGGATGCCGTTCTGAATGCAAGCTGCCGATTTATCACAGGTTGCTTAAAACCAACAAACACCAACAGCCTATATATCCTGGCGGGTATCGCTCCCCCTGATATAAGAACGGTAGCCAGCAAGAAAGAGCGACTCCGTCAAACATCAGATGAGAGATGTAGGGGGATGGGGCTCTGCTCTGCCCAATTGCAGGGGTATTTAGTGCCTGTTGATGTATTGGGCCTCGGTCTCCTTTATACCCTTGCAGCTTATGTTAGCCTGCAGGTCGGGTGTCACTAAACACCCTCTAAGGAGATAGAGAACAACAGCTTATAGAGGAGGACTAGAATACGGTGATGACCCGCACAGTTTATACCTAATCTGTGGGGTACTCCTGAGCCCAAGTGCTCCTGGAGTCCTCTCTCTTTTCCCTAGTCTGCTGTTCCCTTGTTTGGCTGGTTCGAAGGGCCCTAATGCCCCTATCTGGTTCTAACTCCAGAATTTTGGTGGAGAACGATGCACTTTAAATAGACACTCGGAGACAAGTAGTCCTTGGAAAAACAGGTGACAACAAATTTTATTTGCCAAGGTAAGTTCTACCACAAACGTAATAAACACACACACATTTATAACTATAAATAAAATATAAGAGAGAACGGACACAACGAGAATGTTTACACAGTTTTATCTTTACCAAGTCCAATCCCACCAACCCACTTTCCTACCTAAACTAGACTGACAGTTGCAGGCCCTTGGATTATACTCACAGCCTCCTCCCTTGACAGATGGAATTTTGAGTGCGGTTGTTGGGTTGTTGTTGTTGCTGTCGTCGTCGGAATTTGACCTGTGCCTCGGGGTTCGCCGTACCCCGAACCTCGGAGAGGACCTTGCTGCGTCTGGTCGGGTTTTCTCGAAGTTTGGTTTTGTTGATTGCGCTTTCAGTCGGTTGTCGTTGGTTGGTTTGTGCTTGGTGGAAAAGGTTCCCGAAATGACTGGAGTGAATGCTGTCTTCCACAGCCACTTCGGTCGTTGGTGTCTTCTTGTCGAGGTCCCCGGACCGGGAGTCGGTATACGGTACGGCTTCTTGCGGCGATGTTGAGCCGTCTGGTAGCGGAGTAAACCTTCAGTATACCGATTGAGCCTGGGGCCTGATGGTGGATCTTCTCCTCAGCGCGGTTGGAGTTCTTTAGATGTTAGTTCGCCCCAGCTCGTCCCTCCCGGGCTTGTCTTTTCCCTCAGCGTCTTAACTCGCTCTCCTGTTCGTTCTTCTGGTAATAGTTCTCTCTCAGCGTTGGTCCTTCTTGTGTTCCATATTTATACAGGTAGGTGTGAGGACAGGGGTATTGTTTTGAGTGCACATCGGCTCCTCCAAGTCTGCTGCCCCATTGTGTCAGTCCTGGGACTTGATTCGTTTGGGCCACCTCTTAACTGTAGTGATCCCAAGACTATTGTCCCTAGTCCGAGTTGATTAATGTGATGATGCCTTGTATTCATAGCCCGATTAGGGGTGAGTCACATATTCAAACCCGGACCGGGTGGTCCCCATTGGCCGGGGGTTTCCTCGCTTCAGGTCTGACTCGGTCCCCTGATTGGCCTTTGAGAATGCACTCTGCTTCGATTGGCCGACATCTATGGCTCACCTCTGAGCCACAGTCCCCTGTATTTGGATGTCCCAGGCATATCCCAGCCTGCTTGTCGGGACCTCTGCCTTGGCCGAAGATGTTGGTTTTAAACTGTATAGGACAATCCAATTTTTGGTAAAACGTGGTTGTGGATTTTTGAACCCTACAGTCCCCCATCTTGACACAACCAGGTATAGCTGGGATGTGTCAATTGGCATGTAAGAAAATCCAAAGGCCTACCAAGTGTCAGTCATCCCCGTTGTTTACTCTAACTAATAACCCTTATAAAGTTAGTGTAAAAACAAAAAAATAAATAATCATATTCCCTTTCAGGTATACATCAAAACAAGGTATTACATTTTTCCAATACATAGAGCATAACAAAATACCCCATGCCGCATGTGTTCCTTGCGTCCTTTCCTGCAAAGTTGTACAGCTTTCACCATATCCATACAGTATAAGATATATATCTGTGATGGCGTAAGTTCGTACTGTGTGATCTGCCATACATAAGTTTTGACAGCTTACGTAGTGCATGGTATTAGCCAGCTCCAGGTGCAAGTAGTGCTGCGATACAGTGCATCAGAATGGTCCTCTTTGTTTCTGACAAGGAAAGAATGCCTGGAAACAAAAGGGCATTCTTCTCATGGTTATACTGGGCTGTCCTTCTGTTGCTGCTTGTTGAATAATTTCAGATACCGGTGTGCTTTGAGGGCTCTTCTGGCTTTGCAGGTGTTTATAATGAGATACACTACAATAACCAGTTGTACAATTACCAGCGTGTTGGAGGCCACGCGAAGCCAGACAGGGATATCTACCCTAGTTCCCCATTCCCACCACGCGGGTGACTGTATGTCTGCAATCCCAAGAGCTATGTCTTTGTTTTTCTGTTCAAGGGTGAAGTAATGTTTTTGACTGAGGTCCACTGCCTTCAATAAGGCAGTGAGTTTCTCAGGTAAGAGTGGTATAGAGTACCCAAACCGGGCAACATAGTTCTGCAAGTCACTTACATTGTGCTGTACCATGAGGTGAATTGTGGAGGGTTCCGGGATTGGAATGATCCTTTCCTGGATCACTTGAACTTCTGCCCTAGGTTTAAAGCAAAAGCTGCCGTCCGGTATATCACACCACTCACTCGGGCTGTGCCTATACCGGTGGGCAGTCGTGGCGACACAATATGTCCCACCACCTACATATGCTATCTGTGGAGGCACATGGCCAGGCGCCATTACCTCCATCGTGCAATTTAGAGGTTCTGCCCCAGCAGTGCTAAACCCGCATTGTGACCTCCTGAAGGCGTTCAAGTGCTGAGGACACAGTATCACCTGTGCTCCCCGGCTACGGCAACCAGATAGGTCAGTACCCGTCACTGTGTGCTCCCGCACAATGACATAGGGTGGGACCGTTGTGAAACGGACGTGTACCCCCCCACGAATGACCCCGACATTCTCCACATGATACAGGGGTGCTGGTCTGGCGGATGACCCCATCACTGGCATTCGCACAACCACACCCATAATCGTGTGGTTGGATTTCCCACAGTCAACCGGGACAGGATAGGCCTCCGACGCCACTCGGAGCTGGCATGGGCTGAGGGTGCGGCTATAGGGGTGCAGTGCCTCCAGGTGCCGGTTGCTGATCCAGGAGGGGACCCGACCTTGCCTAAGGTCTTCCAAGTTACTGCGGCCCTCTCCCAGCAACCAGGCCCCATAGAGCACACACACCTCATTCTGTGCCGCCTGATCGGAGGCCAGCCGGTCCTCCTTAATCAAGGTATTTATCGTCCAAGCATGAGCCTCTAGCTGGGCGACAATCTCCTTCATGTGCACAGTCATAGCCACCCCCTCGTGAAGCGTGGAGCCCAAAACATAATTCGCCTTCCCTAGGATGCTGCGCAGCTGAGACTTTAGCCCATTAATCTGTAGGGCCAGCTGCACATCATCCAGGCTGTTCATAACTGAGGCCCCGGTATTAAACCCAGTGAAAACATCGTTCATAACCCCCCTGTGCTGTCTGCCCCTCTCGGTAGTGTCTTCTTTTGTGTACAGGTCTGCCACACTGATGTCCCCGAAATCCAGCTCATAGAAGCTTTGGAACATCTCCCTCAGCAGAGCCTGATACAGCAACTCGGTTTTCCGGGGGCAGAACGCAGGTAGGCGAACTTCTGTTAGGTTAAGGACCACAGATGCAACTGCGTAGTGCACTCCCTGGTACACCAACTTACCCGTCGGTACTAATACCAACCCATTCCCTAGTTGTGGTCGGACATCCATGGGCGTCAATGGGTTTGGGCGTGGGTAGGGGTTTCCTCACCTGAGCCAGGAGCTCGGTGGCATTGATGGGCACTCAGATACGAGGGGTGACGCAAGCTTCCCCGCTTCTATCCCACTCCATCCCGTACCCCGTGTCCTGCCACCACCTGGCAAAGGTGATGGACAGCCCCGCTGGGCATACTTGGGCTGATCCCCATAGGCATACGTACATCCCTTCGTCGTAGGCCCACCATTTTTCCCAACACACAGTGACTTCCCCCGGTGACCCCGTGATGGTCCGGTAGGTATCGTTGCTCAGACGTTCCCAGTCTGAGCTCCTGTCCTCGATGTCCGTGCTCAATTTCCTGAGCCACCACCAGCGTCCTAAAGGTACATCCCCCTTACATGTCAAACACACCCTTTTCCCTTCTGTCACCCTAACCCGGGAAGTGGCCACCTCGATGTTCGGACAGGGGATGGAGGCCTCTCCGTAAGTAAAGCTCTTGTGGTTCGAATACCGGGTGGAATTCGAGCCCAACCACCCAGGCCATCTTCCCTCATGGAAGTAGGTGGCCTGGTCTTCTGCCTCCATGATCCCTTCTCCCGTGGTTACGGTTGGCGCCCTGCCCCCGGAACACCCGTACACCAGGGACTTCTCGGTGTCCCCTCGGCGTCCGGTGCAGGTCCCCATGTAGGTGAGTATCATCACGATGGTCCGGAGCATCTTTTCGAACACAAATTGAAAAACACAGTCTTGCCTGAGACTTCTTCAGGCTCGACTGGAGTAGCACCAAGTTTTGTTTTCCTTGCTTAACCAAAACACCATCACCTCACTGCAAAATCACCCCAACTATCAAAAAGGTGCTATGTACAACGCCACCGGTCTCCGGGTGGCCAGGTCAGTCTCTGTAACTGCCTCCCCTTTCCTGGTCATCCTGTTGACCTTGTCCAGGGGATCGAGATACCCCCTTCCGTAGGGCTTGCAGGAGGACCTCCTTCAACTGTCCCCCTGTGTCTGGTGCTCATTCTGGGGATTGTGACGGGGACTTACCCCTCACAGTATGGAGTTTACCCTTCCGGTGCTTCCTCTGCTTTTGAACCCTTGTATTTGGGGAGGGATACACGGGGGACCAAGTCACCCTAGGTCGGACCGCCCAGGAACTACGCCTCACCGGCGGCACAAAGTCCCACATCATGGGCAGTGTGATGAAATATATGCCTTCATCAGCCCATGTGTTTTACCTGCTTGTATTGTGTGAACCGCCCCCTTTTGTTCCTATTGTGTGTATTGGCTACGCCCCTGTCTTTTGCCATATAAAAGGTCTCAGGAGCTGTATGAGTCATTCCTACCAGACGAACCTGATGTGGGAAGACCTGTAATGCTGCAATGTGCTTAGTGATTAAAAGCCTTAGTTGAATCCTTTAAACTCCTTGTCTTTGAGTTATTGAAGGCACATCAATTTTAATCACTAAAACACCAGGATGGATCGACTCCTGAAACCAGAGCGCTTGGATCTGGACCCCCATGCCTCAGACGCAGCCACACAGTTCGGACACTGGTTCCAATGCTTCGAATTTTTCATTGCAAACTCATCCACCACCATAGCAGCCGCAACCGCTACCGGAGACATGAGACTGAGAATCCTGCGAAACTGGGTGAGCCATCGGGTCTCCCCTCTCATCCAAGATGCCACCAGCTACGGGGATGCCTGCACCATTCTGAAGGCCCACTACGTGCAGCCAATAAACGAGGTGTACGCCAGGCATCTTCTGACTACTCGCACGCAGCGGCATGGTGAGTCACTAGAGGACTTCATACTAAGCCTAAAAGTACTGGGCAGAGACTGTAACTGTAAGGCCATGTCTGCCATCGTGTACACGGAGGAGCCGATTCGAGACTCCCTTATTGCGGGCCTCAGTTCAAATTACATTCGGCAGAAACTGTTTGAAAAGAAGGGACTGGACTTAAAACAGGCTATAGACATAGCGCGATCACTGGATATGGCCCAGAAGAACTCTGAATCCTGTTCCCCAGGCCACGCGGCCCACTCCGCCTCGTGCGCGCCGTGGGGGCCGCCATCTTGGAAGCCATCTTCACCTCCCAGGTCTCAGGCCAGCCCAGCACCATCGGAGCCCCAGCCTCCACCCAGGAGCCCCACTACTGCCGCAATGCATCGGGGCCCGAAATGCTACTTCTGCGGCCAGGACAAACACTCCAGGCATCTGTGCCCAGCGAAGGGCACCACCTGTTTTAAATGCGGGAAGAAAGGACATTTCAGCAAAGTCTGCAGAGGGAACCCCGCCTCCAACTCCACCACCGCCGCGTGCGCGCCGTGGGAGCGGCCATCTTGGAAGCCATCTTGTCCACCCTCATGGAGTCCACCATCTTGCCCCGACTACACGGACCTCCAGGACCCACTGGTGGCCTCGATCACAGTGGATCAGTCCAGGCCGCATCCGTTGTCTAAATCGATGATGGACATAGAGATAAACGGGAACAAGGTTAAATGCTTGATTGACTGCGGGAGCACCGAAAGCTTTATTCATCCTAGCCTGGTAAAACGACTTTCACCAACGATAGTCCCCACACAGGGCAAAATCGCCATGGCCGATAAGACTCATACCTCAAAAATTACAGGTTTCTGCGCAGTTATGTTGTCGGTAAAAGGCAATGATTACAGAGATTTTAAGCTATTGATAATGCCAGATCTCTGTGTGAGCGTGATCTTGGGTCTGGACTTCCAGTGCCACCACCAAAGTATCACGCTTACCTACGGTGGGTCCCAGCCGCCCCTCACAGTGTGCGGTCTGGCTACCCTGAAGGTCAAGCCGCCCTCTCTGTTCGCCAACCTCGCACCCAACTGTCGACCCATAGCGACCAAGAGTAGGCGGTACAGCTGGGAGGACAGACGGTTCATTGCGTCGGAAGCAGAAAGACTCAAGCGGGAGGGTATCATCGAATGCAGTACCAGCCCATGGTGCGCCCAAGTAGTAGTAGTTAAGGGTAGCGAAAAGAAGCGGATGGTGATAGATTATAGCCAGACGGTTAATCTATACACCCAGCTAGACGCCTACCCTCTGCCCCGCATAGCGGATATGGTTAACCAAATCGCGCAATACTGGGTGTTTTCCACCGTCGACCTAAAATCGGCATACCACCAGCTCCCCATTAGGCCGGAGGACCGTCCATACACCGCCTTCGAGGTGAACGGACGTCTCTACCACTTCCTCAGAGTCCCCTTTGGGGTAACGAACGGGGTCTCGGTCTTCCAGCGGGAGATGGACCGCATGGTCGATGAGAACCAGTTAACAGCCACCTACCCATACCTAGACAACGTCACCATCTGCGGCCACGACCAGCAAGACCACAACTCGAACCTCGCGAGATTTCTGAAAACCGCCCTCAGACTCAATCTCACCTACAACGAGGATAAGTGTGTCTTTAGCACCACGCGCCTCTGTATCCTGGGCTGCGTGGTGGAAAACGGGGAAATCGGTCCGGACCCCGACCGATTGCGCCCCCTACGGGAGCTACCCCTACCAAACACCCCCAAGGCCCTGAAAAGGTGTCTGGGGTTCTTCTCCTATTACGCCCAATGGGTCCCCAATTATTCCGACAAGGCCCGTCCCCTCCTGAAATCAACGTCCTTCCCGCTCACGGCCGAGGCCCACGCCGCCTTCAACAGCATTAAACACGACATTGAGAAGGCCGCGCTGCGGGCAGTGGATGAAAACATCCCTTTCCAGGTCGAAAGCGATGCGTCCGACTTCGCTTTAGCAGCCACCCTCAACCAGGATGGGCGGCCCGTAGCCTTTTTCTCAAGAACCCTCCAAGGGCCCGAGATCAGGCACTCCTCGGTAGAGAAGGAGGCCCAGGCCATAGTGAAGGCAGTGCGGCACTGGAAGCACTACCTAGCCGGCAAACGCTTCACCCTGCTTACCGACCAGCGGTCGGTAGCCTTCATGTTTAACAACAGAGGGGGAAGATCAAGAACGACAAAATTCTCAGGTGGCGGATCGAACTCTCCACGTTTGAGTACGACATAATATATAGGCCGGGGGCCCTCAACGAATCCCCCGACGCCCTATCATGAGGGATGTGTGCCAGCATCCAGGGGGACAGGCTACAGGGCCTCCACAATGGCCTCTGCCACCCGGGGGTCACCCGGCTATTCCACTTTATAAAATCTCGTAACCTGCTCTATTCCATCGAGGAGGCCCGGTCTATGACCAGGGACTGCCGCACTTGTGCGGAATGCAAGCCCCGTTTTTTCAGGCCCGACCGAGCCCACCTGATCAAAGCTACACGGCCATTCGAGCGCCTGAGGTTAGATTTCAAGGGACCACTCCCCTCCACCGACCGCAATGTGTACTTTCTCAACATTGTGGACGATTACTCCCGCTTCCCATTCGCCTACCCCTGCCCAGATATGACCAGTGCCACGGTCATCAAGTGCCTCGGCAACCTGTTTTGCACGTTCGGCATGCCCAACTACATCCACACTGACAGGGGGGCGTCGTTCATGAGCGATAAACTGCGCCAATACCTGCTGTCAAAGGGGATAGCCACGAATCGGACCACTAGTTATAACCCCCGGGGTAATGGGCAAGTGGAGAGGGAGAACGCGACAGTGTGGAAGGCAGTCACCTTAGCACTAAGGTCTAAAGGCCTCCCCACCTCCCGCTGGCAGGAGGTCCTCCCAGACGTACTCCACTCGATAAGGTCGCTACTGTATACTGCTACTAACGCCACTCCTCACGAGAAGATGTTTGTTTTTCCCCGCAAATCAACCTCAGGAGTATCCCTACCCTCGTGGCTCTCCACCCCAGGGACAGTCCTGTTACGGAAGCATGTGAGGGGCCACAAAACGGATCCCCTCGTGGAGGTAGTACACCTACTCCACGCAAACCCGCAGTACGCGTACGTCAAGCACGCCGACGGGCGTGAAGACACCGTGTCCATAAACGACCTCGCCTCGGCAGGAAGCGACGACGACGACCCATCACCACCACCCCCAGAAGAACCTCCACCATCCCCAGAGGTATCCTCACCACCCCCAGCAGTACCTGCAACACCCCCAGCACATGGGTATGCCCAGGAGGGCACCACGGACCCCCGGTCGGAACCCGAGGTACAGTTGCAACGTTCAGGAAGGACTATCACACCCCCGGACAGACTAAATCTGTAGAAGGGGTGAATGTGATGAAATATATGCCTTCATCAGCCCATGTGTTTTAACTGTGTGTTTTACCTGCTTGTATTGTGTGAACCGCCCCCTTTTGTTCCTATTGTGTGTATTGGCTACGCCCCTGTCTTTTGCCATATACAGGTCTCAGGAGCTGTATGAGTCATTCCTACCAGACAAACCCGATGTGGGAAGACCTGTAATGCTGCAATGTGCTGCAATGTTCTTAGTGATTAAAAGCCTTAGTTGAATCCTTTAAACTCCTTGTCTTTGAGTTATTGAAGGCACATCAGGCAGTATCCCTTCGCCCTCCCACTGATCCTCCCCTTCCTTTGCTTCTCCGGTTGCTATGCTTAACACAATTCCCTTCTCTGCTGCGGGCCGCAGGCCTTCCCTCGGCTGCGCGTCGGTTTCACACTGAGCTCCAGCCTCCCTGTGACCTTGACTTAGAACTTCCTGTCCTATCCTTCCTGCCTGTCTGTCAAGTTGTGTGATGTCTCCACAGTGGCAGAGGACCATCCCGGGCGGCATAGCTTTCGGGCCGACATCGACCTCTGTCAAAGCTGCCACCTCCACCGGGGCGTCCTCTGTCACTTCTGGGGGTTCTCTGGGTTTGGGGACCTTCTTCCTTCCTGCCCTAGTGGGGTCAAACCGCTTACATTGGTTGATGTGGTACCACTTCACCCGGCGGGGTAATTGGACCGCATAAACCATTGGGCTGGCCTTATCGATGATACTATAAGGACCCATGTACAATGGTTCGAACACCCCCACTCTGGCGAAGCTGCAGACCATGACCTGGTCGCCAACTTCCCAGTCCTGCTGCTTGCGGGGTTCCAGCAGCAGTTTGTTGCTGCGGTGCTGTTTCCCCATATTGGTGGCCGCTTGCCAGTGAATCTGCTGCAGTCGTTCCAGCAGGTTCCCAGCAAAGTGGTCCCGGTCTGTTTCCCGAAGCTGTCCTTCGGTGAAGCCGGGCACCAATACGTGTACCGGGGTCCTCATGGGCTGTCCGGTCATCAGCTCATGGGGCGAGTACCCTGTGCTCTTCGACTGACTGGCTTGAATTCCCATGAGGACCAGAGGCAAGACCTCTAACCATTTGTTCGGTGAGTCCCCCGTCTCCTTGCGGAGTCTTTCTTTAATGGTGCGGTTCAGGCGTTCCACTGGACCGGAGGACTGGGGGTTGTAAGCAACATGCCATTTTGCCCTAATTCCCAGTACCTTTAGGGTGGCCTGCATCACCTGGCCAGTGAAGTGACTCCCCTGGTCGGACTCCACAAACTGTGGCAGTCCCCACCTTGAAAACACCTCCCTGACCAGGATCCTGGCCGTCCCTATTGCGGTGGCTGTTCGGCAGGGGAAGGCCTCCACCCACTTGGAGAATACGTCTACCAACACCAGGCAGTACTTGTATCCTCCCTGGGCGGTCAGTAGGGGTCCTATGTAGTCGGCCTGGATCGACTGCCATGGTCCCTCTACCCGCCTTATGTGCCCCATGGATGCCTTTCTTTTCTGGGGGTCTGGGTTGTTTGCTGCACACACCAGGCAGGCTGCACAGAAGTCATGGACGTCAGTCCGGAGATCTGGCCATCACGCTGCCTGTTCCACCTTCTGCCAGGTGGACTCTGGCCCGGGATGTCCTGCACCTGGGCCCTCATGGGCCAGTTGTAGGAACTCCCGCTGGTGTTGCACTGGGACCACCCACTTGTCCCCCTTGAACAGCATCCCTTCCTTCACAGCTACGTCCGCAATATCATACGGGCCCTCTGCTTTTCCTCCATCGAGGATGGTTGTTATGGTCGCCTTGAGGACAGGATCCTGCGCCTGGACCATTCTCAGGTCCGGGGCCAATCCTACCCCTGCGCTCCCTAGTGCCCTCGGCTGGCCTCTGACAGCTACTACACTGCCTTTCTCGTATGGGTCCCAGAAGCGACCGGTCTGTGCTCCCTCTCTGGCTAGCAGGTCGGCTTGCTGGTTACCCTCTGCCCGTGTCTCGGTCTTAGAGTGGGCTTTTACTTTATGGATGTAGACGTCCCTACTACTCCCTAGGGCTGCCACTATCCTCACTAGCAGGGGCTTGGTGACCAGGGGTCTCCCATCCGCGGAGGTGTACCCCCTGCGAGACCAAATCGCCAGATACTCTGTACACGAATTGCATGTGAACATACTGTCCGAGCAAATCGTGTACGGGGTGGGGAATTCCTCGGGGTGAGTGACCGCGTACATCACCGCCGAGAGTTCAGCCTGATGGGCGCTCAGGATGCTGGGGAGTTTAAGTGCCAAGGCTATGCCTGCCTTGGGGTCCCAAACTCCGCAACCCGTGAGTCTTGTACCCGCGGACACTGAACTTGACCCATCGACGTAGATCTCGCGGCCTGTGGGATGTATCCCTGCCCGAAATCCGAAGTCGACGTCCCACACCCCCTCTACTGAGCATCTATGCGGTTCCCCTGCATAAGTAAGGTTGGCTGCGAGCTTTGGCTCACAGAGGCCTCTGACCCTTATCGCCATCTGGGAGAGGAGGAGGGTCCAGTGAGTGATCCTTGCACTGCTGACCGTCCCATCTTTTATCCTCCCATCAAGCAGCATCTGGGTTGGGGTATGATGGGTGAGGAGTGTGATAGGGGATACTCCTGTGAAGACTTGTGACCTCGTCACTGCCCAGTGAGTAGCCAACAGATGTCTCTCACAGTTCAAGTACCCTTTCTCCACATCCGTGAGGACCCTAGGAGGAGTACACCACCGATCTCAGCCGTCCGTGCCTTTCCTGTAAAAGCACGGCACTCAGGCTGTCGCCGCTGGCTGCCACTTCCAAAAAGAAATCCTTACCCCCATCAATTGCCCCCAGTGCAGGTGCTTTTTGCAAATCTTGCTTCAATCGAAGGAATGCAGCCTGACAGCCGTTGTCCCATTCCCACTCAACCCCCTTGTGGAGGAGCCTGAGCAGGGGGGCTGCCGTGGCTGCATAATCCTCGATGAAGTCCCTGCAATAGCCCGTGATCCCCAGAAAGGATCGAACTCCGGACATGTTGGTCGGTACCGGGAGTTCCTGCACTGTCCGCCTTCGGGCCTCATCAATGCCCCTTTCTCCTGCCCTTAAGGTTAAACCCAGGAACTTGACTTCCCTCAACCCTATCTGGGCCTTCTTGGGGTTTATTTTAAACCTGCCGTCTTTCAGCGCAGCCAACAGCGGACCGTGTTGTTCCCTGCTCTCTGTGAAGAGCAGCAGGTCGTCGACGTACTGCACCAGCTGTCCTGGCTGGCTGAAACCCTTTAGACAATTGGCCATGCACTGGTAGAAGATGCTAGGGCTATTGTGGAATCCCTGTGGGAGGCAGGTCCAAGTATACTGTTGCTCCCTGAACGTGAAAGCAAACTTGTATTGGTCCTCTCTCCTCACAGGGATCGACCAGAAGCCATTTGAAATGTCTAGCACTGTAAACGTGGTGGCTGAAGCAGGGATCTCTCGGATCAGGTCTGCAACCGCCGCCACCATGGGAGCGCAAGCCGGGATGTTCTTATTGAGCACCCGATAGTCCACCGTGGCTCTCCACGAGTTGTCCGGTTTCCTGACCAGCCAAAGGGGAGAGTTTATGTGGGTGGCTATGGGCCTCAGAACACCCTGCTCGACTAGCGAACCCTGCGCCACCTCTAAATCGGCTTCCGCCTCTCTCGGGAAGTTGTATTGTCTTTGGGGCCTAGACATGGGATCCCCATATATTCTGACCTCCACACCTGTGACTCTCCCACAGTCGTGCTTGTGGGTGGCAAATGCTGCGAGATTGGCTCGCACATAGGCCCTGTACTCGGCTGGGGTGCCACTGGCCAGAAGCTCCAGGTCGTAGCCCCACTTTAGCTTCACTGTACAGAGAGTCCCCTTATCCTGCACCTTGTCAATCATCATAACTCCCTTCTTGGTCCCCGGGTCTACGGTTCCCCACAGACAATGGTTCCGCAAGTCCACCAGGATCTGGTGGGAGATTACAAAGTCAGCCCCCAGTATCCCCTTGTCAGCCTGCTCCCACTTCATCAGGACACACTTCCACTTCACAGTAAGTGTGCCTAACTGAAGCGTAAGTGGGAGTGAGAAGTACCCTGTCTTCTCATTCCCCGTGAATCCCACTAGTTCATGGGGTACCCCGCTGGATAGAGGCGAAGCCCCCGGATCCTCCGCATGGACGATGGTGTTGGAAGCACCCGTGTCCAACAGGTAGGTTCCCCATGCTCCCTCCACCTCCATCTTCACCCACGGTCTACCCCATGAGTCATAATCTAGTGGGCACAAGTAAGCAGGCTGCGTGGGCTGTAGTCATTGTTCCCGTGGTTGTGGAGCCGTGGGGATTTCCCTTCCTACGGCTACATCTATGCGTCCCGTCCCTGCCATCAGCTGTCGGAGTGCTACCACTGCGTTTTCAAAAACTTCGTTTGCCTGTCCTTTCTTTCCTCCGGACGGGGCAGTCGCGGGAGGATTCCTTCCTCCCTGCACCTGGGGTGGATTGTTCCTACAAATACTTCGGTAGTGGCCGGGCTTCCCACACCCGTAACACACTCCCCTCTTATCGGACGGGTGCTTGCCCTCCTGATACCATTCCCTTTTTGGATTAGGGTTTGAGTGCACTTCATGCACTCGCCCCTTTGTGGGTTTATCCAGCTTTTCATCTGGGGTTTCCCCGTTACGCTGGGTAACCGACATCCTTTCCGCCACTGCCTCTTCGGTGAGGTTAGGGTCTCTGGGGTTGAACCAGAGATCTGCCCAGGTCTTAATACAGGGCAGACTGTTTGCGATAATCATCCAGAACCACGCTTCACGCTGGTCCACTGTAAGAGCCTCTCTATCCAGGATATTGCCACAGGCTGCACGGTACACCGTCCACAGCCTGTCCACGTATACCTGCGGGGCTTCCCCAGGTAACTGGCTGGTCTTGTTGAGCCTGTCAAGGGGGTTCCCATCGTTACATCCCAGGGCTTCTAAGATGGCCCGTTGTAACCGCTCTGGGGTAACCTGCCCCTTTCTACATGCTGTTGGGAGGGCCTGGTACACCCTCTCCTCTATTGAGAATAGCAGCATCTTTGCTGCTTCTTGGCCGTCACAATTGTTCATTTCTACCGC
Source organism: Somniosus microcephalus (assembly GCF_052327205.1). Taxonomy (NCBI): domain Eukaryota; kingdom Metazoa; phylum Chordata; class Chondrichthyes; order Squaliformes; family Somniosidae; genus Somniosus; species Somniosus microcephalus. The sequence continues at coordinate 140,249,411 of NC_140993.1, forward strand.
CTGCGCGATGTTAGAGAAATGTACAGATGGATCTCCCCCCCACTCTGGTGAGCGTGGGGATATGTGCAATCATGGCCTTCAGAGCTGGAGCTGCGTGCGGGACTACAAACTCACTGTCCAGTGGCCCACGGGCCTGTGCACCTTGTGGAGGCCCGTACTTTTTCTGGACCACTGGACACATAGGTCCCGCCGCAGACTCCGTAGCTGGGGTCCCTATTTCCTCTACCTCCTCTTCCTCTGCCTCAGATTCCGATCCTACAGACCCAACTCCTTCCATGGGTGACCCATACCCCTTGGGCTGGACCGGATCTACCTGTCCGGTCCCATAGCCTTTTGGTTGGGCCGGACCTCCCTGTTCGGTCCCCCGCCCTGTGGGCTCCCTGGTCTACACCCTTGGATCCCCCCGTGGCTCGACCGGACCTACCGGTGCTTCAGGAGGCAGTTGGCTGTCCTTCGCAGCCGGGTCCTCTACTATTCCCCAATGCTCCGATCTGTTGTCAGCCCTCTTTGGCTCTAACAAACAGATCGTGCCCTTCGCCTGGGCAAGAGATTGGAGCAGCGACTGAACCCGTTCTCTGCAAGGCCCGTGATCTGTTTTCTCAAAACCCTCCTTGCAGCTAACTCTATATGCCGCCTGCAAATCTTTCAGCTGGCCTTCCGGCTCTTCGATTTTCTGCGCATAAGTAACATTCAACTTCTTAACCTTGCGCTCCCCAGCCTTAGCCTCGGTCACCTGCCCCTGCAGGTATTGTTGCTGGCTGTGGGAGGCTTCCTCCTCTTTGGCCTTTTTTTCCCTTTCCTCAAATAGCTCTAACATGATCCTCTGACCTGTGGCTTCCCTAGCTTCTGAGGTGAGCAGCGCCACTCGCAGCTCCTCGCTAATCCTGGCTATCTCGCAGTCCGACGCCCGGACCTGCCTTGTCAGGCATATGAGCCAGATTGCCTTTTCTATCTTCCTATTATGCTTTGATCCTGCCGTCCACTGGGCCGCCGCGTCCACGGGACGTGGTGCCCTGCTTAGTTTCTGCACCCATTCCTTTGTGAAGTTTACCTTGGAAATAGCGTAGGCGGAGATTCTCTTCTCCATCTTAGATTTACCAAAAACCACTGTTTCCAAGGTCGTGCATTCATTCTCCCACTGGAGTCCTGGTGCGGTCGCCATGGTGTAGGGGGATGGGGCTCTGCTCTGCCAAATTGCAGGGGTCTTTAGTGCCTGTTGACGTATTGGGCCTTGGTCTCCTTTATACCCTTGCAGCTTATGTTAGCCTGCAGGTCGAGTGTCACTAAACACCCTCTAAAGGAGATAGAGAACAACAGCTTATAGAGGAGGACTAAAATATGGTGGCGACCCACACAGCTTATACCTAATCTGTGGGGTACTCCTGAGCCCAAGTGCTCCAGGAGTCCTCTCTCTTTTCACTAGTCTGCTGTCCTTGTTTGGCGGATTCGAAGCGCCCTAATGCCCCTATCTGGTTCTAACTCCAGAATTTGGGTGGAGAACGATGCACTTTAAATAGACACTCGGAGACAAGTAGTCCTTGGAAAAAGAACAGGTGACAACAAATTTTATTTGCCAAGGTAAGTTCTACCACAAACGTAATAAACACACACACATTTATAACTATAAATAAAATGTGAAAGAGAACGGACACAATGAGAATGTTTACACAGTTTTATCTTTACCAAGTCCAATCCCACCAACCCACTTTCCTACCTAAACTAGACTGACAGTTGCAGACCCTTGGATTATACTCACAGCCTCCTCCCTTGACAGATGGAATTTTGAGTGCGGCTGTTGGGTTGTTGTTGCTGTCGCCGTCGGAATTTGACCTGTGCCTCGGGGTTCGCAGTACCCCGAACCTCAGAGGACCTTGCTGTGTCTGGTCGGGTTTTCTCGAAGTTTGGTTTTGTTGATTGCGCTTTCGGTCGGTTGTCATTGGTTGGTTTGTGCTTGATGGAAAAGGTTCCCGAAATGACTGGAGTGAATGCCGTCTTCCACAGCCACTTCGGTCATTGCTGTCTTCTTGTCGAGGTCCCCGGAACAGGAGTCGGTATACGGTACGGTTTCTTGCGGCGATGTTGCGCCGTCTGCTAGCGGAGTAAACCTTCAGTATACCGATTGAGCCTGGGGCCTGATGGTGGATCTTCTCCTCAGCGCGGTTGGAGTTCTTTGGATGTTAGTTCGCCCCAGCTCGTCCCTCCCGGGCTCGTCTTTTCCCTCAGCGTCTTAACTCGCTCTCCTGTTCGTTCTTCTGGTAATAGTTCTCTCTCAGCCTTAGTCCTTCTTGTGTTCCATATTTATACAGGTAGGTGTGAGGACAGGGGTATTGTTTTGAGTGCACATTGGCTCCAAGTCTGCTGCCCATTGTGTCAGTCCTGGGACTTGATTAGTTTGGGCCACCTCTTAACTGTAATGATCCCAAGACTATTGTCCCTAGTCCGAGTTGATTAAGGTGATGATGGCTTGTATTCAGAGCCCGATTAGGGGTGAGCCACATATCCAAACCCAGACCGGGTGGTCCCCATTGACCAGGGGTTTCCTCGCTTCAGGTCTGACTCGGTCCCGATTGGCCTTTGAGAATGCACTCTGCTTCGATTGGCCGATATCTATGGCTCGCCTCTGAGCCACAGTCCCCTGTATTCGGATGTCCCAGGCATATCCCAGCCTGCTTGTCGGGACCTCTGCCTTGGCCGAAAATGTTGGTTTTAAACTGTATAGGGCAATCCAATTTTTGGTAAAACGTGGTTGTGGATTTTCGAACCCTACAGTTGTCATACACCTACACCCAGCCGCCTAAAGTCAAGAAAGAGCTTCATGAACAGTGTTGTTCCATTACAATCAACCTCATCTGAAGCCCACATTGCCTTGTGGAAAGACCGGCTCGCCAGTCTTGAACAACCCCCAGCGATGGAAATTTTACTTGATGAAAGCCTTCCCCCAGGAGCTAATTGCAACTGGGCAACCTGGAAGTGCCTTAACAGACTTAGGACCAGTGTAGGTTGCTCAAAGGTGTCACTAAGCAAATGGGGATATTCAACCAGCCCGACAACTTGTGAATGTGGAACTGAGGCACAGACTATGCAACATCTCCTGCAATGCCCATCGTTAGAAGAACCCTGCACTGTTGCAGATGTTGCCGAATTCAACAACAAGGCGCAAAAATGTGTCCAGTTCTGGCTGGGCTATGTATAGACTGTCCGTGGACACGATAAGAAGTCGTCACAGGCCCAGTCTGGCAGCTAAGTCTTTCAGGACTCGGCTAGCTTGGTCAGTGGTGGTACTACCAAGCTATTCTCAGAGGTGGATATTGATGTACCCAATCCAGAGTACACATTGTGCCCTTGTTTTCCCTCAGTCCATCCTCCAAATGTTGTTCAATACAGGGGGTTACCAATTCATAAGTTAATGGGGTGATGGCCCTTGGCCTTGTTTTAGACCTGACACCATGAAACTTCATGGAGTCGGGGGTCAATGTTGAAGGTTTCCAGGGTCACACCTAATTGGGATCTTTTCCCGTGCCTATTGACATGTTTACATATAATTGTGACCATCTTCAAGAACGGTGACAAGTCCGATTGCGGTAATTAGAGGAGTTTTCCTGCTATCTGCCACAGGGAAAGTCATCGCAAGAATCCTCCTCAATCGCCTTCTCCCAGTGGCCGAAGAGCTCCTCCCAGAGTCGCAATGCGGATTCCGCCCACTAAGGGGCACAATGGACATGATCTTCACCGCATGTCAATTACAAGAGAAATGCAGGGAACACCAACCACTGTACATGGCCTTCTTTGATCTCACAAAGGCCTTTGACACGGTCAACAGAGGGATTATGGAGTGTCCTCCTCAAATTCGGCTGCCCTCAAAAGTTTGTCACTATCCTCCGCCTGCTTCATGACATGCAAGCCGTGATCCTGACCAACGGTTCCACCACAGACCCAATTCACGTACGAACCAGGCTGTGTCATCGCACCAATGCTCTTCTCGATCTTCCTTGCTGCAATGCTCCATCTTACCCTCAGTAAGCACCCCACTGGAGTGGAGCTAATTTACAGAACAAACGGGAAACTGTTCAACCTCCGTCGCCTCCAGTCCAGATCCAAGGTCGTCCCATCCTCCGTCGTCGAATTACAGTATGCAGACGATGCTTCCGTCTGCGCTCACTCGGAGGTCGAACTCCAAACCATCGTCAATACCTTCACCAAAGCATAAGAGAGCATGGGCCTTACACTAAACATCTATAAGACAAAGGTCCTCTACCAACCTGCCCCCGCCACACAGTGCTGCCCCCCCCGATTATCAAAATCCACGACAAGGCCTTGGACAACGTGGACCACTTTCCATACCTTGGGAGCCTACTGTCAACAAGGGCAGATGTCGACGTTGAAGTCCAACACCACCTTCAGTGTGCCAGTGCAGCCTTCAGTCGCCTGAGGAAGAGAGTGTTTGAAGACCAGGACCTCAAACCCGGCATTAAGCTCATGGTCTACAGGGCAGCAGTGATACCCACCCTGCTGTATGCCTCAGAGACATGGATCATGTACAGCAGGCACCTCAAAGCACTGGAGAGGTACCACCAACGCTGCCTCCGCAAGATCCTGCAAATCCATTGGCAGGATAGGCGCACCAATGTCAGTGTTCTTGCTCAGGCCAACAGCCCCAGCATCGAAGCTTTGACCACGCTCAAGCAGCTTCGATGGACGGGTCACATTGTCCACATGCCCGATGAGACTCCCAAAGCAAGCGCTCTACTCGGAGCTCCGGCACGACAAGAGAGCCGCAGGTGGGCAGAGGAAATGCTTCAAGGACACCCTCAAAGCCTCCTTGAAAAAGTGCAACATCCCCACCGACACCTGGGAATCCCTGGCCCAATACCGCACAAAGTGGAGGAGAAGCATCCAGGAAGGCAAAGCATCCAGGAAGGCACCGAACACCTCGAGTCTCTTCGCCAGGAGCAAGCGGAAGCCAAGCGCAAACGGAAGGAGCGCACGTCAACCCAAGCACCCCACCCACCCGCCCGCCCCTTCAACCACTGTCTGCCCCACCTGTGACAGAGACTGTGGGTCCCACATTGGACTAATCAGTCACCTGCAAACTCATTTTTAATGTGGAAGCAAGTCATCCTCGGTTCTGAGGGACTGCCTAAGAGAAGACTAAATTGCTGGTACTAAATAGTTACATCCTACTAATATTTTTGAATGACAAGGCTCCAACAAACTGAGTTATAGGGATTCTCTACTGTAGTTTCCCACATTACAACAGTAACTACACTCCAAAGGTACTTACAATAGTAAAATACTGCGGATGCTGGAAATCTGAAATAACAACAGGAAATGCTTGAAATACTCAGCAGGCCAGGCAGCATCAGAGGAGAGAGAAAGAGAGTTAACGTTTCAGGTCTGGGACCCTTCATCAGAACTGGAAAAAGCTGGAGATGTAACAGATATTAAGCAGGTGTAGAGACGGGGTGGGGGGGGGGGGGCGGTGTGGTTCAGGAGGGAGGAAGGAATTGAAAGAACATATTGTACTTTTGTAAGAGGCAGGAAAGATGAAATGTTCCAAATGGGAATGGCAAAAATCATACAGCATGAAAAATGGGAGCAGGGATTATTATCTGAAATTGTTGAACTCGATGTTGAGTCCGGAAGGCTGTAAAGTGCCTAATCGAAAGATGAGGTGCTGTTCCTCAAGCTTACGTTGAGCTTCATTGGAACAATGTAAGAGGCCGAGGACAGAGAGATCAGAGCGGGAGTGAAGCGGAGAATTAAAGTGACAGGCAACCGGAAGCTCAGGGTCACCCTTACGAACTGAACAGAGGTGTTCCGCAAAGCAGTCGCCCAATCTGTGTTTGGTCTCCCCAGTGTCGAGGAGACCGCATCGTGAGCAGCGAATACAGTATATTAAATTACAAGTACAACAAGTAAATCGCTGTTTCACCTGGAAGGGGTGTTTGAGGTCCAGCAATTTACTTGTACTTCTTGCAATTTAATATACTGTATTCGCTACTCACAATGCGGTCTCCTCTACATTGGGGAGACCAAACGCAGATTGGGCGACCGCTTTGCAGAACACCTCCATTCAGTCTGTACGGGTGACCCTGAGCTTCCGGTCACCTGTCATTTTAATTCTCCACTTCACTCCCGCTCTGATCTCTCTGTCCTCGGCCTATTACATTGTTCCAATGAAGCTCAACGTAAGCTCGAGGAACAGCACCTTGTCTTTCGATTAGGCACTTTACAGCCTTCCGGACTCAACATCGAGTTCAACAATTTCAGATAATAAACCCTGCTCCCATTTTTCATGCTGTATGATTTTTGCTATTCCCATTTGCAACATTTTATCTTTCCTGCCTCTTACAAAGGTACAGTATGTTCTTTCACTTCCTTCCTCCTCTCCTAACCCCCCCCCCCCCCGTCTCTGCACCTGCTTAATATGTTACATCTCCAGCTTTTTCCAGTTCTGATGAAGGGTCCCAGACCTGAAACGTTAACTCTCTTTCTCTCTCCACGGATGCTGCCTGGCCTGCTGAGTATTTCCAGCATTTTCTGTTGTTACTCCAAAAGTATTTCATTGGCTGTAAAGCACTTTGAGACGTCCGGTGGTCTTGAAAGGTGCTATATAAATGCAAGTCTTTCTTTCTTTAGTTGAGAAAATATTAATAGCTGTTGTAGTAAATCTGATTAATTGTCTTGTTATTTACTTAAAGTTATAAATTGTTCTAGTTAATTGTCACGAGTTGTGTTGTATCATGTGATTAAGGCCCTCATAATTGTACATTTTTGTGATGCAGTCTTCTTCGGAGTCCTATTAATTGAATTCTGTAGTTATAATTGCTTATGTCATATCCATATGATTCTAAATGTGACCCAATGTCTCCGGCTCTATAAAGCCAACTATAGTCAACCTAACTTATGCAGCCAGACAAAATAAATTAGATTTGCCGCATGTCTTGTGGCTACGATTCCTGTAAGTATGAATAAAGTATACAATAAAGTTAACTTGCTTTATTAAACATGCAATGTATTCTTGGACGCTTCGTAAATTAAATTCACTATTATATTTTTGATGCAAGAGTTTGTTATTACAATACTTCAAATTGTATATATTACAATGCAATTTACAACTCATCATCATATTGTTCTCACCTAAATTTTGCTTCTCTGATAAAGTTTTGAGTCCTAATGCAAGCTTGACTAGAATATAAACGGCAACTGCAGTGAGCTTTTTTTTAAATTCATTTATGGCATCACTGGCAAGGCCAGCATTTATTGCCCATCCCTAATTGCCCTCGAGAAGGTGGTGGTGAGCCGCCTGCAGTCCGTGTAGTGAAGGTACACCCACAGTGCTGTTAGGGAGGGAGTTCCAGGATTTTGACCCAGCGACGATGAAGGATCAGCGATATACTTCTAAGTCAGGATGGTGTGCGACTTGGAGGTGGTGGTGTTCACATGCGCCCACTGCCCTTGTCCTTCTAGGTGGAAGAGGTCGCGGGTTTGGGAGGTGCTGCCGAAGAAGCCTTGGCGAGTTGCTGCAGTGCATCTTGTAGATGGTACATACTGCAGCCACGATCCGCCAGTGGTGGAGGGAGAGAGCTATAGTGATAGGGGATTCTATTGTAAGGGGAATAAATAGGCATTTCTGCAGCCGCAAACGAGACTCCAGGACGGTATGTTGCCTCCCTGGTGCAAGGGTCAAGGATGTCTCGGAGCAGCTGCAGGGCATTCTGGAGGGGGAGGGTGAACAACCAGTTGTCGTGTTGCACATAGGTACCAACGATATAGGTAAAAACCGGAATGAGGTCATAAAAGCTGAATATAGGGAGTTAGGAGGTAAATTAAAAAATAGGACCACAAAGGTAGTAATCTCAGGATTGCTACCAGTGCCACGTGCTAGTTAGAGTAGAAATAGAAGGATATTTCAGATGAATACGTGGCTAGAGGAATGGTGCAAGGGGGAGGGAGTCAAATTCCTGGGACATTGGAACCAGTTCTGAGGAAGGTGGGACCAGTACAAACTGGACAGTTTGCACCTGGGCAGGACCGGGACCGATGTCCTAGGGGGAGTGTTTGCTAGTGCTGTTGGGGAGGGTTTAAACTAAAATGGCAGGGGGTTGGGAACCTGTGCAGGGAGACAGAGGAAAGGGAAGCAAGGATAGTAGAAGCAAAAAACATGAAGGAAAAAAGCAAAAGTGGCAGTCAGAGAAATCAAGGGTTTAAATCAAACATGGCCACAGTAAATAATAATTCTAAAAGGTCCAAGAGTGTTAAAAAAACAAGCCTGAAGGCTTAGGGGGAGAAATTTGGTATCGCCCATTTTGAGGCGCGAATATCGGCAGGGCGCAAAGTTTAGCGCCTGGTGCAAATTATCGCTGCCGACTGCAAAATTCGCCTCTATCGCCCCTGGAGGCGATTGGAGCGCTAAATCAGGCGTTACACAACTCTCTTAAGGCCCTAAGCCCGAGGAGCGAGGCGCTACCTCAGAGGGCGGGCGCAGCGCAGGTGCTGTCAGTTAGCGATTGCACACACTGGCGCTGGCCAGTTCTTAAAGGGGAGGGTCGATCTTGCTTTGCAGCCGCACCCTGCTCATTGGAGCCTTGATTCTCGGCCTGGACAGACCTGTGGCGAAATCTTCCAGCCAAGGACTATGAAGAGGGCCAGGGAGCGAGCACAGCGCTTCAGCGAGCGTGCCTTGGAGGCTCTGGTTGGCGCGGTGGAGCGCAGAAGATCTCTACTGTACCCAGAGTGTGGCAGGAGGACTTTGCCAAGCGAATACAGAAAAGCGTGGAGGGAGGTGGCTCACAGTGACCTCAAGCAGCATTGTGCCTTTGACCCCTGTGCAATGCAGGAAAAAGTTCAACAACCTCACTTGGGTTGTCAGGGTGAGTGCCTTTTTTCAAAACCTCTTCATCCCTCCATCTCCACTTCACTTTATGGCCAGAGGGTCTTGAAAGCCCCAATGCCCAGCACTCATCCAACACCTATGACCCTTTCATGAAACACACACGCACATTCCACACTTTGCATACAGTAAGGGCTAATCGGCCATAGAAACATAGAAGATAGGAGCAGTAGGCCATTGGGCCCCTCGAGCCTGTTCCGCCATTCAAGAAGATCATGGCTGATCATCCAAATTCAGTACCCTGTTCCTGCCTTCTCTCCATATCCCTTGATCCCTTTAGCCTTAAGAAATATATCTAACTCCTTCTTGAATATATTTAATGAATTGGCCTCTACTGCCTTCTTTGGCAGAGAATTCCACAGGTTCACCACTCTCTGGGTGAAGAAATTCCTCCTCATCTCTGTCCTAAATGGCTTACCCCTTATCCTTAGACTGTGACCCCCTGGTTCTGGACTCCCCGACCATCGGGAACATCCTTCCAGCATCTAGTCTGTCTAGTCCTGTTAGAATTTTATATGTTTCGATGAGATCCCCTCTCATTCTTCTAAACTCCAGCGAGTAAAAGCCCAATTGACCCAATCTCTCCTCATACGTCATTCCTGCCATCCCAGGTATCAGCCTGGTGAATCTTCGCTGCACTCCTTCCATGGCAAGAACATGCTTCCTAGATAAGGCGACCAAAACTGCACACAATACTCAAGATGTGGTCTCACTAAGGCCCTGTACAACTGCAGCAAGACATCCTTGTTCCTGTACTCAAACCCTCTCGCTACGAAGGCCAACATACCATTTGCCTTCTTAACCGCTTGCTGCACCTGCATGCTTACTTTCAGCAACTGGTGCACAAGGACGCCCAGGTCTCGTTGCACTTCCCCTTCTCCCAATCTATTGCCATTCAGATAATAATCTGCCTTCCTGTTTTTGTCACCAAAGTGGATAACCTCGCATTTATCCACGTTATATTGCATCTGCCATGCTTCTGCCCAATCACCCAACTTGTCCAAATCATACTCGGCATCCTCCTCACAGCACACACGCCCACTCAGCTTTGCGTCGTCTGCAAACTTGGAGATATTACATCTTGTTCCCTCGTCCAGATCATTAATATATATAGTGAATAGCTGGGGTCCAAGGACCGATCCCTGCGGTACCCCACTAGTCACAGCCTGCCACTCAGAAAAAGAGCCGTTTATTCCAACTCTTTGCTTTCTGTCTGCCAACCAGTTCTCTAGTAGCGTGACATGTAACCCCACCTGACGTAGGGTCACCCAGACTCGAGTCGTCGTTGGCTTGTTCTCTCTACACAGATGCGGCCGGACCTGCTGTGATTTCCAGCAAAAAAAATGTTTTTTTGTCTGTTTTTTGTTTTTCATACAGACCCCAGCATCTGCAACATTTGACCCCTTGTGACCCCACCTCATTGTTCTTTAAAGTAATGTTTTCCTGACTGATCTGTTTGGACACCATTCACACCTTTGATTGCTGTGATTATCTCTCTGCCGAGGTGTGATAAATGGCAGTTAGAAAGATTACCTGTAATCATCTGGCATTATTCTGACTATATAAGCTGTGTCTTTATGCATCTCTCCACTGCACCTGACGAAGGAGCAGCGCTCCGAAAGCTTGTGATTTCAAATAAAACTGTTGGACTATAACCTGGTGTTGTGTGACTTCTTACATTTGTCCATCCCAGTCCAACACCGGCATCTCCACACCAAGGCAAGATCATGGCTGCATACAGTAAGGGCTATTCAATCATGGGAGGCATTTCAAGCAAGATCATGGCTGCATACAGTAAGGGCTATTCAACCATGGGAGGCATTTCAGGCAAGCTCATGGCTGCATACAGCAAGAGCTAATCGACCATGGGAGGCATTTCAGGCAAGATCATGGCTGCATATTTACTCAGACGCCGTCCTTTTTCTTGCAGGCCAAGCTGGCTCAAAACAGGAGACAGCAGCAATGGACCGGTGGAGGGTGGCCTCACCTTCAAGCCCTCAACGATCTTGAGCAGCGTGTCCACAGGATTGTGGCAAGCCGGATGCTTGGTCCCGTCACCACTGGAGACATCGACCCCATTCTGGCCAGCAATGGTAAGGTCATCACCTTTTTGTCCTCTCTCCTTCCACTTGTTCCTCACAACAGCAGTCTTTGACACTTTCAATCCAAATCAGTACATCGCTGCAGTCATGCCTCCCTTGCTGCCACCCTGTCCTCATGCTAAAGTTACCACTCTTGTACCTCCCTGTTTTCAGATGGTGATTCACCAGGTGAGAAGACGGGCCCTCAAGCTGCCAGTGGTAGTGAAGTTGAAGGCGAGGAGGAAGAGGAGGCTGGACCATCAGCACAACCCTCTGCCGAGGCAGCCCATGCCCATACTGGGGACACGCCTTCCCTGGAGGGGAGTGGGGGGGAATGGTCTGACGACAGTGAAGCTCCAGGACCCAGCGGGCTGCAGCAACGCAAGGGGGTGAGGGAAGCTCAGGGGCCTTCTTCCCGGACGGAGAGTATGGCCTCGAGTCCTGCTGCACTGAACGCAGACGAGGAGCGGGTCCTCGCTGAAATGAGCGCCCAGGTGGAGCAAAGGCACACTGAGCTCATGGCTGCAGTGGCAAGGATGCCTGAATCCATTGAATCACTGGCAAGGGGTGTGGAGCACTTAGCATTTGCGTGGCAGCCGCCTGTGCTACAATGCAGTCAGTGGCTGGTCTCATGCAGACGCAGATTGAGGCCATGCGAGCACTAACTGCTGCCACCCTCGCTGGATCGAGCAGATTTCCCCGGGGCTCTCACCGCACCGCAGCAGGCCAGCAATCTGTGCTCCACATGCTGAAGTGCTGCCCCGTGGGAGTGCCAGTGTGTCGGTCGAGCAGGGAGTTGCTGTCCTCTCTCAAGATGACAGCATTCCTGCTGCCAACACTGTCACTTCTCCACTGCAGTTGCCACCACCTGTAGGACAGACTGCTGCCGCCCATGCAGAGTTGGAGCAGTCAGCAGCCGGGCCCTCCAGGCCCAGAGCTGGTCCAGGCCATCTGCAGTCTCAGTTTCTGACACTCAGCAGCCTTCCCCCAGCCTTGCTGCAGCCACTGGGGTCCCATTACAGAGGAGCTGCAGGGTGGGAAGGGGGGAATTTCCCAAGGGAAGCAGATCACCCTCGAAGGGCAAAACGTAGGAGGTGTGGCAAAATGTATTTCATTGTTTTATTGAAGGCTGAGGATTGTGGTCAAATTTTTGTTACTGTTCTGGACATTGTCTCCAGGTTGTGAGAGCCAGTTATGTGAATGACTGCTTTTTTTTGTTTCTTTCTATTACTTTGTCATGCGGAAATGAGACACAGTTTGGGAAATAAAGTGTCTGTATTCAAAATGTGCACGTCTGGTCTTTGCACTCATTGTTGCCTTGAACGGCTTAGGGGTTGCGGGATGGTTTCATTCAGGTTGTTTGAGTGGCAGAAGCCATTCCCTCAGAGGGGGCCTAGAAGCGACTTGCTATGAGCCTTTGATGGACGGCCCTTCCACTTTGTGCCTCCCTCCCGCCTTGGTGCTGCTGATGATCATCCTCCTCCTCATCTGCTGGTGCTCCAATGTCTGGTGGCATTGGCTGGGTCCTGAGGATTGCCAGGTTATGCAGCATGCAGCACACAACAACGAAGTGGGAGACTCGCTCAGGCAAGTAATGCAGGGCTCCTCCAGAATGGTCCAGACAGCGGAACTGTTGCTTGAGCACGCCGATTGTGTGCTCAATGATGTTCCTGGTAGCTTGATGGCTCTCGTTGTATCGTAGCTCAGCAGGGGTGCTGGGCGAACGGAGTGGGGTAGTCAGCCAGGCGCACAGAGGATATCCCTTGTCCCAGAGAAGCCAACCTCCTGGGTGAAACAGTGCCTCGAAAAGGTCTGCCACAGAAGACTGGCACAGGATGAAGGCATCGTGGCTGCTGCCTGGAAAGTGGGCATTGACAGCGAGTATCAGCTGTCTGTGGTCACAGACCAACTGGACGTTTAAGGAATGGAAGCCCTTTCAGTTGCGGAAATCCTCGGCATTCTCTTGCGGCACCCGCAAAGCCACAAGGGTGCAGTCAATGGCACCCTGCACCATGGGGAAGCCCGCTATCCTAGCAAAGCCCGTTGCACGTTCTTGCTGCTTGTCCGGGGTCATGGGGAAAGAGATGTACTCTCGTCTCCTTTTTAAAGAGGGCATTTGTGACCTGACAGATGCAGCAATGCACCGTGAACTGGGAGATATTGGCAATGTCCCCAGTAGCGGATTGAAAGGAGCCGGTGGCATAAAAGTTGAGAGCCACTGTTATCGTCACTGCCACCGGCAGAGACGTCCTGCTCCTCAGTTGAGGCTGCAGATCTGGCTGAAGTAGGTGGCAGAGCTCAGTGACCACCTCCTTGCTGAATCGCAGCCTTCGTAAACACTGCTCCTCAGACATGTTAATGTAGGAGAACTGTTGGCGAAAAACCCTAGGAGGGCAAGGTCTCCTGTACCGACGCCTGTTGGCCCTCCTCTGTCTGGCCATGATTGCCACTCGCTCTCTGCGTCTCTGTGCCCTCTGAATGTGATAGAGAAGGACGACGTTCCCATCCATTGCAGCCCCCATAGTATCTGGGCAATCAAAGTTATGACGGTCAAAAAGCAAAGTACCTGCAAAGTTATGGTCAGAAGCCAAAACTACCACAGACAGCGGTGACTCAATACACAAGTCTCTCTCTCTCTCAGAATGAGTGGTGCAAAAATGACTACCACACAAACGTCAGAAAGAGACCCCCTTTAAATAGCACCCCCCCAGCCCCACAGCAACTGGGAAGCGTTCCAGTCAACCTGTCGTTGGTAGCGCCAGGCGGAAAGGAGGGGGGTGCCATGGAATTTCCGGTCCGGGGCGCCCCAAAGGCGTTGCACGCTCAAATGACGTAAAGATCTGCGTGCGCAGGAGATCGGGCAGTATTGTTTAGCGCCGCTTCAAAATGTCCGCTCAATTTTGCGAGAGGCGCAAGTATCGACTCGCCCGGGCACTAGTTGGTTTGCGCCCCACTTAGCGCCCTCTTAAGGTGCTAACGGGTGGCACTACCAACTGAATTTTTCCCCGTGTCTTAATGCGAGGAGCATTCGTAATAAGGTGGATGAATTAGCTGCGCAAATAGATGTAATTGGATATGATATAATTGGGATTACGGAGACATGGCTCCAGGGTGACCAAGGCTGGGAATTCAACATCCAGGGGTATTCAATATTCAGGAAAGACAGGCGAAAAGGAGGTGGGGTAGCATTGCTGGTTCAAGAGGAAATTAACACAATAGTAAGGAAGGATATTAGCTCTGATGATGTGGAATCTGTATGGGTAGAGCTGAAAAATACCAAGAGGCAGAAAACGTTAGTGGGAGTTGTATACAGACCCCCAAACAGTAACGTTGAGGTTGGGGATGGCATTAAACGGGAAATTAGAGACGCGTCCAATAAGGGCACAGCAGTTATCATGGGTGATTTTAATCTACATATAGATTGGGCTAACCAAATTAGTAACAGTACTGTGGAGGAGGAATTCCTGGAGTGTATACGGGATGGTTTCCTGGACTAATATGTCGAGGAACCAACTAGAGATCAGGCCATCTTAGACTGGGTATTATGTAATGAGAAAGGATTAATTAGCAATCTTGTCGTGCGAGGCCCCTTGGGGCGGAGCAATCATAATATATTCGAATTCTTCATTAAGATGGAGAGTGAAGTAGTTGACTCAGAGACTAGGGTCCTGAATTTAAATAAAGGAAACTATGATGGTGCGAGGCGCGAGTTGGCTAGGATGGATTGGGGAACGTTACTTAAAGGGTTGACGGTGGATAGACAATGGCAAACATTTAAAGATCGCATGGATGAACTACAGAATTTGTTCATCCCTGTTTGGCATAAAAATAAAACAAAGAAGGTGACTCAACCATGGCTAACAAGGGAAATTAGGGATAGCATAAGATCCAAGGACAGGACATGACATGACATACAAATTGGCCAGAAAAAGCAGCAAACTTGAGGATTGGGAGCAGTTTAGGATTCAGCAAAGGAGGACAAAGGGATTAAATAAGAGGGGGGAAATAGAGTATGAGAGCAAGCTTTCAGGGAACATAAAAACTGACTGTAAAAGCTTCTATAGATGTGTGAAAAGAAAAAGATTGGTGAAGTCAAGCGTAGGTCCCTTGCAGTCAGAATCAGGGGAATTTATAATGGGGAACAAAGAAATGGCAGGCCAATTGTAGTGGCGCTTCCTAGTTTCCAAACAGGCAGCCACTGAGCTGTGGGGTTTTTAAACAACGAGTAGACGCGTGTCGAAATAAAACGTTCCCAAACGTAGCTTTGTCTTTTAAACTGTTTACTATAACACTTAACAAACGGAATTACAAAGCAAACACGTATAAACGAACACGGTCAAAAACTGTACTGCTCCAAACCTCACAACTTCTGCCTCCTTCAACCACGTGCAGTTTAAACTGTAAAATGGCTGCACCCATGTGTGGTTTAGGGACTGTTCCATTATGGCAAGAATGAAGGGGGTGTCTCGGACTATACTACTGGAGCAAGAAAATAGGGGTTTCTTAATACAATAAGTCGGTCAGGTAAATTAACTGTATTATGCCATTTAACCACTATTTTTAAAGTATTTTCTTAAGCTTTTATGGCTCTTACATTCCGGCCCCTAATTGACTAGGCACATGAAGCATATCAATTACTCAAACATTAAGAGTCATAAACTAATGAGTTCAACATATTTACAATATAAAAGTGTCCACTTTTTTCGTTCGGGAACCTTTCACGCTGCTTCTTGTAGCAGGCAGAGCTTTGTAGCAGGCAGAGCTTTGTGATCGGTCTTTCCAGGGTACTGGTCTTGGTTTGCAAACAAACGCGACGAACGACGCCTCTGGAGTCTGGCATGGTCTTAATTATTTTTCCCATCAACCAAGAATTTCTAGGGGCTGAATCATCCACAATTAAGACAATGTCTCCGACAATGAAGTTCCTCTTTATTTTGGACCATTTTTGACGCTCCTGTAGCAGAGGTAAGTATTCTCTTGTCCATCTGGTCCAGAAAAGGTCTGACATATACTGAACTTGCCTCCACTTCCGACGGGCATACAGATCTTCCCTTTTGAAGACTCCCGGGGGCATGGCTGGCTGTGTTTTCAACAACAACAGGTGGTTCGGAGTCAGGGCTTCGAGGTCATTGGGATCATCTGATGTCTTAGTTATCGGTCGGTCATTAATGATGGCTTCGACCTCGCACAGAACGGTTTGGAGTCCCTTGTCGTCAAGCGCTTGCTGCTTCAGTACAGAACTGAGTAGTTTTCTTACGGTGCGTATCTGTCTTTCCCAGACACCTCCGTGGTGGGATGCAGCCGGAGGATTGAAGATCCACTTAATTCCTGTTTGCATCATGGCTTCCTGTATTTTAAGCTGATTCCAACCTTCAATAGCTTCCCGTAGTTCTCTCTCCGCTCCGACGAAATTAGTGCCATTATCAGAACGCATAATGGACACCTGTCCTCTTCTACAGACAAAGCGCCGCAAGGCGTTAATACAGGAATCAGTGTCAAGCGTGTGTGCCACCTCAATATGAACAGCTCTGATGGTCAAACAAGTGAAAAGCACACCATATCTCTTGACAAGGCTCCGTCCTCGCTTTACCTCGAAAGGCCCGAAATAGTCCACCCCTATGTTTGTAAATGGGGGCTTGTCTGGTAACAAACAGTCTTCAGGCAGGTCTGCCATTTTCTGCTCCCCAGCTCTAGCGTGTAACCGTCTGCAAACAATGCATTCAGAGAGTATTTTTCTTATTACGGAATTAGCTCCCAGAATCCAGTATCTTTGTCTTAGCTTCGCAAGCACGTGATTCCTCCCACTGTGTCCAATACTCTGGTGTATATGCTGAAGAATGAGGGTAGCAACCCGGAGGTCCTTAGAAAGGATAGCAGGATGCTTGGCCTCCTCTGGCATAGCAGATTTGTTTAGTCTCCCTCCCACCCTCAGTACTCCATCTTGCAGTGTAGGGTCCAGCTTGTAGATATGACTACCTTTCTTGATTGGAGTATTTCGCTGTAGAGCTTCGATTTCTTCTGGGTATCTTTGTCTTTGACTGAAGCGAACTATCTCCTTCTCAGCCTTGGCCAAATCCTCCACGGTCAATGAATTCTTGCCCAATGTGGTCTTGTGATGATGCGTATACTGCTGTAGAAGCATTCTCTGCTTATCAGGGTTACTTTCAGACTGACTGAGTGGCTCGGTACTCTTTTCTCTTACCGCTCAGGTGTAGCAGCAACTCTTTCAACCTTAGAAACCATGCAACTGCTTTCCTCAACTGGTGCCATCCTGAGAAATGGTTAACAAGCTTGTTCACTGTGTCAAAGTTCTCTTTCATAGTTATGAAATTTACTGTGACTGATCGCTTGACTTCGACGTCGTCTTCAGCAATCTGACTTGGCATATCTGGTCTTTCTGGCCATGATCTCTCTGTTTCCAGCAGATAACTTGGGCCTTGTATCCAAGTTTCACTCCTCATGAAGTTTTCAGCCTTCAATCCTCGTGAGGCTTGATCTGCTGGGTTTAATGAGGTGTTTACGTACCTCCATTGAGATGGTTGTGTAGCTTCTCTAATGGATGAGATTCTGTTTGCTACGAAGGTCTTGAAGCGTATCTTCTCATTCTCTATATACTTCAGCACCATCGTGCTATCCGTCCAGAAGACAGATTCTTCTAATGGGAGCTGTAACTCTTTCCGCATCACCTGGTCAACTTTAACTGCAACAACCGCTGCCGTCAATTCCAGTCTCGGGATGGTGACCTGCTTCAGCGGAGCCACCCTGGATTTCCCCATGAGGAAGGCACAATGTTTCTGGCCCTGTTGATTTGTCAGCAAGAGGTAAGTAGCCGTGCCATAGCCGTCCTCACTGGCGTCCGAGAAATGATGTAGTTGAGCCGTCTTTGTAACTCCAAAACTCGCGGGCTTGATGCATCTACTGACGTTGAAGCTAGAAAGTTGTTGCAAATCTGTCAACCATCTGTGCCATCTCTGAGCTTGACCTTCTGGGATATCTTCATCCCATCCTCTCTTGTCTCTACACAGCTCTCATAGCATCAGCTTCACCGGCAGAATGAGTGGTGCCAGGAATCCAAGAGGGTCGTAGATGGAACTGACCACGGAGAGAATCCCTCGTCTTGTGGATGGTCTTTCGTTCACCATTATCCTGAAGTTGAACGTGTCTGACTCGATGCACCATTGTACACCAAGAGCTCTCTCGATAGGAAGGACATCGTGGCTCAGGTCCAGATCTTTGACTTCAGTGGCTCTTTCCTTTTCTGGGATAGAAGCTAGAACTGCTCTGCTGTTGCTTATCCACTTAGTCAGATGGAATCCTCCATTCGAACACAGAGTTCTAAGGTCTCTTGACAGTGCGATGGCATCGTCTTCTGTTGACACGGACTTCAGACAGTCGTCGACATAAAAGTTTCTGAAGATTGTCTCCACAGCCTCTGATGGTGCTTTGCCTTTGCCATCTTCTGCAGTTTTTCCTGAGAGCGTAGCTTGCACAGCTGGGAGATGATGTGGCTCCGAACAAGTGTACGGCCATTCTACACTCCACCATCGCTTGACTAACGTCGCCATCTGGCCACCAAAGGAAGCGCAGAAGATCAGCATCTTCATCAGGGATTCTAACTTGGTAGAACATTGATTCTATGTCTGCCATCATGGCAACGAGCTCTTGTCTAAACCTAGTCAAGACGCCAATGAGGGTATTAGTAAGATCAGGACCTTGAAGCAGCTGGTCATTCAGTGAAGTTCCTCTGAATGAGGCGGCGCAGTCAAACACTACACGGATCTTTTTCTTCTTTGGGTGATACACCCCGTGATGAGGAATGTACCAGACCCTTCCATCGTCTCTGTTCAACTGTTCCTCGGGCACCTTTACAGCATAGCCTTTCGCTATGATGTTTCTCATGAAGTCTTTGTAGTCTTCGTGAAAGTCGGGGTTCTTGTTCAGCTTTCTCTTTAGACTGATGGCGCGTTGCTCTGCTATGCGGCGATTGTTCGGCATCTTCGCGGTCTGTCTTCTCAGTGGCAAACCAATGTGATAGTGGCCATCAATGAACTGTGTAGACCTTGTCATCAAACCCATGAACTGATGGTCTTCTTGTGACATCTCTGTCTTTTCCTCACAGCTGCGTTCTGAGAAGTCTGCGTTGAACTGCTGTATCAACAGCTCTTCAATGCTTGCGATAGAGATGCGATTAACTGTGACGTTTTGTCGTTCCTCCTTGTTTGACTTGTGGTCATCATCTCTCCTTACCGGTCCATTGACTACCCATCCAAGGGCTGTCCTGACGGCGTAGGGTCCGTCATCGTTGCTGTTTATCACCTGCCATGGCTCCATAGTTTTGTAGGCATTGGTTCCAATTAATAGGCCAATTTCTGCTTCAATGTATGGGAGACGCACCATTTCTAGGTAAGGCCATCTATCCACGTCCTTCTGCAGGGCTAGGTTCCCTATTCTAACAGGAATCTCCCTCTGTGTGAAAACATTAGGCAGGTCTATGAAGTCCTTCTCTTCAAGTCCACACACTTCTAGGTCTGACAGGATATAACTTTGCATT